>NC_027750.1:51070566-51108278 GCF_000695525.1 Brassica oleracea var. oleracea | reverse complement strand
AACTGAAAAAGACAAATAATAAAATAGGAAGTTTAAATTCATTTAAGCATATTTCATTTATTTAACTGAAAAGATAAGTAATAAATTAGGTAGTTTTATTCGTTTTAGGATATTTCATAAATGCAACTGAAAAAGACAAGCAAAAAAATAGGAAGTTTAATTAATGAAGCAGGAACATTTTCAAATGGGTACTTCTCTTTTAATAATATAGATTATATAAAACCTAAAACATATGGATGTAATTATAATCTTAATTTATTAAAATGTAAAAACAAAAATAAAACTGGAAAGCATTGGTATTATTCAAAAACAGATTTTACATGCAAAGCTAAGCAATATGTAAAACTCGAAAATACAAAAAAATCCTAATATCTATAATGTAAATTGGTATATGATAGAATCATAGACTGTTAAATATTGTTGATTTAGTTTTATTTTTTATTTATAATATTTTCGTCAGATTGGAATTACAAAGATCCAAATAAAAAACCCATTAAACACAGAACAAAAACAAAACAAAAACAGATGTGTCATTTGTAGAAGAGTATAAGTCCAAGTATAAACTATTAAGTAGTTGGGGAAGCGATTAAAGTTAAAAAGAAAAAACGATTAAGTAGTTTACAAAAGAAAAATGGTATAAAGTATCATATCGACTTTGCCTTTATAGGTCGAAGACGTAGAATTTTTCTTTTCTTTGTTCGGACCTTGGTAGAGAACACGTAACCCCAACCATATGTAATATATAGGGGTCGAACCCTAGCTAAAGCTAACATGAAATATTTGTAGATATAACGGCTAAAATATTGTGCTTCAATTGTCTTCTACATAATTAAAGCTTTAGGAACCTTACAAAAGAGAAAACACATCCCCCCTCCCCTCTCCCCCAAGAACAGGCTACTTGCGACATAATGGACACACTTTTCGACCTGTACGGGAGGTAAATAGGTGTTATGAGTCTATGACTAACACCAATGAAGAACATGAAGTGTGCAATGGGCCCATCTTTCACACACTTCATGTTCTTCAAGAACGTATATGCCATAAAAGATGGGCCCATTGCACAGTTTGTGGAAGAAGGCTTGATTATAGGTCAATCACTTACTATTGTCGTCTATGTGTATCCCATTTTCACAAAGGCTGTCTCACAATAACATATCCAAAGATTCATGAGCACTCACTTACTTACATTAGAAGAAAACTCTCAGTCGGTTGTGATGCTTGTGAATTCGTCACTCCTGATGACATTGATATGTTCGGATGTTTACAATGCGATTTCTTTGTCCACAGAAGCTGTATCTTCGTACCGAGAGTTATAAAACTCACACGTCACTCACATTATCTTTCTCACGTTTTCCATATACTTGATGATGAGGCCACGTGTGGAGTTTGCCAGGGACGGTTTAGTTCTGGCTATGGAGGATATGCTTGTATTGACAAGACATGTGATTATGTTCTCCATTCAACATGTGCCACATATACCAAAGTGTGGGATGGCATAGATGTCGAAGGAGAAGAATTTGAGGAAGCGAAAGATGATGTGGTTTCTTCATTAATGGCATAGATGTCGAAGGAGAAGAATTTGAGGAAGCGAAAGATGATGTGGTTTCTTCATTAGAAGAGATGGATGACAACAAGAAAGTAGATCATTTTAGCCATGAACATGGCTTACCGAGAATCCATGTAGATGAAGAATGTTGGCAGCTATGTGAAGCATGTATCCATCCTATTGCCGTGGGTACTTTCTTGGGTTGCAAGGAATGCAGTTTTGCCCTCCACGAAGAATGTGCTCGCCTTCCACTGGAGATGGATCATCCGTTACATCGCCATCGGGTTCCGAATGAACATCAACGAAGGGGTTTTCACCTGTTCTGTCTGCAAACAATATACTTCTGGTTTTATTATGTATCAATGTTGCCAAAAAGATTGTGGGTTTACCGAACCATTCAAGCATAGTACCCACAAATGCCCTCTCTATCTTAGACTAGAAGATAACACAAAGTCTAACTTGTGCTGTGGTTGCCGTGAAGATTCAACTAGTACTGTGGCAACTTGTACCACATGTGAAGACTACTACTTGGATTTCAAATGCTTGAACTTACCTCCTGTGGTTAGATTTAAGTATGATACCCATCCACTGTACCTATACATTGACACAGAACACTACAAGAAACAACTGCTGGAAAGTGAAAGGCCACCACCATACTCTTGGCGTGACGTTTGTGAGGAAGAAATACACGAAAATTTATTGTTCTACGTATGTTTTGATTGCCGCACCACTCTACATGTTAAGTGCATCTTAGGAAGATATCCTTATATGGAACCTGGCCATACTATCAAAGAGAAAGATGTGGAGATTCAGATCGCTTCAAACAGTGGTGCTTGTAGCCCAAAGTGCCGTTTATGTCGCAGTCACTGCCGAGACAAGTTGGTATTCAAGGACGATGATTTATGTTTCTGTTCTTACAAGTGTATTCCCTTCTACCAAATTTTTAATTTCTGAGTAAATAATTATGTTCTAGTAAAATTGCATTGCCTGTGGTTGTAATGTGGAAGGAAATAAACTATGAATCTCTTGACAAAACTTTTAAACTGCTCAAAAGATAGATGTTTTAGGGTTATTGGTTGTTATTTTTAAATATACTTTTTTTACAAATTATATAACGCATATTCTAAACTTTTTGAATTCTCTATCTTCTAAAAGTTGAAGCGATCCTACATCCATTACAAGGGACCCCCTTCTCATTGCCACGGTACAGTTTTACACGCTGGCCTACCATACTGCTCCTTTTAGAAGGCGAGGTTGTTGAGCCAATTGACAACAAGCTTTCAGTATCTGTGATTTGTCTCCTTCAAACACTTCGACTTTTCTTCCAGAGAGGGGTCACGTTAAGGCTGCCCCATGAATAGAAGAAGCTGCATCTGAAGGGTGCATTTGCGAACGTGAATCTTGCCCATTTTCAAGCCCAAGAACTGAAAGAGCTGGACTGGTAAAACATGCATCAAGATTTAGTATCTGACATTACTTAAAAGACTCTGCATAACGAAGTGTCTGTTTGATTTTCGAGAGGACGTACTTTGGTATAGAAGCTCTGATAGTTGGCTGATTCGCATAAGTAGCAAGAGAAGGTCTTAGATCAGGAAACTTCTTCATGATACTTTCGAGTTGAGGCATTGGCAACTGCAAAAACGATACCAAAGAGTCGTTTAGAACTCCTGTACATATACTAAACTCGTATATTCTTCTATTACGTTTCTTGTACCTCCAACAAGACAGGGAATGAATGTGGCTGTGTCTGAGACACACATTTCAAGAAGCCAGGCCACAGTTTTGGCAGTCTCCAGATCTGCATCCAAAAAAATATTCCATCATAACCACACTAGAGGGAAAATATTATCTCAAAGCTGATCCTTTTATTTGAGCTTAAAATTTACTCACCTGCCTACTCACCAACTTGGAAAGGATTTCCATGACAACGTCAACCTGGACAAAACAAATCAGAAATTTATTTATTCTGACCAAAAGAATCCAGACTTTCTATTACTTAAACCAAAGACTTGAGAAAAAAAAAATTGTTGTATATTCCTACTTAAACTCATGATTTCCAAATAGACTTGCTAGCTACATGTTAGTCCTCATGATAGGAACCAAAGATTTTCAGATAATCTTGTGCGTGATATGAATTCTCTCTATATCCTGATTTACGAAAATACAGTATTTATGTTAATCTTATTCACTTTTCCTAGAGTGTACTTCTACGTTTTATTATAAATGGGTATGAGTCTCATATGTGAGACTTATCCAAGTAAGAGAGAGCTTCGGAATGAGGAAACATAAATATTTGTTACTTTGATTCAGTTTTAAGAAAGAGCTTTTGGGGTTTTACGTCACTTTGTTCTTAACTTTACCCAGTACGACACTTACCAGTGTAGGAAAAGCATCGACTGCCTGAATTACTGTTCTCATGAAGAGCAAAGGCAGAGGTGTTCGATCAACCTGAAACCAAAAAAGTATCGCAGATGTGAATATCTAAACCATTAGTTCTTTTCAAAGATATGTTCGCTTTTGACATACCATCTGACCGAGAGCCTTTGCTAAGACTTGCTGCGTGAAAACAGTGCGTTGTTCAAAGCAAGCTGAACATGCATCTGTTATCTGCAAATAACACAGCCAAATGAGACCCTGTTAACAAGAGAGAGAGGGAGAGTAAAGAAAACAGCAACAACTGTAAAATTTCATAGAAGGTCCATTGGCAAACAGATTAATCAGGTCAATATCAACATCTAACTAGTCAAATGCTAGTTGTCGCTAGTTTTCTAGCCTCCTATAGCATCATATGAAATGAGAATACATCATCGACCTTGGCATAAACAGCTTGCATGAAAATAGCAGGAAATAAAAAGGGCATTTGGTATAATCATCCAGGGGCCCTCACGCTACCATCATTCTTTGGAATGTTAAGAATTAAGATCCAGCTAATTAAGCAAAGAAGAAGGCTGACTGAACTCTCCCATAATTATCTGATAGATGTACAGACCTAAAACTAATGGTTATTTGATAATCCCCACCTCTATTCAACTAATTTCTGGATGACCTCACCTCTTTTGACTCTACTAAATAGATAGGGATGGTAACGAAAGCATTTGAAGTGCAGGCAACAAGCCCTAAACAAGATGAAAAGTCAGGAAATACCTTTTTCAGTGTGGCCCATTCTTCTCAGGAACAACATCGTGGATAGCAATCAGTACCTCGGCAGGTGTGAGGGCAGGGCCGGTGTGAGCAGAACCCTATCACAGATATAACAAAAACGATTTGCCAAGTTGTTACAGCGGAAGAAAGTATATAATCCGACAGAGAGAGAAACACTTCTCAGACAAAAAAAAGATCACCGTAAGAATTTCAAATAAGAAACTAAAACCAACAATGCATGGAACGAATTATATGCAACATTGTTCCAACATATATAATTAGAGGATGGACCACGAGAATATGCAGATACCTGTAATATATGAGCTAGTGCAAGTTGGAACTTCTCAGGTGGAAGATTAAGAAGCGGGGGAAAGATAGGCAGAACCTGTTACATCCAAAAAGAATGTCTGTCATAAAAGGTAATGAATTGATACCACTGATGAGCAATTTATTGGACCAGACAATTTCCAGATTCTATGGTTACTGGTTCTAATTTATTTCCACATTTTCAGATAGGTAAAAGAAAAGAATTGCAAGTCCTATCTCCCTTCACTGAATAAGTAGTAAAAAATTACCTCGTCTTTAGTGAGTGAAGAAAGCAATGGGATAAGAATTGAAACATCCTGCCGAACACAACTTTTTGTAAGGCTTTGCAATCTTGACTTTCATAAATAGATACACACACTGATACAAGAAATATATACGAGAGAGCTCTTCATAACAAATCAAACCTTTAGCTTCGTTTCATATAGATGCTTTACAGTAGTAATCAAATCCGATGAAGGTGCCAATTCTTGTGTCAATATTTGCAGTACCTTGACAATAAACAACGAGCACGATTCAAAATTACAAAATAATTCTAAGGCCAACGTGGATTTACAACAAGGAAACACCGAAGCCACTTACCAATGACAATAAATTTTCACTTCCCTTAGGAGGAACAGATATTATATGGAGCAGTTCCTTATAAGATGAACCTAATTCTCGTATCAAGATAGGTATATGTCGATGAAAAGCCTGAACCATTTCAGAAAGTTACCAATATAAGTCAGTTTGGTGTTTGTGAATCTGTTTTACTCCCACTACAACTCAGATAATTTTTCTGTACCATGCCACACGTGACTCACATAAGTGGCGTGAGCTTTATAAGGGAGGGAGGCTAACTCACCTGGACTACTGTTTTTGGAGCTTTCCCGTAAACTTCAAAGACAAGTCGTAGGACACTAGGTTTCTGGAAAATTCACAGTATTCCTCTCAGGACAATGGAAATACTTAAAGAAGATTTTGAGATTCACGAGCAAACCTTTTTACACAGAGCAAAGAATAGAGAAATAAGTCTCTGAGCTTCAGCAAATGATAAAACAGAAACATCACGAGAAGTTTGTAGATCCTGCTGAGAGTGAGTATCGGAGGTTCTAGAAGATGGAGAGTCGATTGTTATCTGACTTTTAGCCTGAAAATCAGTGTAAGCAAATCAACACACAAAATAGTCAAGGTTTGGAAAACTAGAGCATGTCCATTTCAACGACTAGGCAATCCCCACAAGGGAAAATTTAGAGCCTTACAAGAACATGCACAAAGAGTAGCTGGCATCTATTAAGTTCTAAGAGATAAGCCTTTTTATATGTAATTCAAAGAACTAAGCTAAACGCCCTCAAGAGAATTATAAATGGCTTTTGGATCTTTACTTCCTTTCCAACAATGACACTCAGCTACCAGATTAGACTATACGCTGTTACCTCTGTTTTAATTCCTTCTGCAATAAAACCAGTCTGTGAGAGATCTGCCTCAGAGTTCACAGCAGTCAGCAACATATCTGTTGCAAATTTCTCAACATGCTCTGAAATGTATGTAAGGTGATACAGTTTGTTCGTGACCTGTGCATGCATTTGAGAAAATACAAATAGAAATTACTGTACCAGCAGAAAATAAGAACCAATTGTTATCTGGGACCAATTTCCTTACAAGTCGAATGGCTTTTGCACGGATGTCTTCTTCGGAATGAACAGAACACTGCCATAACAGGATTTAGACATGCGTGAGAAACATGGAAAATCAATAGGACCATATGACCATGAATAAGTATGAAGATAAAAAGAAAATCTCAAGCACAACATTCCTTTCGGGGGCATAGAGATCAGAACACAATGCTTATGTAATTGCAACTTTCTCAACATTCTTCATAATTATTGCAATGTTAAAAGTTTTAGAACTTCATAATGTAATCAGTATACATGGCAAATTTCAGTTCATGCTCTGTTGGAAAAAAAAACTTATAACAAGCCAAAGGACTTCTAAGTGGTAAACTAAGATAGATAGAGCTGGAAAATCCTCACTGCAGTAAACAGATTAACTTGACCAATTTCAAGCAACGGATCTAATAGGCTGCAACTGTTTCGTGGACTAGTCAACAGGAGGCTTCAATTGGAAATTTTACAGGCAATATGTAGAGATTCAAGTTCTGAGGAAGGAAACTAGTCACTTTAAACCCTAAATTACCCGTATTCTCCATCACTGAGACTATAAAATAACACACCAGTGTGACAAGGTTTGTAAGAAATAAAAATGAGAAAGTCTGGCTACCGATTCTTACATTCAATGCTATGGCTAAGAATGCTTTTCGCTCATTTGGACGCACTAGAATTAAGCTCCAAACCGCACCAAGCCCTTGGGTAACACGCTCACTATCACTGATTTCTCTTCCAGTTGGATCATGACGAGTGGAGCAGAGTTCATCCAGTAGCTTTATGGCAGAATCAGGTAGATGTGGAGCTTCTCCAAAAAGTCTGCTGAAAGACTTGTCGGAAGCAGGAAGAGCATCCAGAAATGATCTTGCCTACAGCAAGCACCTTAATAAGCGAAATTCAGAAACAAGAAATGGAAGAAGTTGAATAAATGCTCACCACTGTTATGAGAAAATTTTCATACATAGCAGCATAGGAAGAGGTTTCATCTGTGTCCAGATTCGCCATAGAATGCAGATGGTACAAAATATGTAAAACAAGTTCATGCCCCTAGAAACAAAGAAGCAAACAGATTAGGGTTTCGTCTAGACATATGGTAGACTATCGGCTATTGGCTACAATGATTATGACAGCCAATACATTCTCGGATATGGGAAAAGATATTCAAAATCCAAAACAAAATAATAGAATGACGGCTGAGTTTAATGAACACTGCAGTCAAATACGTACCTTGAATTCCCGATGATCCACACTAATATGCTCTCTTAGTATGGCTGCAACATCATTGCCAGCATCGATCTGGAAATGGTATCATAAATAATATTTATGCTTGTAAACTAAAGAACTAAAGAGGAATTTTTAAAAGGATTCCATAGGGATAAAGCCAAAAGATGAAAATGGTAAGCTAGAGTTGAAGGCAAAACTACAAGTAACAAGTATCAAAGAGGGGCTCACTTTAGCAATAAATCGGGCAATCAATGGCATGCGTATCTTGTTACAATCAAACCCGCAGACATGTCTATCTGATTCAATTATCCTTTCTAAAGCCAACTTTCCAACAGTTTCGCTTTGTTCTGTGGTAAGTTCAACAAATGATGGAACAGATGCCAACTCTCGATAGCTTTCCTCTTCTACAGTAATGTCAGACGCAACAGGGGGTTGTAGATCAAAATCTGGGCCTGATTCTGAAGGCGAATGTTGATCAAAATCTGGGATAGACACCAGATCATCCCTGCACTTTCTTTCAGAACCTGCAAACTTTGTTTCTCTGATCCCTTCATCTTCCTTGCAAGGAGAGTGTGGAACATCTAAAGATGATTTGCCCTTTGAGGGATAAACACACTCGCAGGGAGCAGTAAACAAATCCTCCCTGCAATCAGGCTGATCAACTATTCTGATAATTGAACTTGCCCCCACCTTGTTTTGGCTATGCTCTTTTGTTGTTAGATGCACTGAACTACTAGCCCCTGCCGTGACAGCAGGAACCGAAAGTGGATAGCTCGGTAAGGTCGAGATGTCCATCTGAACTGGGACTGGTTCTTTACCTTCACCTACAGATGAATTTAAACGTCTTGGATCCGTGCGACGGGGATCCTGCATAGCTACGTGTAAGTCTTGGAGAAAAAAAACATTCAAAATAAAATCAATTGGCAAATGGAAGCTTATACCCTTCTTGGGTCACGTCTAGGGTCGGCAACTGCGCTATTCAAACTAGGCACATCGGAAACTGATAACCCCGCAGGAAGGGTTGGATCGAAAGGAAGTTGTGGCTGAAGAGTTGGGGAACGCATGGAATCCACGATATCCGCCGGAGTAGCCAGTGAAGTTGTCAATGTAGGAGGGCTACTAGGCAAGTGTTTCATGCTTGTTATTACAATATCAGCAAGCATATCTGGATGGAGCTGAGAAATGAGAATATCAAGTGATGCAGCTCCTCTGTCTCCTTCAGCAAGCAAAGCACCAATCATAGAAACCATTTGTTCCACTGGAGTCGGCTCACTGTCCGAAGGATGGTTTGCAGGGGATATGCCATTGATAGAGACCGGTCCATGTGGAGAATCACTTATTTTAACTTGCGGAGTCAAATGCATGTTAGTATTATGGCGTAAGAGCTTCGGAGCAGCCTCTCCATTGATTGTATCATCTTCACCCTGGGACATTTTTCGTTTCTTTGACAAATCCCAAGAATTTGGGTGACTAATCGCCTGGTTACTCTGAAAGTAGGTTCATCATGAGACGTTACTGGTCACAGTGATCAAAGCTGACGTAGAGGCATATAAGCTTAGGAAAGAAAGAATAAAAAGTATTACCTTGCCTGACCAATTTTCACGTGCAAAGCGCTCATTATTTCTGATCAATTTATCAACTTGACGGACAGCTTGATCAGCAACATCTGAAGCATTCATTGCTCGAAGCGCTCTAAGAAGCTTGTCTCTTGACTATAAACTCAGAGAAAAATATTATCTCAGTAACAAAACAAATATCACCCAAAAAAAAACAGAGATACGAGACTTTCTATGATTTGATCAAGCAAACACTTCTTTCAACTCTGTTCTACCTACTACGAGGCTTCACTGCATGGAATACCACTTAATACATGCCTTTTCTTAAGGAAAACAAATGCGACACAAAAAGGTATGCCCAATCATAGAGTACACAAACGAAATAACAACATCAAAGGTTTATAATTTGACCAGAAAGCCTGAAACGATTAACGAATGTATCCGACATGAGGGAGCTTGGCTCTATGAAATATGACCGAATATTCCCAAAAAGAGGTATTTTGTTTCCAGCCTTTATATGCAAGACAGATTGCTATATAGCTATAACACTGCTGGACCTATAGAAACCTCTAATGAACGGATCAATAATAAGCAAGATCAGCTGAATTTCAGCAGAGACTAAAATGATAGGTAAATAAAACAAACCCACAACGATTTCAAGTGATATTCAGAAAGAACAAAAAAACAGGGAAGAACTGAGGAGTAATAGAAGAGTCAAATCTAGATATACTGCAGAGAGAAATAAGACAATAAAGTATGAACGCTCTACCTCTATCATAGGTGAGGAAGTACATCTAAGAAATCCCAGTAAGGCAGTTCTAATGGAATACTGAACGCTTGCAGCATGGCACCCCTTTACTGTCACAAGATTTGGGTGAAAATCCAGCAGAACAGAAAGGACAGTGTTGTAGTGGACAGGCCTCTTCCTCGCTACCACCGCAAGACTGAAAGATAAACTACTATCAGATAAGAGACCAGTGCTTACACAGAAAATATTCAAATTTGCAAATGGTTCAGGTTTGTTTCTAAAAGCATGTCCTAATGGATCACTGCACATCTCAGCAAAGAAAAGAATAATACTTGCGTCAAAGAAACTTCCCTCAGGTTCTTCCTATGCAATTATTATCTAACGTACGAGATACTAGAGTTTAAATATAACTTTAACTAGCAACGATTCCTGTGAGAAACTTTCCTCATGATTCTGCAGCATACAACACCAAAAATAAGCTCCTTAACAGTAAAACTTTGCTCAGGCAAACTTTTTACATATCCCATTATCAAGTTTGAGAAATCAGAGATTGTGTCCTGTAAACATATCAACATAAACAAATCTCTTCAAAGCTAGCATATCCTAAAGATTTCCTCCAATTACAATAAGATGATCTATTTCACATTTTCTTACTTTAAGACATCTTCATCAATAAAAGATCAAGTAAAACCGAATGAAAAATCAATCTCTGAACAATGTCTTTCCTCTCGGAGTTTAACATTAATCTATTTTACATAGATAACAAGTCCCAGACATTAAAAGTTAATATCAGTTCAAAAATCAATCATCTGCTAGGTAATTACTAGGTTTTGAAAAGTTCGCCAAAAATGACACTAAGCATAGATAATTTCCCATGTTAAGCTAACGGTGCCCCCAAACAGAAAGGAACCTTGATAGTTCAAAGTGACTAGAGATATGCCACCTACACAGGACACAACAACCACGAGATCACTTCTATCTCCATCTTAAGAACAAGACATGACATAAGATCAAGCAGGAAAATATATTCAACCCCTCATCATCAATATCCACCAAAAATATATGGAGAAGAAATATTAAAATGCAAGTAAATATAAGCTTGAATTCAGCATAAAGAAACCTCTGATTGCCAAATTATACTGTGCGTAATATTGTAGTGTATACATTTTCAATATCCCAACATCACAGTCATAAGTAATATTATATACAACCAGTTCACATAACCAAAAAAAACTTCCCTCTACCACGTTTCACCGTTACTTGGAAACAGCATTTCTAACTACCATCTAACCATTCTATTCGTTGTTTGATGTCCATATGACTTGTATATTGGAGCTCCACAGTACCCAAAAATTGCAGGCGCCATATGCCCAGGTAACTGTCAGTATCCAATAACTGATCTTCAACCGAGCCATTTTCCCCCGGACTATGATTCAGTTAGCTGCAACTATATCATATGGGTTGAACTGGTGATATGACCTGTCTCCATGCTTTATCTCTCTCAGCCAAAAGTTTAGTAGACGCATAAAAAATGGAAAACAGCAGTTTATTCCCCCTGGTGTTATTCGTCTAACAAAGCTTATTTGATTATGAAACTGCTTAAAAGTGGAAGATCATTTCTTATTGTTGTTTCTCAAAAACATGAGACAAACATCAAACTTATGCAACAGATACTAGTAATATCACCCCATCATACGCTTAACAACACATATCAGTGCAGCAAGACACATTCTGCATGGTTCGTTTTATCACCAACATGCAAGTTACCAAGCAAAACAATGGGCAATCATTTTAATCTAGCTATCAGGTTACATCTAGCTATCAGGTTACCAAGCAAAACTAACACCATGAAGAATATAAAGCAAATCGAATACACAAGAATAGCGGGTGTTCAGACAGAAACATACCAACTAACAACAGCTACCGTCAGTGCACCCGGTAAACGACCAGCCGACTGTACGAGATCTTGTAAGATACCAAACGTTCTATTTGCTTCAGACATAAGCGTTGCAGAATTTAGAATGGGGTGACCGCCAGCAAGCCAGGATATGTTAAACATCTGCCTACTCCCTGTAGTAGAATAGTAAAAGTTGACATGCCCATAAACAAAAATACAAAATGAACGAATCATGTATCGCGCTACCTTCGTTGGAAAAATTCTCAGGATCAGATGCATCAGGAGTAAATAGCAAAATAAACGTCTCCATAAACTTTAGCGCCAAAACTTTCACCCCTACGCTACCAGGCTATCATGAAAGAAACAGCAGACTTAAATTAGAATTAGAAAGTGACAGAGAAGCAGAGCAAATACTCAACCAAAAAACATTCCTCAAGAGCGCAATAGACAGAAAAAAATTAGGCTAAACACAGCCAGTATACCTCCAATGCAGTAGAAAAGACAACATCTTTGAACTTAACCATCCATGTCCATAGTTCCCCAACCCAACGATCAACTTTACCACGATGATGAAACTGTATCATCAATAATAACACATATCAGTGAGAGAGAGAGAGAGAAAGGGAATCACATCCATCGCTGTGGTGAATATACAGGAACACTCACAAAAGCCTCAAAGATCTACTAACATATAAAGTAATAAACACCAATTCAGCACAAAAGTAAGAGAAAGGGATACACAAATCCAAACAACAAAAAAAATCACCAAGCTAGCACTGCTTTACTATCTTCACTATTTCATTCATCTATCTTCGCTAAACTTAAATAGCACCAATATAAAACCAACCAAAGCTTTGAAAAATGAAAAATAATATGGCTTTTAACTGAATCTTAAAGGCAACTACGAGAATATAAAATAATATATCCGAATGACAACATATCCAACTTGAGAAAGAGTGCATACCTGCATTGCCATCTCCTCCAAGATGCTGCGATAGAAAGCTGTGCCAACAGAAACAGCTTTCTTTGCAACAATCGGATCCTCATCCCTTGCTAAGACTAGCAAGACAGTCACTAGAGCATAAGAATGATCCAGCATCCTCAAACCAACCTCCTCAATGATCCTGTCACCCAAAATTATTTCAATCAACCACAGAAGAACCCTAAACACGCTACAAAATTAAATTCGCAAAAACAATCTTCTGACGAGTTCGTAAGAGAAGAAGAGAATCTAACGCTAGGATTGGTAAAGGACTCACTCGAGAAGGGATTTGCGAACTAGGATTTCACGAGACGAGTGGAGTTCTGTGAGATAGGGGAAAATCTCGGCGGAGAGAGAGGGGTCGAGCGAGAGCAATATCTCCTTCACCTGTCTGAGAGACGAGAGCTTCACCGCCAAATCGCCGTGGTTGTTGGCAGCGGCGAGGAGAGAGAGCGCCTGCGCCCTGGCTGTCGCGGCAGCCATCGCTGAATTGGAGATTGGGGTGGCGGAATTGTCAAAGGGGGTGATAACTGTGAATCTCGCGGTGGATTTCTCTTTTAGGGTTTTGAAGGTTGAAGAAGAAGAATCTCGGCGACACGGGAGGAGCTCAGTGCAATTAGGCTTAGAGAGGCGGTCACACACGAGAAAAAAAAAAGAAGAAAAAACGAGATGGCACACACCCTGTCGTTTTTTGTCTGGGAAGTTGCAATGAGCGCCGTTTATGTTACGTAACCAATCTCGTTTAAACCGTTGGATTGCAAATTCTGCTTTTGGTTCTAGCTAGTATAACACACAGTTTAAGCACACTTGCGTTCGTTAATACACAGCTGAATCACGCTTCTTTCCTGGTTATCAAATTTTCACGCAAATCACATTTCTTTATCGATTAACTGGTCTCATGACATTACGTAACCAATCTAGTAACACAATTTTAGCACAGCTTTACCGGAATGGAGCTTGTAGGTTCGTCTGAGTGACATTCCAGTCAGCTATGAGCAATCATGCATCACATATTAGAATTTGTCATTCATAGTACATCTTCCTAATATATTATTGCAAGAAAAATCTGGACTAATATCTCCTCGTTTCTTATTCCATTATGAAATTCTTCATGCAAAACACATTACATACCAAACATTCATGAAACTAGAGTAGAAATGGAAAACACAGTATAAATCCAAAGGATAAATTAAATCAGTCCTGCTGCGCAACAAGACCTAGTTGGATGGCACTATACTCAAGATGGTATCTACACTGTTAAATCAGGTTATTGGGTGGCAATGCATTTGCCTGGAAACACTGTGGTTCAACCTACAAATGGAAATCAACTATTAAAACAGAAAATGTGGAAAACTAAGATCCCATCGAAAATTCATCATTTTCTTTGGAGACTACTATCTCGTAGTCTAGCTACTGGTAATAATCTCAGGAGGAGACACATTACAAGGGATGTGATGTGTAAAAGATGCTTTCAAAGAGAGGAAACAGAGTCCCATCTTTTCTTTGATTGCGAGTATGCTAAACAAATTTGGAGAGCTTCTGGAATTGCAAATGCGACGATCGACAATCCTAATGCAACACTGGAGGAGAGAATACAAGCTTGTCTTTTAGTTACAACATTATAATGATCTACCACTATGGATTTTATGGAGACTATGGAAGAGTCGAAACAGGCTAATCTTTCAACAGAAAAATACAGCATGGCATCTTATTCTTAGATACGCGAAGAATGATGCAAACGAATGGAAAAGTATAGGAGTACAAAACATGATAGACGCATCAAGATCACACCAGGCAAGAGATTTTGTGACTCCAACAAGATGGGTCTTACCACCATTAGGATATATGAAATGTAATGTAGATGGTTCTTACACAAGTTCAGAGCGGGATGGTACTGCTGGTTGGGTAATAAGAGATGATTATGGCGTTTATAATGGGGCAGCACAAGCGGTGGGTGGAAAGATTGGAAGTGCTTTAGATGCGGAACTACAGGCTATATTAATGGCACTTCAACATTGTTGGATGAAAGGATATAGGAATATTGTGTTGGAGAGTGATTGTTTGAAAGCCATTCAGATTCTGAGAGATAAGGCTTTGTATTTCTCAGGTTATAACTGGATCAGAGACATCACATGGTGGACTCGAAGATTTGAAGATGTTCGTTTTAGTTGGGTATCAAGAGAAGCAAACAAGGTGGCTGATAAGCTTGCAAAGACAAGTTCTCATGCTGTTTCGTTTATTTTTCATAATTATGTTCCTTTAACAATAACAAATCTTCTTCATGAAGATTATGTAAACGTACATTTATGATCAATAAAGTATGATGTTATAAAAAAAAAAATTAAAACACCAAACTTCCCAAAATATATTGAAAAGACAGTAGAAATCTTCAATATATTTTTTTATTTTTAAGAAAATTATCTGATGTATTCTTCTAAAATTAAAAAAAAAAATTTAACTATGTATAAAAATATTAATTTTTATGGGTGAATTGCATAAAATATTTTATAATACTATTTAGAGTTAAATATAGCGAACCAAAGATGCATTTACTCAAAATATCATTTTAACATTTTTAATCAAACTTGAAAAAAAAAGATAGGAAATAAAATAATCAAAAGTTCAATGTAAAAAGAAAACTGAAAAGATTGGTTCGGTTTTCAGTTTTGAATCGAACCAAACCGCCAAACTCAAGACGGTTTGGTTTTGTTGTTCGGTTACATTTTCCCGTTTGGTCCCCGTGCTCCTCCTTCCGACACAATATCTAAAGAGAAAAGAATCAGAATCAAAACAATTCGATCAAAAGTCTTAACATTCACGCCCAAATCAGCGAGCAAGAGATCAAAAATGGAAGAATGGGATCCGAGCACCAAATCGACCCTAACGAGAATCCCTCTCCTGACGACAAAGGCGGGGCCAAGAGACGGCGATGCATGGAAACAGAGGCTGAAAGAAGAGTACAAATCTCTGATCGTATACACACAGATGAACAAGTCCAACGACAACGACTGGTTCCGCATCTCCGCCTCCAATCCCGAAGGTACGCGTTGGACTGGCAAGTGTTGGTACGTTCACAACCTCCTCAAGTACGAGTTCGATCTCCAATTCGATATCCCTGTTACCTACCCCGCCACTGCTCCCGAGCTTGAGTTGCCTGAGATTGACGGCAAAACTCAAAAGGTTTGTGCTTTGTTTTTTTGGTTGCGATCGGTGCTGGTTTGCTTAATTGTGTTAAAGTGTCTCTATTGTTTTTATGTAGATGTATCGAGGTGGGAAGATTTGTTTGACTGTGCATTTCAAGCCGCTCTGGGCTAAAAACTGGTAACTTTATTATGCTTATAGACATTGTTTGAGGAGCATGCAATGTTTTAGATCAGTTTAGTCTGTTTTAACATTGATTGTGTAGATGGATTATGAAAGATCTAGCACTCCTAAGATGTTAATTAGATTGGGTTGGTGTCTGTATTGGAATAATTAGGCCGGAAGACTCTAGTGTTAAGCTGTTTGTGCTGATCTAAAATGAAAGTTATTATCCAGAGTTTGTGTTCTTAATTTCTACCTTGCATAAACTCTAGTATTAAGCTGTTTGTGCTTGTCTAAGCTAATCAAGCTTGAGTGTATGCATTCCATTTCTATCACGAATCCTAGCACATTACTGTTTCTCTTGGCATTTGATTAATGACCCTAGTATTAAGTTGTTTGTGCATGTCTAGAATGAAAGTTATTATCCATTAGTGGGCATCTAATAACATCATTTTTTCTGTGTTTTCGTTTTAACTTGTTAAACACTAAGCTAACCGAGCTTGCGTTTAGGCGATCCATTTATATCACTAATATGATGCGCATATTACTCGTTCTTGGCATTCATGAATGACTTTTTTTCTTTTGTTTATGCAGCCCTAGGTTTGGTATAGCACATGCACTTTGTTTGGGGCTCGCTCCATGGCTTGCTGCAGAGATTCCAATTCTTGTGGACTCGGGTATGATTAAGCACAAAGATGATGCAGCCTCGTCTGCGGAATCGTAGTCTATTTTTATCTGTTTTATCAAACTCAGAATTGAGGTGTTTATCATTAATAGCTGTATTCAGAAATGATTGAGGTGGATGCGTCTCTACCCTTTAAAACGTTTACATGAAACCCAATAGATTTAAGCTATTGCAATGTTTTTTTTCTTGAAATACTTTTTACAACTTGAGAATGTATGATGTTCTTTCTTACGTTGGAGCTGGTTCGTTCAAGGTGTGAATATTTTATTACTGAACTTTGTATGGGAGTTGCTTCCTTGTTTCTTCTTGGTGGGAGGAAAAATCCAACACTGCAAAACTGAGGTCTGTTTAAGAGCTGTTCGAATCATAGACTGGTTGTGCAGGTACTATGCTAACTTGAAACCAGCTAGTTGATCATGGAAGATAGCATATATATTCATTTTATCATCGTTTCACCAACATGTAGGACCCATGAATCTAGAGCACAAAGATGAAATAGAGATCTATTGTCAGCGAGGTTGCCTCTTATCTCATCATAAACACTGAGTGTGAGACAATTAAAAATAGAGGCAAAAGCATTTTGTAGCTTGGTACAGGTAGAACGTGGATTCTGCTAGTTCAGGACGCAGTAAATAGTACCTTTCAGTAGGATGCATCATTTGATGATCCAGTAGATACCTGAACAAACAAAGCGTCCTTTAGCTCAAACAGCAGACTTGAAATGACTGAGAACTCAAGATCCAAGTAGGAAGCAAACAGATAGAAGCAAACTGATTGCATACATCTCAGGTAGATCTGCAGCTGCGACATCCCCAACAAGAACCTAGTAGTAAGAAGTTGAATGACAACCAGAATATCCTTTATCATCTGTTCCAAAACTTTTTTTACAGCGAAAAAGTTATGAAACAACCAAAAACAAAAAGAGTAAGCCCAAAATAATATTAAATTAGAAAATTATGTCAGCTATTTGATAGAAAAAATCTCATGTATATATGAAAATTAAAGATACACATCATTCTGGGATTTATGATTTGGTTTTTAGATATTTTGTTTTGATCAGGATTTATAATCTTCAGTTATATTTTATTTTCAGGTTTAAGTTTAATTTTTGTGAGGTTTGATGTTAAAATCTAGAGGTATTTACAGCATAGTTTTAGATTACTTTATTATATTTTCGATATGGTACGTAGCATATCATCGGACATAGATTTCATATTATCGACTGGAAAACCGTCTATGTAATATTTTTTATAATTAATGAGACTTAAAAAAATAGTAGTCTATATATTTTTTTTTTGGTGTAGAAAACATGGTGCGAAAATACAAAATCATCTTTAGTTATTCCTCCTTATCTTTCGTAAAGTTTGATGTTAAATTCTAGAGGTATTTACAACATAGTTTTATATTACTTTATCATATCTAAACGGTATTCTTTTTTTTTTTTGCAACATTCTAAACAATATTCTATACTAGAGATTTTCAGCAAGGTGCATAGCATCAGACATAGATTTTCATAAGACAGTTCAAAATGGTTGGATCAGATATGCATTTTTATAAGATGGTAGAATTGTCGGCCGGAGAACCGCGTAGTATTTTTCATAATTAATCAATGTTAAAAATAAATAGTATTATATATTTTACTAGATTCTGACCCGTCCTTAAAAGAACATGCATATTTTTTGTTTTATATTTTTGTTGAAATTTAATTTTTATATTTGTGTTTTTAGTCGTACATATGTTTTTCTTTGTATAATATTTATCTTAAATAATTTTTTTTGTCATTGTTATCTTAAATGATTAATAAGAGATTTTAATAATTGTATTAAGATAGTTGGACCAGACCGTGCGGTTATTGTTTCATGTTTTAATAGTATTGATTAATTTTTGGGTCTAAGAAGACATGGCAAAAGTATTCGAAAAATACAAAATCATCTTTAATTATTCCTCCTTATCCACCACACACGTCGTGAGCACGCGCTCGAACCAGGCAAAGCCTCTCTCTCAGTTCCGTAATAGATTTCCCGGCGAAGCACAACACCTAAACCTCCTCCCTTCATGGCGTCAACTCATCCATGTCTTGTCGGACAAAGAATCTCCGTCCCTCAATTTCACCTCCTCTTCAACTCAAAGCCTCCAAATCACGAGCTCTCCACCAATAAACGCTCGAATTTCTGCGTATCCATCGGCCTACCACACTCCTTCGCTTCTCCTTTATCAACTCGAAACCCTAAGAAATCACCCCTGACCTGTCTGCGCAATTGCGCCGCCGTTGATGGCCCTGAGACAAGTTCGAGTGAGGATAAGTGGGATTGGGATCGATGGAGTCGACACTTCTCCGAGATTGAAGAAACCGATGGCGTGGTGTCTCTTCTCAAGGTTGTTTCCATCAAACTCAGTTGATATTGGTTTGCTTTATAAGAAGTTTCTGATTTTGGAGTTTGTGTAAACAGGTACAACTTGAGGAGGCCATCGAAAGAGAAGACTTTGAAGAAGCGGCGAAGTTGAAAGCAGCTATTGGAGAAGCTACTGTGAGTGATGCTGTCGCTGAGATCATGTGCCAGTTGCAGGTTAAGATTGTTTGGTAAAATCAAACTCTTTGTGTATATCTTCTTTACTTATATGTGTTAGCTTCTGCGCAGGATGCAATACGTGAAGAGCGTTACCATGATGCTTCCAAGCTATGTAGGCAAACAGGAAGTGGACTGGTAATTTTTAAATTCATCGGCTTTATATTTAGTGTCTTTCTTGATAAGCTTGTAAGATAGCCCTAGATGACACCTACACGCCTAAATCAAGAAAAAGGCAAAGAGTAGAAGACTTTTTAAACTTTATTAGGGATGGAGAATGTTTCATGTGTGTAAACTACCAAGGTAGTTTAGGTTAGTTGAAGAAACTTATGTTTCCTGGAATCTGTGTGTTTTTATCTGGACTTGGGTTGTTTAGAATTTAAAGCATCTTTTCACGTTTTTGATGTCTATGTAGTTGGGTTGGTGGGTTTGTTATCCTCAAGACTCTGAGGAACCATTTGGCAGAATTGTACGCATAACTCCAGGCGTTGGTAGGTTTATTGGCAAGAGTTACAGTCCAAGGTGAGCATGTTTTGCTGATGATTCTAATCTTTCATTCAACTGCTTGTGGTAATTGAGCCTCGTAACTGCTTTGTTCAGACAGCTGGTGACTGCAGCAGCTGGAACACCTCTGTTTGAGATTTTTGTTGTTAAAGACACGGACGGAAGATATGTTATGCAGGTAACTTTTAAGCACAGCACTTATTAAAAATAAAATTTAGCAGTTCTAGTGACAGTATATCCTTTTACCTGTGTCTTCTATGCGATTAGTGTTACATGATTGCTATTCTCATTACCGATTAGTCCTTTTGAGCTGTTGTGTACATATCTGCATGTGTACAGGTGGTGTATTTGCAACATGCCAAGCAGAAACCATCCATTCCCGAGAGTTCCTATGTAAGTTCACAGCAATCATCGAATGCCTCAGCTGAGAGCCCATCAATATTAGATGCAGGAGGAAGTGAAGTGAAGGTGGATAAGAAGAAAGATAAACTACTAAACGCTGAGGAACCAACTGAAGAAGGGATCCAAAATGTGATAAAGTTTCTAAAAGACAAAATCCCAGGGCTAAAACTGATGAAAGTAATGGACGTTGAACTCCCCGACGAAGAGATCATAGGCAGTGATGATGATCTTGTAGAGCTGGTTGGAGAAGTTATTGAGGAAGCTGGTTCTGCTGATGAAGAAGAAGATGATGACAGCATTGAAGAAAGTGCAGATAATGGAAAGGATTTAAACCCAAAGGTTTTCATCGGAGGGGTTCTACACAGCACAGAGGATTCCTCTATAGATGATGAGCTTGTACGTGTTACCGCAGATATAACGGATAACGAAAGAGATTCCTTTACCTTGCATGTTCCTGGGAGAAGAAAGAGTGATGTTGATACAAGAAAAGACAGAGTGTCTAAGGAGCAAGTAACAGCTCTAGCAGCTCAAGGACTTTCAGATCTCATGCCACCAGAGGTTGCCAAGGCGTTCTGGGGTTCAGAGAGACCTTCTTTGAAGGCGAGTTCCTTGAACTTTTAATGCTCTACATAAAGCTGAACGCTACAATCATATTAAATTGTTCGATCATTTTTGTAGGTATCAAGAAATGTGCGTGAGATTGTCAAGCTTGCTATAAGTCAAGCACAAAAAGGAAATCGTCTCTCTGAGTACACAACATTTAATAGAATCACAACTCCTGAAAGCGACCTAGACCCTTTTGATGGTAATCATCTTTTGCATTAGTATTATTCTCTTTCTTTTGATATGGGGGTTCAGAATATATTTGTACAAACTCAACTTAGAAAATGTTATGTATTTGAAAGTGCAGGCCTATACGTTGGTGCGTTCGGACCTTACGGCACTGAGATAGTACAACTCAAGCGTAAGTATGGCAACTGGAATGATGCAGAGGAAAGTGACTCCTCAGATATTGAGTTCTTTGAATACGTTGAGGCTGTGAAGTTGACAGGGGATCCAAACGTGCCAGCAGGCCAGGTTAATTATCATTTTTACTTTTATTTTTTCGTATTATGTGTGGGATAAAGAATTTGAAATAGGGTCCCCAAATTCTTGGTAGGTGACATTTCGTGCAAGGATTGGGAAGGGGAGTCGCATGAGGGATCGAGGAATGTACCCAGAGGAAATGGGAGTGGTAATGACACTTTACTCATCTCTTGAGCCTACAGTTTTAGGACAACTACAGAAACTGACCTAAAACAAATGTGTGCTCACTGCTCAAACCATGCATAAGTCAAACATGTAACCAGAGCAAGAGTCTCAGACTTTTTCCTATTTAAACAATAGCTTAAGACACACTATGGTTTAACCATGTTGACATTTGAATCGAAAGCTTATCTAGAGAGATGTTTACGTGTATACACAGCTTGCGAGTTACATGGGAGAAGGAAGAATAGCAGACTTTGGGTTTAAAAACCCAAGATGGGTCGGAGGGCAGCTTTTAAAACTCAACGGAAAGGTAAATACACAGTAGAGCTAAACCCCATTAGTTATTTGTGTTACAAGTTGATGGTTTTGGGGTTTGGCTGACAGGGAATGGGACCATATGTGACGGGTGGGGATCTTGGATTTCTATATATTGGTCCTGAGAAGAGCTTCATGGTCGTTTTCAACCGTCTCAGACTGCCCGAGTGACTAATGATGCTCATTGTTACTATATTTCTTCTTTTTGACCTTCTTCCATACACACTTACATAGCTCTACTGTTTCAGAGTAACATCACTGCGAGAGTGTTTAAGATTGGGAAAAAGGCTTTATTGTAACTATATTGTGGCTCATGTTTTCTTCTATACACGAGATATAATGCATGTTGAGTTACACAGTCTTTAGGGGAGCTTAATGAAACCGAAAATAGACTCGATCCAATCTGTACAACTCATGAGAGTTTTCTAAAGTTTGTGGTGCCAATCGATTGAAAAGGAACAATATTTGCATTTTTGAATACTGCTGTAAATATTAATCTTTTGATGAGGTGTGCGTGTATGTATTTGACATGTTCTCTTTCTCCTACAATTTAGGTGAACTTGTAAACTGAATTTGAAGTAAAAGATAACAGTTTTTTTAATGTACCAGTGAGAACGAAATGACTGCGCAATATCGAAGAGCATGGCGGCATTAGAGAGGAGCAAGGAACAGAATCATATATATATTCTCTCTCTATCTATTCCCTCTTTGGACATCCCACCGAAAAAGTTGAAGCAAATATTGATAACAGTCTCACATATTTGTTAAATGAGAAGATCAATTAAACTCATAGAGAAGAGACAAATATTTCATTTCTCGTGTAAGCTTTTTATATTACTTCTTTGTTTACAGATATACCATTTTTTGATACCAACGTTGAGTTCACATTTTGAGAGCGTAGTACAACATAGAGTTTGTATGATGTGTTCAGAAACGATGAATCTATTGATTCTCTTCCAAATGGTTGGATCAACCTAATATGGATGGTTATTAACTAACAGAGAAATCACATATTCAAATCAATCTTTCTCTCCAAATAGGAATCAAATTACATGATTTGAATCCGCTCGTAGTGAATGTACGAACCTAATGGGAAGAACATTCAAAAAATTTGAATCCTCCTTGATGTTAAATGAACGTGTCTTATCCTTATGAGTTTTTTTTTTGACATGGTTGATTCCATAAACGTAAATAAATAAAGATCCGATCCTCGTTGATGTTAAATGAATGTTGTCCTAACCTTAATGAGTTTCGTCTTTTGACATGATGGTTCTGGTGGGATTCAACAAACACAAATAAATCAAATTGGATCCAATTCATGCCCCCAACCCCAAGTCTTTAACCGGGTCAACCCGACCGGTTTAAAAGTACCGCTCATCACTTATTAAAAACCCTCGAGAAAACCTAAACCCTATCTGCTTCCTCCCTTTACTCAGAGAAAACAGATCGCCTCCTCTCTCCTCAGTCGCCACCATGTTTGAATACCGTTGCAACTCCATCAATTGGAAGCCGTCTCCGTTAATATCCCTCGCTACCAGCCCCGACGGCTCTCAAGTCGCCGCAGCTCGCGAAGACGGTTCTCTTGAGCTCTGGATCGTCTCACCTGGTTCTCTCTCCTGGCACTGCCAACTCGTACGCCCTCCTACTCTTCTCTTCCGATTAACACATTTCAAAGTCGATTCTATTCGTTAAGTTTGTCAATTGATTGCAGATCATCCACGGGGATCCGAAATCGAGAATCTCGCACCTTGCCTGGTTAGGTGCTAGGTTGTTTTCTTCGAGTATCGATGGCACAATCTCAGAGTGGGATCTTTTCGACCTGAAGCAGAAGGTGAGTATCATTTGTATAAGTAACATTTTCTCTTGTTTGCTTGTTTTCTAATATCAAATCTATCTGTTGCAGGTTGTATTAGATTCAATTGGAGTATCAATCTGGCAAATGGCTGTGGCGCCTCTCTCCACTGCTGAAGCAGAGATGATGGTGAAGAAGGAATTCTCGAGTGAGGAATCAGATGACGAGGGAGAAAGTGGAGTTGCAGATGGTTCTGAGTTTGATGAGCTTGAGGAGAAACCTGATAGGCGTCTTGCAGTTGCCTGTGATGATGGCTGCGTGAGTATGTATCATGTCTCTGATTCAGAGAAATTAACGTACTATAGATCTTTGCCTCGGGCCAGTGGTGAGACATTCTTTGCTCCCCCACTTACCATTATTTTGATTCTTTTTTGTTGTATCTGCTTAGAGCTTTATGGAACGTTATTTTTTGTAGGCCGTGCTTTAAGTGTGACTTGGAGTTTGGATGCTCAGAGAATATTTTCGGGCACTAGTGATGGGTGAGTATACTTACTTTTCCTTTCGTAAGAGATGCATAGTTGATTGGAAAGAAGAAACCTGAATGTTTTTTCGATTTGCTCTTTGTTTTGTAGGCTGATAAGATGTTGGGATGCTAACCTCTGTCATGAGGTATATAGAATTACAGTTGGACTTGGAGGACTGGGGAATGGGTCTGAGCTCTGCATTTGGTCTCTTCTTTCGTTGAGGTAAAGACTGGTTTCCTACTCATATGTTAGTTATGTCTTTCTTTTCCTATTTCTGATGATCTTGTTTGCGTTTGCTCACTTCTTGTTTTAGATGTGGAGTTCTTGTCAGCGGAGATAGTACAGGAAGTGTCCAGTTTTGGGATAGCCAGCATGGAACCCTTTTGCAGGCGCATTCTATTCACAAGGGTGATGTCAATGCTCTTGCAGCTGCCCCAAGTCATAACCGTGTGTTTTCTGCAGGTGCCGATGGACAGGTAAATGATACTCTACTTATTCGCTCTCTCATGTGAACCCCATTTAACACTTAATAAATCTTAAACACTGGTTTGGCAGATTAAACAGTAACCTTCCTTCATTAACATAACATTAGATGTGTTATTTGATTGTGAGGTGTCAACTTTCTAATTTCTCTCTTATCCTTTTGTAGGTTATTCTATATAAGCTCGCTGGTGGTACATTTAAACCACAAGATTTAAAACCTTCTTCAACTAAGAAGTGGGATTATATCGGTTGTGTAAGGGCTCATACTCATGACATCAGAGCTCTAACTGTGGCAGTGCCAATTAGTTCAGAAGGTCAGTGGAGTCTTTAGTTATTGTGCTTTTACTATTTCCAGTATATTTTGAATTATAATTCATGTTAGGATATGTTGGAGTTGAAAGACCGCAAACACAGAGACAAGCTCAAAGCGTTTAACAGAAAAAAATCAGAAACTATAACACCAAATACGTTAAAGTCTTTCCCTTTGTTAAAACAGATAAACATTCAGCAAAGCAGCTAAGCTCCATAACCATAAATCACGTTTTTCACCCTTAATTTTGTGATTATTCTCTAAGAGCTTGACCAAATACTTAAAAGAACATTGTTTTCCTTCGCCTATTCTTTTGTTATCTTGTGGTTCTTGAACTTTCACCTTTTACAGGTTCTCTTCGAGACAGTAATGCAAAACCAAAAAGTCGTAAACAGCGCAGGAAGGAGAAGCGGGGTGGTGTCAGTTACCATAAATGGGCACATTTGGGGGTTCCAATGCTCATTTCAGCTGGTGATGACGCAAAGCTTTTTGCATACTCAGTTCAAGAGTTCACTAAGTTCCACCCACATGATATATGCCCTGCGCCTCAGAGAGTACCTATGCAGATGGTACATAATACAGTGTTCAATCAGACTTCGCTTCTCTTGGTTCAGGATTCTTGTTCTTTAGATGTTCTTGGTATTCACATAAGCAGTGATTCTAGTGGGCGTGTCTCCACCAAGCCATTAGTTCGTGTTAAAAGTAAAGGTGGCAGAAAGATCATATGCAGTGCAATTTCTAACGCAGGGTCACTTTTTGCTTATTCTGACCAAATTCGCCCAAGTCTGTTTGAGTTGAAGAAAAACAAACTTGGAAAGAATCCATGGAGTCCCAACAGAAAGCGACTTCCGAATCTTCCATCTGCTCATTCCATGGTCTTCAGCTGTGACTGCTCTCGGCTAATAATAGCTGGGCATGACAGAAAGATATATGTATGTGCCAATTTTTCTTTTACTTGCTTGACCTTATCAAACATCTAAAATTTTATTTTGTTGGCAGACCGTTGGGATTGATAGCATGGAGCTATTACACACCCTTACTCCACGTCAGGAGGCGCAGGAAGGTGAATCTCCTCCTCGTGAACCTCCAATTACAAAACTGTATACTAGCTCAGATGATCATTGGCTAGCTGCTATCAGTTGCTTTGGGGACGTATACGTGTTCAACCTGGAAACACAGAGGTGAACATTTTGTAATCCTTTTCTGCTTACAGTTATCTATTAGGACTTATTCAGAGTACTATATCTTCATATGGTTATGGCTTTGCATATTTCCAAGCAGCGGCTTGTATATTTTATTCATTCATTCTCTTATTGTGTTTACAGGCAGCATTGGTTCATATCAAGGCTTGATGGGGCATCTGTTGCAGCCGCTGGTTTCCATCCCAGGGACAACAATGTGCTTGTGATCTCCACCGCTTCAAACCAGGTCTTTGCATTGGACGTGGAGGCTAGAGAGTTGGGCAAGTGGTCACTTCTTCAAACTCTTTGTTTGCCAAAGAGATACCAAGAGTTCCCTGGTGAGGTCTTAGGGCTCTCATTCACTCCATCGCCAAGCTCATCATCTGTAATCGTTTACAGCTCCAGGTACTTTAGATTTTTTCACTAATGACAATTTTGCACTACAAAAATAAAACAAAGCTGTTCTAATCGTGACCCTTGTTGCAAAGCAGAGCAAAGTGTTTGATTGAGTTTGGGAAGCCGAAGGAACAAGGCGAAGAGATGGATTTGTCGGAAAGGGTAGAAGATAGAATTGCTAGCATTGGTTTGAAGAAATTGGGGAATGGGACCCGAAAACGTAGGTTGGAGGAGTATCAGAAAGAGAGCAAGAGTAATGAGAGAGAGGAGAACGAAACATCAAAGCACCCGGTTCTGTATTTAAAACATCTATCAAAGAATGCAATCTTGGTGGTAGAGAAACCATGGATTGAAGTTATCAAGAGTTTAGATTCACAGCCAGTTCACAGACATATATATGGGACATAAGGCAGGAGGAGGGAGAGAGAGGAAGCTCCTCTGGAGAACTCTTTTAATTTTTGACGGGAAAAGCGCAATAGAGATGATGAAGACGAAGAATGTTAGCGAGGAAGTTTACTTGCTTCTTATATGCCTCCAAGAATTTTGTAAGAGCCTTAATTAGTTTATTTACTTGTTTGATTTTTAAACATTTCTTCTCTAAGCTTGTTGTTCTTGTCACTCCTTGGATATTGGGTTTTATCTAGTTCATGATTTTGTTATATATTAAGAACTTTTAATTTCAAAAAATGGAACATGCAAATATGTGCCTGGGTCTTGTGTACAATACTTCATGTCAAGATTAGTACACAACATTTTTGTATCTTAGTCATTTATTGCTAGTGACTCTTTCTATTCTGGTTACCTGAAAACATTTATATGAGAATCCACTTTGTATTGTATTTTTTTTTGTTATAAAATATGGTAGGATGCATTACCAAAAAAACCTTTGGTGGATGGGGTACATCGCCATCTTACCTAAATTCGAAAATAAAATCTTTAACATGGAGCGTTTAGAGTCTGCATATAAAACGTGCATGCTCCTTTTTATATTATAACGGATTCCGAACTTTTTTTCCTGAAATCAGAATAAGAGAGTAAAAAGAGAGATTATCAAAACCACGAAAACGGAAGATCAGTATGTGTCGACCAAGCATAGGATGTTAAACGGCCAAGGCAAGGCATGACATCATCAAAGACACGTAAGAGAAAAGAAACCCCACTGACGTCAACTAAGAAACCCCCACGTGTCTCCCCTGCTCTCCCACCGTTGCATGAAGCAGACAGAAGCTGCAACTGCCTCGTGTTCCTCTCCAAAGACCAGTTACTTACACACACGTCCCTAAAACATCTCGAACAACCACAGACTAATTAAAATTTTCACAAAACCTCGAATATACATTGCATGCAGTCAAAAACTAAGTTTTAACCAAGTTTTTTAAAAAGGGGATAGGTGTAGGCACGCATGACGTCCAGCACCAACACGCGTTGCAGTGATAGCCTTTGTGATTGGTGAACCGAACCACATCCCCACAGTATATCTGTTTGTAAGAATGGCACATTAAACGTGTCCCTATCCCCAACTCTCTCTAACACGTACCCATCCTTTTCTCTCCATATGTCCTTCTTCCTTAAATATTCGCCTCTCTCTTATTGGCTCTTCACTCTCCTTATTATAACCAACCTTCTCTTTGTTCTCTCGACATCTCTCGTCTTCTTTCTTCTTCTTGTAGTGATTTTTGAATTTTTTTACACCATGATAAAGATACTTAGCTCTCATAACTCGCACCATTCTCACTCAACCACCACAACTCTTAAAACAGCTGAGATCTTGTCCAAATATAGACCCATTGCTCCTAGGCCCGGGACGACCCAAGCTAACGATAATGATTCTTCTTCTTTCATGTCTCACAAGATCAACCAATCTCCTTACCTTCGTCACCTCTGGCCACAGCTTCAAGCTCGTCCTACGAGAACCCGCAAGCGAGGTAGAGGCGGGATAGGTCCAACGTCTCATCTCTCGTTGAAGAGACCCAAGTCATTAGCTACGTCTGCCAAAACTCCTACACAGCGGGTGTTTGGCCCTATTAAAACGCTGGCGTTTCAGGCTCTCTCTCATGCGGGGCTACCTAACCTTACTACACAAGTTGGCTACGCCTTGAAGAATGGTGGATCTCCTGCTTTGGTGACTCTGCCTCTTCTTCAATGCTCTCCTCTTTCCTCCAAATGCATGGAGCCAGAGATCAAAGAAAAGGGTCTGATTGATCTGAACAAGAGCGTAGAGACGATAAAAGAGAGAGATTTCTTGAAGCAACTACAAGGACCCATCAGAACAACAACAGCAGCAACAGCAGCAAGCAGAGTCATAACTCCACAACCCATAAGACCGGTGTGCTCAAGGATCAACGTAGCATGCATAAACCCACTAAGCAACCCATCTCAAATCAGCAAGAAATCACCACAAGAGGTGGAAGAAGAAGTTGAATCAGATGCGCTGCCCGCTATAATCTCCGATTCAAACAACAGGGTCAGACTCGTGAACTCGGCCTACAAGGAGATGATGGGGCAACCAGAGTGCTCGTGGCTAGATTCAATGGTGAAAGTGAAGAGGATATGTGGTGAAGTGGTGATACAATTCTGTGAATCCAAGATTTCAGAGAACAATAATGGCTATTCATGCTGGGTGAAGATAGGGTGGGGGAGAGACGGTAAGGAGGAGCTTGTGCATGCGTTCTGCGATGTAATAAAACGTGAGTGCGACTCCAAGGATTATGTCTTTACGTGGAGGTTTCACATAACCGCCAAAGAAACTTGTCAGCCAAGCTACAATGCTTAATTAGGTTTTGGTGTATCCGTGTTGTTCTTTTAATGCTTTAGCCTAATGATATATATAATATATCCAATATTAAATATCGTTTAATGGTACTCTTCTCTTGTAAATACACTATGAACAACAGCAAATTACTCCTTATTTATGAAATGGTTTCATCTAAGGAAGTGCATGTGATATTCACTTACCACTACAAGAAAACATCAAGGATTCTGAGGGAAAAAATCGTCGGAATATCGTTATTCCGACGACATACCGACGAAACACGTCGTCGGAAATAATTCCTCGGAATTTATTTTTTCCTCGAAAATCCCTCGGAATTTTCCGTCGGAATTCCGAGGAAATAAATTTCCGAGGAAATTCCGAGGATCACTAGTTTGTCGGAAATGTCCTCGGAATATACCGAGGGAGAACTTCGTCGGTATAATTCCTCGGAAGTTCATCGATCGATGCGTGTTTGGACATATATACATCGATCGATAGGAGTATACCGACGGACATTTTCCTCGGCTGGGAGAAAGTGGAGTTGCAGATGGTTCTGAGTTTGATGAGCTTGAGGAGAAACCTGATAGGCGTCTTGCAGTTGCCTGTGATGATGGCTGCGTGAGTATGTATCATGTCTCTGATTCAGAGAAATTAACGTACTATAGATCTTTGCCTCGGGCCAGTGGTGAGACATTCTTTGCTCCCCCACTTACCATTATTTTGATTCTTTTTTGTTGTATCTGCTTAGAGCTTTATGGAACGTTATTTTTTGTAGGCCGTGCTTTAAGTGTGACTTGGAGTTTGGATGCTCAGAGAATATTTTCGGGCACTAGTGATGGGTGAGTATACTTACTTTTCCTTTCGTAAGAGATGCATAGTTGATTGGAAAGAAGAAACCTGAATGTTTTTTCGATTTGCTCTTTGTTTTGTAGGCTGATAAGATGTTGGGATGCTAACCTCTGTCATGAGGTATATAGAATTACAGTTGGACTTGGAGGACTGGGGAATGGGTCTGAGCTCTGCATTTGGTCTCTTCTTTCGTTGAGGTAAAGACTGGTTTCCTACTCATATGTTAGTTATGTCTTTCTTTTCCTATTTCTGATGATCTTGTTTGCGTTTGCTCACTTCTTGTTTTAGATGTGGAGTTCTTGTCAGCGGAGATAGTACAGGAAGTGTCCAGTTTTGGGATAGCCAGCATGGAACCCTTTTGCAGGCGCATTCTATTCACAAGGGTGATGTCAATGCTCTTGCAGCTGCCCCAAGTCATAACCGTGTGTTTTCTGCAGGTGCCGATGGACAGGTAAATGATACTCTACTTATTCGCTCTCTCATGTGAACCCCATTTAACACTTAATAAATCTTAAACACTGGTTTGGCAGATTAAACAGTAACCTTCCTTCATTAACATAACATTAGATGTGTTATTTGATTGTGAGGTGTCAACTTTCTAATTTCTCTCTTATCCTTTTGTAGGTTATTCTATATAAGCTCGCTGGTGGTACATTTAAACCACAAGATTTAAAACCTTCTTCAACTAAGAAGTGGGATTATATCGGTTGTGTAAGGGCTCATACTCATGACATCAGAGCTCTAACTGTGGCAGTGCCAATTAGTTCAGAAGGTCAGTGGAGTCTTTAGTTATTGTGCTTTTACTATTTCCAGTATATTTTGAATTATAATTCATGTTAGGATATGTTGGAGTTGAAAGACCGCAAACACAGAGACAAGCTCAAAGCGTTTAACAGAAAAAAATCAGAAACTATAACACCAAATACGTTAAAGTCTTTCCCTTTGTTAAAACAGATAAACATTCAGCAAAGCAGCTAAGCTCCATAACCATAAATCACGTTTTTCACCCTTAATTTTGTGATTATTCTCTAAGAGCTTGACCAAATACTTAAAAGAACATTGTTTTCCTTCGCCTATTCTTTTGTTATCTTGTGGTTCTTGAACTTTCACCTTTTACAGGTTCTCTTCGAGACAGTAATGCAAAACCAAAAAGTCGTAAACAGCGCAGGAAGGAGAAGCGGGGTGGTGTCAGTTACCATAAATGGGCACATTTGGGGGTTCCAATGCTCATTTCAGCTGGTGATGACGCAAAGCTTTTTGCATACTCAGTTCAAGAGTTCACTAAGTTCCACCCACATGATATATGCCCTGCGCCTCAGAGAGTACCTATGCAGATGGTACATAATACAGTGTTCAATCAGACTTCGCTTCTCTTGGTTCAGGATTCTTGTTCTTTAGATGTTCTTGGTATTCACATAAGCAGTGATTCTAGTGGGCGTGTCTCCACCAAGCCATTAGTTCGTGTTAAAAGTAAAGGTGGCAGAAAGATCATATGCAGTGCAATTTCTAACGCAGGGTCACTTTTTGCTTATTCTGACCAAATTCGCCCAAGTCTGTTTGAGTTGAAGAAAAACAAACTTGGAAAGAATCCATGGAGTCCCAACAGAAAGCGACTTCCGAATCTTCCATCTGCTCATTCCATGGTCTTCAGCTGTGACTGCTCTCGGCTAATAATAGCTGGGCATGACAGAAAGATATATGTATGTGCCAATTTTTCTTTTACTTGCTTGACCTTATCAAACATCTAAAATTTTATTTTGTTGGCAGACCGTTGGGATTGATAGCATGGAGCTATTACACACCCTTACTCCACGTCAGGAGGCGCAGGAAGGTGAATCTCCTCCTCGTGAACCTCCAATTACAAAACTGTATACTAGCTCAGATGATCATTGGCTAGCTGCTATCAGTTGCTTTGGGGACGTATACGTGTTCAACCTGGAAACACAGAGGTGAACATTTTGTAATCCTTTTCTGCTTACAGTTATCTATTAGGACTTATTCAGAGTACTATATCTTCATATGGTTATGGCTTTGCATATTTCCAAGCAGCGGCTTGTATATTTTATTCATTCATTCTCTTATTGTGTTTACAGGCAGCATTGGTTCATATCAAGGCTTGATGGGGCATCTGTTGCAGCCGCTGGTTTCCATCCCAGGGACAACAATGTGCTTGTGATCTCCACCGCTTCAAACCAGGTCTTTGCATTGGACGTGGAGGCTAGAGAGTTGGGCAAGTGGTCACTTCTTCAAACTCTTTGTTTGCCAAAGAGATACCAAGAGTTCCCTGGTGAGGTCTTAGGGCTCTCATTCACTCCATCGCCAAGCTCATCATCTGTAATCGTTTACAGCTCCAGGTACTTTAGATTTTTTCACTAATGACAATTTTGCACTACAAAAATAAAACAAAGCTGTTCTAATCGTGACCCTTGTTGCAAAGCAGAGCAAAGTGTTTGATTGAGTTTGGGAAGCCGAAGGAACAAGGCGAAGAGATGGATTTGTCGGAAAGGGTAGAAGATAGAATTGCTAGCATTGGTTTGAAGAAATTGGGGAATGGGACCCGAAAACGTAGGTTGGAGGAGTATCAGAAAGAGAGCAAGAGTAATGAGAGAGAGGAGAACGAAACATCAAAGCACCCGGTTCTGTATTTAAAACATCTATCAAAGAATGCAATCTTGGTGGTAGAGAAACCATGGATTGAAGTTATCAAGAGTTTAGATTCACAGCCAGTTCACAGACATATATATGGGACATAAGGCAGGAGGAGGGAGAGAGAGGAAGCTCCTCTGGAGAACTCTTTTAATTTTTGACGGGAAAAGCGCAATAGAGATGATGAAGACGAAGAATGTTAGCGAGGAAGTTTACTTGCTTCTTATATGCCTCCAAGAATTTTGTAAGAGCCTTAATTAGTTTATTTACTTGTTTGATTTTTAAACATTTCTTCTCTAAGCTTGTTGTTCTTGTCACTCCTTGGATATTGGGTTTTATCTAGTTCATGATTTTGTTATATATTAAGAACTTTTAATTTCAAAAAATGGAACATGCAAATATGTGCCTGGGTCTTGTGTACAATACTTCATGTCAAGATTAGTACACAACATTTTTGTATCTTAGTCATTTATTGCTAGTGACTCTTTCTATTCTGGTTACCTGAAAACATTTATATGAGAATCCACTTTGTATTGTATTTTTTTTTGTTATAAAATATGGTAGGATGCATTACCAAAAAAACCTTTGGTGGATGGGGTACATCGCCATCTTACCTAAATTCGAAAATAAAATCTTTAACATGGAGCGTTTAGAGTCTGCATATAAAACGTGCATGCTCCTTTTTATATTATAACGGATTCCGAACTTTTTTTCCTGAAATCAGAATAAGAGAGTAAAAAGAGAGATTATCAAAACCACGAAAACGGAAGATCAGTATGTGTCGACCAAGCATAGGATGTTAAACGGCCAAGGCAAGGCATGACATCATCAAAGACACGTAAGAGAAAAGAAACCCCACTGACGTCAACTAAGAAACCCCCACGTGTCTCCCCTGCTCTCCCACCGTTGCATGAAGCAGACAGAAGCTGCAACTGCCTCGTGTTCCTCTCCAAAGACCAGTTACTTACACACACGTCCCTAAAACATCTCGAACAACCACAGACTAATTAAAATTTTCACAAAACATCGAATATACATTGCATGCAGTCAAAAACTAAGTTTTAACCAAGTTTTTTAAAAAGGGGATAGGTGTAGGCACGCATGACGTCCAGCACCAACACGCGTTGCAGTGATAGCCTTTGTGATTGGTGAACCGAACCACATCCCCACAGTATATCTGTTTGTAAGAATGGCACATTAAACGTGTCCCTATCCCCAACTCTCTCTAACACGTACCCATCCTTTTCTCTCCATATGTCCTTCTTCCTTAAATATTCGCCTCTCTCTTATTGGCTCTTCACTCTCCTTATTATAACCAACCTTCTCTTTGTTCTCTCGACATCTCTCGTCTTCTTTCTTCTTCTTGTAGTGATTTTTGAATTTTTTTACACCATGATAAAGATACTTAGCTCTCATAACTCGCACCATTCTCACTCAACCACCACAACTCTTAAAACAGCTGAGATCTTGTCCAAATATAGACCCATTGCTCCTAGGCCCGGGACGACCCAAGCTAACGATAATGATTCTTCTTCTTTCATGTCTCACAAGATCAACCAATCTCCTTACCTTCGTCACCTCTGGCCACAGCTTCAAGCTCGTCCTACGAGAACCCGCAAGCGAGGTAGAGGCGGGATAGGTCCAACGTCTCATCTCTCGTTGAAGAGACCCAAGTCATTAGCTACGTCTGCCAAAACTCCTACACAGCGGGTGTTTGGCCCTATTAAAACGCTGGCGTTTCAGGCTCTCTCTCATGCGGGGCTACCTAACCTTACTACACAAGTTGGCTACGCCTTGAAGAATGGTGGATCTCCTGCTTTGGTGACTCTGCCTCTTCTTCAATGCTCTCCTCTTTCCTCCAAATGCATGGAGCCAGAGATCAAAGAAAAGGGTCTGATTGATCTGAACAAGAGCGTAGAGACGATAAAAGAGAGAGATTTCTTGAAGCAACTACAAGGACCCATCAGAACAACAACAGCAGCAACAGCAGCAAGCAGAGTCATAACTCCACAACCCATAAGACCGGTGTGCTCAAGGATCAACGTAGCATGCATAAACCCACTAAGCAACCCATCTCAAATCAGCAAGAAATCACCACAAGAGGTGGAAGAAGAAGTTGAATCCGATGCGCTGCCCGCTATAATCTCCGATTCAAACAACAGGGTCAGACTCGTGAACTCAGCATACAAGGAAATGATGGGGCAACCAGAGTGCTCGTGGCTAGATTCAATGGTGAAAGTGAAGAGGATATGTGGTGAAGTGGTGATACAATTCTGTGAATCCAAGATTTCAGAGAACAATAATGGATATTCATGCTGGGTGAAGATAGAGTGGGGAAGAGACGGTAAGGAGGAGCTTGTGCATGCGTTCTGCGATGTAATGAAACGTGAGTGCGACTCCAAGGATTATGTCTTTACGTGGAGGTTTCACATAACCGCTAAAGAAGCTTGTCAGCCAAGCTACAATGCTTAATTAGGTTTTAGAGTATCCGTGTTGTTCTTTTAATGCTTTAGCCTAATGATATATATAATATCCAATATTAAATATCGTTTAGTGGTAAACTCTTCTCTTGTAAATACACTATGAAGAACAGCAAGTTACTCATCTAAGGAAGCGCCTGTAACATTCATTTAGGTAGATTTTGAGATATAACCCTTACTGTCTTATATAACATAACCAACCATCCAACAAAAGTACAACTTCACACTCTAATCATCAAAAAAGTTATACTCTCAAGAACCTGCCACTCTGCAAGTTTTGTTTAGAGGCTGAAGAAGATTTTGTTACCTGATTCTGCCCGAGTTTTTGCAAGTCAGATGAAACTCTGAACCGGAGCCGACAACTCTAGTTCATACGCAGCTTGGTAAAACTCTGCAGCTTGCTGTGATAAGCCTTGCATTTTAGCAACATGTCCTAGCTTCATCCACGCGTCGTGACTTTTCGGGTCTAACCGTAAGGCGTTCATCAGAAAACTCTTAGCGGTTGCAAGTGTATCACCTCCGGATTTCATCATAACCTCTGCTATAGAAACAATGCTGGGCACGTGGTCTGGATCTATCGAGAGTGACATGAAGAAGGCTATCAAAGCCTCTTCGTGAAGTGATTTAGCTTCGAGACACAAACCTGTCCCAAAATGGAAGGACATTGTTATCAACAAGAGCGAAATTAATGAATGTCGAAAACTTTTTGAGTCTCCATACCTGTTTTATTCCAGCCTTTGGGAGAATAAAAGCAGATGGATCTTGCCTTCTCTAGACATGTTTCTGCGTCTGACCATGAACCTAGCTTTCCATAGACAGAGGCCAGGTCTTGCCAAGCTTCAGTTTCATATTTCTTTAGCAGAGTCTGGCAATATATAGCATTATTAGAGTAGTCAGAGAGATCACAAACATTTTCATATTATGACACCCAAACTAGGTACCTTGGATTGTTCAGACTTCTCCTGCGCCCGGATTAGAGCCAGAAAGTTACTGCATGTCTTCAACGCCTGCTTAGGTTGTTCTTGAGCCATCTGAAGCACAGCTTTCAACTTCAGAAGGTCTAACTTTTCCATGTCACCAGCTTCTTCCATTGTAAAGTCCAGAATAGATTCAGCATCCTTGAGCCGTTTCTCCGCTGAAAGGACAGCAGCTAAATGTTTCCATCCTCTAGTTGAAACTCCTCCCACCATACTAGAATACTCAACCGCGCCATCCAAAGCCGCTTGAAGGTTTCTTTGAAACGCATTCTCAACGCTTAAGTTATATACAACATCTGGTTCCGGATCACCCTTGCCCATCGTTGCGGCTTTGTTTAGAGAGTATAGAGATTTTTTTTTGAAGTAAAACCCGTTCAGAGTCTAGTTTGGAACTTCTTGCAGCGTTTCCATAGCATACACCAAGGAACCTGTGCGCTTGGCTCAAAAGATGTTCACTCTGATTATTAGCCAAGTCGAGCAGCTTGTGAGAAAAATTTATCCCGTCTCTTGAGAGTTGTGGATCTTCGGAGCATAGCTTTGCTCCAAACAATAACCAAGAAGTCTGAGGTGTTGACATAAAGCAGAAGTAAGCTGCCAGACTTAAGAAGTAAGCTGCCAGACTTGAGAATTAAGCTAGAGACTTATAAAATTTTATAAAGCTTTATAAGGTTTTATAAGCTCGAGTATTTTTATTGAAGAGAAGAAGAAGACCGTTGAAGATATTTTAAAACAATGAATATTTTATTATATTGTGTACTGAGACAACTTGCCTTTTAAATACTTGTATTCAAATCTACAATTAAAATCAACGGAATAGAGTTTCTCCTAGATCTACTTTCTCTCTCTCTTTGTTCTTCAATGTTTTTCATCTAAGTCTCTTTATCCTCACATTCTTTCATGGTATCACAGCAAGTAAGCTCCTGAGATTCATTCTTCTCTACTCTATTCTCGTTACTTCCGCAAATCTCTGATTTTCCCTTTCTATTTTTGGTAAAGTTCATCATGTTGTTGAGTTGTTCTTCATTCTTTTGGGAAGTTCAGATCGTTGTGGGCCGAGTTAGAGATGCTAAGACCGATCAATCTTGATCCGGATGTACTTAATGAGAGGAAGGAGCAAGACAAGGTCTTTGCTTTGCTGTTCACTCTCAACCCGGGTTATAGTGATCTAATCAAACACATTCTAAGAAGTGAGAAGCTTCCATCACTTGAGGAGCTTTGTGCTCAGATTCAAAAGGAG
>NC_027750.1:51068861-51070539 GCF_000695525.1 Brassica oleracea var. oleracea | reverse complement strand
CTGAAGGAAATGAGCACAAACATGAGGGCATAGCTAACAAGGGGTATTACAAGCCAGAAGACAAGAAAGTGTGGGTGTGTGACCATTGCAAGAAAAAAGGTCACGACAAAGACAAATGCTGGATCCTTCACCCACACCTCAAGCCTCAGAAGTTCAGGACATCTTACTCTGATGCAAGGGGGGTCTCTGGTGAAATGGGCGAGCCATCTACTCCTCGTCCCATGAACTCGGTTGCGGCTGGAGAAGGGAAGACCTTGGGATTCAGTGGCTGTTCTATCATGAGGACTACCCAAGATGAGACAATCAAGAGGTCTGATCTTGATGCTCTCATCAAAGCCCTCAAGGAGAACTCTGGTAACATACTTGGTATATCCTTAAATGCCTCTTATAAACTGCCCAATGCTCTTGTTACAACCTTGAATGCATCTGATAGCCTTAAGCCAGTAGTTATAGATTCGGGAGCTTAAGCCAGTAGTTATTGATTCTGGAGCTTCTCACCACATGATTAGTGATGCTAGGTTAATCAGTAATGTTAAGCCTGCCTTAGGCAATGTTATGATTGCAAATGGTGACAGCATACCAATAAAAGGTGTAGGAAACTTGAAACTATTTGAGAAAGATACTAAAGCATTTAATATTCCATCTTTTGCATCTAATCTACTATCTGTCAAGAAGGTTGCCACTGATCTTAACTGCAAGGTTATTTTTAGTCCTAATGATGTTGTGTTTCAGGATATTGAGACTCTTAAGATGATCGGAAAGGGTGTTACTAAAGGGGACTTGTACCTGCTTGAAGACACCAAGACTAGATCATGTTTACCTTATGCTTTTAGTTCAATCCCTGTCTTAGAAAATGATGTATTGTGGCATGCTAGGTTGTGAAGCATGTATTCTTGGCAAACATTGCAAGACTTTGTTTTCCAAGTCATCTACTATCTATGAGAACTGCTTTGATCTTATACACTCTGATGTCTGGAATGTACCATGCACTTCTAGGGAAAATCATAGATATTTTGTCACCTTCATAGACCAGAAATCTAAATATACATGGCTGACTATGATACCATCTAAAGATAGAGTTCTAGATGCATTTATAAACCTCCAGAGCTACATAACTAATCAGTTCAATGTTAAGATCAAAGTATTTAGGTCAGATAATGGAGGGGAATATACAAGCACAACTTTCAAATCCCACTTGGCCAAGCATGGAATAAGCCATCAAACCAGCTGCCCTTACACTCCACAACAAAATGGTGTAGCTGAGAGGAAAAACCGACATCTGATGGAAGCGGCCAGGTCCATGATGTTCTACACCAACATGCCTAAGAGGTTCTGGAGTGATGCAGTCATGACTGCATGCTACCTCATCAACCGAACTCCAACAAGAGTCCTTGATGATGCCACACCTTATGAGGTATTGAACAAAAGAAAACCATCTATGACCATTTACGGGTATTTGGGTGTCTTGTGCTATGTATTGCAAACAGGTGATCATAGGAACAAACTTGAGGCCAGAAGCACAAAGGCAGTGTTCATTGGGTATTCTACCACTCAAAAAGGTTACAAATGCTACTCTCCAGAGACAAGAAGAGTCTTAGTATCCAGAGAGGTCAAGTTTGTGGAATCTAGAGGCTATTATGAGGAGAAGAGTTGGGACAATCTCAAGGATCTATCTCAA
>NC_027750.1:51047137-51067277 GCF_000695525.1 Brassica oleracea var. oleracea | reverse complement strand
CTTAAGGACTTGGGAATTGAAGTTACAACACCAATCACGATGCATTGTGATAACCAGGCTGCTATACACATTGCTAGCAACTCAGTCTTCCATGAAAGGACCAAACATATAGAGGTAGATTGCCACAAAGTGAGACAAGCCGTGGAGCAGAAGATCATATTGCCGTGCTACACAAGGAGTGAAAATCAGTTAGCTGATATCTTCACCAAGGCAGCAAGCATTAAGGTATGTGAGTTCATTCATCCAAAATTGGGACTCATAGACCTCTCATGGCACTGATATCTCCTTCATGAAGTGCTCTACTCTTTTTCCTTGACTTGGGTTTTCTCCCAAAGGGTTTTACCTAGTTGAGGTTTTAATGAGGGAATACTTCATGGCTTCCAAGCTTGACTTGTTCCATATGGTCAAGCTTGAGGGAGAGTGTTGACATAAAGCAGAAGTAAGCTGCCAGACTTGAGAAGTAAACTGCCATACTTAAGAAGTAAGCTGCCAGACTTGAGAATTAAGCTAGAGACTTATAAGGTTTTAGAATGTTTTATAAGGTTTTATAAGCTCGAGTATTTTTATTGAAGAGAAGAAGAAGAGAGAAGAAGGCCATTGAATATATTTTAAAACAATGAATATTTTATTATATTGTGTACTGAGTCAACTTGCCTTTTAAATACTTGTATTCAGATCCACCATTAAAATCAAGGGAATATAGTTTCTCATAGATCTACTTTCTCTCTCTCTTTGTTCTTCAATGTTCTTCATCTAAGTCTTTTTATCCTCACATTCTTTCATGAGGTACCTGTCTTGATTCCGAAGGACCAAGGGCCAGCTTTAACAGATTAATGGCAGTTTTACCCATCCCTGCAGCACTGTAACAAAGCGAGAGCAGGCACCATCTCTCCCCTCGAATGTAAACACCAGGAAGAATCTGCTCTAGATAGCTCGCCAACACTTCAAACTGTCCAACCATCGAAAGAGCGTAAGCGAGATGATCCACGAGTTCAGCATCCCAATGTATCCCTCCAACAACCATCTTCTTCACAAGCAACATCAGCAACACAATCGCCTCCTCCATGTTGTCTTTCAAGAACCGGCGGCTCCCAAAGGGTTATTTTATGTTCCTACTAGGAGTTAACCAGGTGTAAGCGAAGCTATTTTGATTTTCAAATGTTAACTATATAGCTATATTTTTGAACGTTGTATTCTGAACAACAACAAAATTTTGAATGAAATGTTTTTGTGAATACATATTTCCTTAGAAAAAACACAGAAAACTATACATTTTTCACATAGATGTTTGATATAGTTTTCCATTTCGTATATTGTATATTTATTTATTATTTATTTTTTTCTTATATAATAGGGCAATTCTCTCAAATAGCTATTTTTAAGTTTTTGTCAAAAAATAACTTTCAATAAAAAAATGACCAAAATAGCTCCTTTTTTGTTTTGAAAATTTTAATTTTTTATTTTTTGAAATTTGAAACCATATCCTCGAAACTCAACCCCTTAAAACTAAGCCCTAAGTCTAAATAGTTAACCCTAAGGTATAAATGTACTTTTACTCTTTAATAATTTTTTTTGGTTATTTTTCCTCTTTGAGAACTATTTTCTCACAAAAACTTAAAAAAAAACTATCCTATGAATTTTTTCCGTATTTTCTATTTATTTAATCTATTTTTTTACTTTTATATCAAATAGTAATATTACGATAGATGTTTAATGTAATATTTATATTTCTTATATCGTACATTTGCTTATTATTTATTTAACTATACATTTTTCTATTTAACTATACATTTTCAGATAAATGTTTAATGTATCTTTTTTGTATTCTTATATTGTATATTTACTCATTATTTATTTTTCTTATATTTTATATTATTTATCAATACTATTAAAACAAAAGGTTTTTTTTTGAGGTGCCCTCCTGTTTCAACAATATTTACAAAACTCTGCCACTGAAGTATTTTAAGCTATGATTTTAATTAAATTATATATTTTTGAAATTCCTGTTTTTTAAACACACACATCTTATTTAATTAAAACCTAATTAATGTTGCTTATTATACAGAAAAATCGGCAATGGAAATATTTAGTATAACAAACACGATTTTTCTTACTTCAATATTTGAATCAACCAAACAAATATTCCCTATTGTCGCCTCTTAATAAGTGTTTAACAATATTAACTTATTATAGCTACTTAGTGTCTAACAAAGGATGCAATTTATTTTCCGCATCGGAGATTCTAGGGTTCTTATGGAGGACAAGGATTCACAAGACAATACTTCATTGGTTTCATAGGTATCTTGTGAGGTTTGATTCGCGGATTCGCGGATTCACTAGGACCAAGAGGGTCAACCAATCCGTATCGACGACCCGATGCTCCTCGATTTCAACTGTGGGGGATGGGATAAGGAGTATGCGAAACGGTACAATTCACTCCTCAACATCGAGATCCTCCCCATCCGCTTCGGTCACGTGGACACTCTTGTCTCCATTGGTCTCGACATTGATGTGTTCGAAACTCTCCACGCCATGGGGATTGCTCCGCTCTGCTACCAAAGGCATGAGCTCTACCCGGACCTCGCTCGGCAAGTGCTTGCTACAGCTCACATCGGGTACGACGATCCCTCCAAGCCAACATATGAGAACTGTTCCTATCTCGCTTGACAATCTCAATGAGATTTATGAGATTTCGGACGAGCGTAGAGAGGTGGCAGTGATTAACAAATTGCCACCACTCAAACAATGTCAAGTATCAAGACTTTAACCACGAATCTCTGAACCATACAAGCAGTAAAACTAGGACAACACACCCTTACCGGAACCCCACTGACTGCTGTTCAAAAATCGGCTCCATACTCTACATCCCAAACCTGGAAAAGCAACACTATCGAGACAAAACTCCTTACATTCATTTAAGAGTAGCGTGAGCTTCTCATCAAAGGCACTATTCAGGGCAGACGGGCTAGGTGTTAAACGTGCTATTTAATGGTGGTGTTAAAAGTGTTTAGGGGCTACCATTTCATTGTAGAGGATGAAGGATATCGCACAAAATGGCAAGAGAGGATGGATCCATTGATGTCCACAGTCTCTACTCGTTTTTTCTCTATCTGGTGCAACTGTTCTGATGACGGAACATGCGACTGATTGTTCTTCTTTCCACTTTCCTCTACTTATTCTTCAATACTTGGTACCAACTTCTTGCTCGACCTTCCCAGTGGCTCCATGTTTCTTTTCTTTCTTCCCCTTCTCCATCACCATACTCTCGTTTTTTTATTTTTTATTTTATTTTTCAGGTGATGTGACGAAAAGAAGGTAACATATGATGGTTATGAGTGCCACTGGTGGTTCTAATTTCGCAACCATTCTGGTTCTCCACCCCTTCTCTTGCGCAGTTCATTTTGTTATGGAGCGGTTGCTCCCTTAATCTGCTTGTTCTCTTTTCTGACTGATTTTATTTTTTTGCAGCATTAACGAGTAAGAGGCTGCGTCGATCCTTTCCTCTCCGACCTTTTTGCACATATCTTCACATATAACGCTGAAAAACAAATGCATGAAGGTGGAATAAAGGCTAAGGTGCAAGGTGGGAACAAGCTAAAAATGAGCTAGCCACTCAGGAACAACAAGATATGTAAAAAACAATAAGAAGTCCTGAGTGTAGGTCTCGTTTCCCTGATCTAGTGCCCATAACAAGAAGAATTTCAGTCAAGATTAGGTTCAAGTTAGATGGAGTTAAGTCTACCCAGTGTAACCTGATCGGCTGAGAACTTCTGGAGAATCAAGTGAGATATGTCAGGGTGTTCCAGGTCGACATGTGTATCTTTCGCCACTGGTAAGGTCACTGAATAAGATAACTAAAACACGAGGTGGCTAGTGATCAACACAGAATAAGATCCTAATTCCCACAAAGTGTTGACTGACTTGATCCTAAAAACTGACTCAAACTGACTCAAAAGAAAAACAAAAGAAAGAAACGAGTTAGTAAACGACGAAAACCCTCCCCCAGACTAACTTCACAACATCTCTGGTGTGAAAATAAATCAGAGAGAAGGTGAAAACAAGAATAAACATTTTCTTTGTGTGTGTGAGATACTTACCTGAGTGGAGCAGACGCCCCACGAAAATTTTGGGTGTTCCATCGTAAGATCTCTGCCTGGAGCAGTCGCTCCCTTCTGCGACCTAAAATTTTGAAGTATCTCGGATTTTTCTGCTTTTTGACCTGAGACTCAATAAATTAAAACGAAAAATAAGCAAAAAAAACAAAACCAAGTTATATTTACATTTACCATTGGGTTTCCTCCCACCAAGCACTTGGTTTAAGTCACTGGTCTGACTTGGTGACAATATCAGTCGGGTTGAGCATGAGGGGTTGTTCCAAAACAAACTCCACAATCAGACATGTTTAGCTTTAAAACTCTGCTCAACAACCCTTTCACAGCAGCTTCTCCTTTCTCTTTCAGCTCATGTGTGAGAATTACTCTGACTTTAGAGAAAGTTTTAGAGGTACCCTTGCACTTTACCTCATACTCAATGGATTTTTCATCAGACAAGCAAAGTATCAAAGTAATCATAGGGTCACCCTTGGCTCTTTTTTTCTGGACTTTTTCATTCACCTTTGCATTCTTACTGAGTTTCTTGGTATCAGTGTGAGAATCTCCATCCAAGACTTCTTTGATCTCACCCTTTTTACGAAGCTCCTTCTAGGAACAATTTCCAGCTCCTCTCCACTAACCAGTGAGATGCAAAAGGACAACCTTGTAGAAAACCTTCTTGTTGATGTTGGAGAAGGAGACTCTCTTATTATGCATGTCGACGATTGCTCCTACTGTAACCATAAATGACCTTCCAAAGATCAAAGGCATCTCATGATCCTTCCTCATCTCAACAACTTGAAATTCAATATAGAGCACACAGTCCCCAACCTGGACATGAAGATTGCGAATGGTTCCATAAGGGACTTCCATGGAAGAGTTTGCAAAGGCTAGCTTTACCTGAGAAGGCTCAACATCAACAATGCACAGCTCGTCTACAATCACTTTTGAGACAAGGTTCACACTAGACCCAGAATCACAAAGAGCTTCCTTGAATTCCACTCCAGCAATGGAACAAGGAAAAGCAGACTTTCCAGGGTCATCAACCTTAGGCAGTACCTTCAGTGATGGTGTCAGTGCTTCAGTAAAGAGTGCCTTGATTTCCTCCTGAGATACTCTACAATTTTTGAAAAATATGTGCAATGGCCGAATCTCCCAAGCATATCTAAATGAGATATTTTGAGGAAGCCTTCTTACCATCTTCCTAAACCCAGCCAACTGTTCTGCATTAATGGGATCCATCAAATGTCTAGGTGGAATCGGATAGGGAACCTTAGGAACATAGACTCGCACTGGTGGAGTCTCAACAGATTCGCTAGGAGCAGTCGCTCCAGAGCTAGCAGACTGCTCTGTGTTCTCTTATGCGCCTAGAACAGTCTCAGCGAATGGCTGCTCTATTGCATTACAGTGCTCAGTCCTAGGATTTTTACTAATTTTTCCAGGGAGCGTCCCTTGTTGCCTCTTGACACTCTCAGCTGTTTGAGCAAGCTGAACATCGATCTTTCTTATGTGGCTCGCAACAGCGTCATACTTGGCATTCAGCTCAGTGAACATGTTTTCCATCCTGGTGTTGATTTCTGTGGTTACCTGATTCAACGCCTTGGCCTGAACCTGCTGACCCTGCAACAGCTGTTGCATCATCATACCCAGACCCTTCTCATCTGGTTGACTGTTTCCGGTAGCTGGAACAACTTGCCGATTGCTCTGCGGTTGTCACTGGCTCCGGTTCCGTATCTGCCCGGCCGTAGCTTTCTCCATGCTGAAGACGTGCCCTTGGTTGTTTTTCAGTAGCTGATCAACCTTGGCAGTCAGCTCATCTATCTTCTGGATCTCAGAACTATTCCCTTTCTTGGAGTAATCACTCTCCTCATTCTTATTGGCTGAGGTAGCAGCCATGTTCTCAATCAGCTCAATCGCTCCATCAGTGGTCTGAGTCATGAAGTCTCCATTGCTGGCAGAGTTCATAGCACTCTGAAATTTCCAGTCAACTCCATCATAGAAAATTTCCAAGAGGTAATCATCATCAAATCCATGGTGAGGACATTCTCTGCGGTAGTCATTATAACGCTCACATGCGTCACAAAAAGGCTCATCAGTGAGCTGTCTGAATGAGGTGATCTTGTTCCTCAATGCAGCTGTTCTCGCCTTAGAGTAGAAATGGCTGAGGAACGCTGATCGGACATGTTCCCATGAAGTGTGAGAGACAGTAGGGAAGGAGTTCAACCACCATGTAGCTTTTCCATCAAGAGAGAATGGGGAATAACATGCACTTGATGTAGTCTGGTGGTACGCCATTCGCGCGAGTGAAACTGCAGAATTTTTCGAAGCTCTCAATATGCTCCATTGGAATTTCTGTAGAGATACTAGAGAACACCTTTCTCTGTACTAGACCGATCAAAGCAGGCTTGATCTTGAAGTCATGCCTGGTGCAGGGTGGAGGAACAATGGCAGAGCGCGTAGTAGGGATGTTACGCGGAAGGTTTCTCTCCCCGATCGGAACAGTCTGCGCCTGTTGTTCCTGCCGCGCGAGAGCAACCTGTTCAGCAGCATCCTGCTGAGCTTGGATGGTCTGCTGCATTTGAAGCATCTGTTGCTGCATGTGTGCCAGTGCAGCAGTGAGATCATCCTGATTGGCGTGATCACCCATAGTGGTGTCGGTTTGCCTTGGCTGTTGACGATTTGTTCTTTCTAACCTTACTAGCTCCTGGTTGCTAAGTGTAACCAATTCTCCTTGTGCGTTTCTCCGAGTATGTCTACTGGCCATGCACCTAGAACATTAGTTACAAAAAAAAGGATAGAACAAGTTAATTGATATTACGTGTATACGCACACCAATTAACCTAATGTGCACACTACCACAATCAAATAGTATGTCGATGTAGCATTTTAGAATCGAATCCACTGAGACCAGCGATTACACTTTATCTTTATGGGATCAATACTTAGCTAAAACAATGATGGGATTTTGAGATTAAGGTTTCGTAACAAGCAAGTAATAAATTCGTTTAAGGTTTTCAGATGATTAAAATGCTTGGTTTAGGGTGATTCCTCGGGATACTTAGGATCATGAGCTACACAACTATTCAGGAAGGCAATAAGAGCCAATCTAGAACTTGAACAACAAGAATAGAAAAACCCATTGTCGTTGTGTCTACCAATTTATCAAGCAATCCTAATGCCTAAACTGTCGTTTGGATCAGAGAATGATGACAAGCATTAAGTGTAGATTCAATTGGTTCACGATTTGCCTTAGCATCAGCTTTCGTTGGATAAGGACAAATCGTCTATCTATGCTTTTTCTAGCAACCTAAAACACTTTTGATGATTAGATTAAACCTATGATCAGATGATAAATGGTCAGTTTAACACAAGCATTAAGATTAGCAATAGATAGAGATATCAAAGAATAACAATCCTATTTGTGTCTAACTCATTGATCCATGATCCCTAACACCCTAAACCTAATAAGCGACTACTCAGCCATGAACAGAGAAATCACAGAGACAATAGATGAAGAAACATGTTGAATCAATAAATAAATAAGAAGGGTTCAAGAATCTTCTCAAGGTGAGAGAGATGAAGTTTTTTCCCTTTCAAGGTAGCAAATCTTCAAGTGCAAAAGTCTCCAATGGTTTCTTGTGTAAAAACTAACGTAGAATAATAATAGAAAATAAGAAAAGATATTGCAGGTCTCTGGCGGCTGCAGGAGAGAAAATTGAGATGATTAGGGCAAATTCCGAAATATTATAAATTTCCTTAAAAATCTCGGCCGCTGGAACATGTACTCGGGTTGGTCCGCTCAATCAGGAACAGTCGTGAGACTGTTTTGCATTAAAATCATCAAATTGCACTGTTTTCTCCTCTTTTCCTCCAACTGGTCTATCTCCCATTCAATGCAACTTCAGACCTGTATTGACTCGAAAATGACTAGGAAGACTCGATAAAGACTTGAAAACCAATTGAAAAGCATATATACAAGATGTCTAAAACACTATATATCATAAGCAATTATCTCAAATAGCCATTTTTAAGTTTTTGTCAAAAAATAGTTTTCAATAAAGAAAATGACCAAAATAACCCTTTTTTATTTTGAAAATTTAATTTCAATTTTTTTTTTTAATTTGAAAATCTATTCTAATTTTCTTACTTTTATATCAAATGGTAATATTAAGATAGATGCTTAATGTCATATTTTTATTTCTTATATTGTATATTTACAATGGACTTATTATTTATTTAACAATAAATTTTTCCATTTAACTATACATTTTTAGATAGATGTTTAATTTAGTTTTCCATTTTTATACTGTATATTTACTTACGGTTTATCTTTTCTTATTTTGTATATTTACTTATTCTAAATTTTTTGCTTTTATATCAATGATAATATTAAAATCTATATTTAATGTAATATTTTTGTTTCTTATATACTATATTTACTTATTATTTTTTTTTCTTATATATTATATTTACTTACTATGATATGAAACATTTCTATTTCTTAATATTTAGGTTTTTCATAATAAATCATTATTTAAGTGACATTTAGGTTTTTAATTTCTTAATTGTATTTTACCATTTTTTATTTTTTTTATATTGTATATTTACTTGTTCTAGTTTTCTTCCTTTTATATCAAATGATAATATTATGGTAAATGTTTACTGTAATTTTTATATTTTTTATATTGTATGTTTGTTTTTCTTATATTGTATATTTACTTATTCGAATATTTAGAAATAATAAAAATGTAAAACTATATATTATTCAGATAGATTTTTAATGGAGAAATTTTATGTTTACCACTTTCATATTACCACTTTTCATCTTTACCACCACTAAGGGACACATTTTTCATTAAGTGGTAAAAGACTCTTCTACCCTTGTTTTTATGTTTTTCGAATTATATTTTCCCAAATTCGAACTTTTATATTTTTTCTTTTGATTTTTTTTTTGAAATTTCTTTTTTACTAATCTTTTGTAGCATGGTTTTCAATAACCCCCACTACGCGCGGAGCTTTTTTGATTTTCAAATGTTAACTATATAGCTATTCTTTTGGACGTTGTATTCTGAACAACAACAAAATTTTGAATTGTATGTTTGTGTGAATACATATTTTCTTAGAAAAACCAGAAAACAATACATTTTTCAGATAGATGTTTGATATAATTTTCTATTTTTATATTGTATATTTACTTATTATTTATTTTTTCTCATATTGTATGGCAATTCTCTCAAATAACTATTTTTAATTTTTTGTCAAAAAGTAACTTCCAATAAAGAAAATGACCAAAATAGCCCATTTTTATTTTGAAAATTTTAATATTTATTTTTTATTTTTTAAAATTTGAAACCCTATCCTAAAAACCCCCACCCCCTTAACTCTAAACCTTAAGTCTAGATTAGTAACCCTAGGGTATAAATGTATTTTACTCTTTAATAAAAATATTCTTGGATATTTTTCTCATTGAGTGCTATTTTTATGACAAACACTTATAAATGGTTATCCTAGAAAATTTCTCCATATTATATATTTATTTATTCTATTTTTTTTTCTTTTATATCAAATGGTAATATTGCGATAAATTTTTAATGTAATATTTATATTTCTTATATTGTAGATGAGATTATTATTTATTTAACTATACATTTTCAGATATATGTTTAATTTTGTTTTTTTTCATTTTTATGTATACTTACTTACTGTTTGTCTTTTCTTATTTTGTATATTTACTTATGCTAAAATTCTTACTTTTATATCAATGATAATATTACGATATATATTTAATGTAATATTTTTGTTTCTTATATACTATATTTACTTATTATTTATTATTTATTATATTATATTTAATTATTACAATATGTAAAATTTCTATTTCTTATATTGCATATTTACTTATACAAATATTTATAAATAATAAAAATGTAAAATAATACATTTTTCGGATAGATGTTTAATGTAGTTTTTCCATTTTCTATATTGTATATTTACTTCAATTTACTTTTTCTTATATTGTATATTTACTTATTTTTTTTGTTTTTATATCAAATGGTAATATTACTTATAGATGTTTAATGTAATATTTATATTTCTTATATTGTATATTTATTTTTTATTTATTTTACAGTATGTTTTTGTTTAATGTAGTTTTTATATTTCTTATATTGCATATTTACTTAATCTTTATTTTTATTCTAATATTATGATAGATGTTTAATGCAATATTTTTATTTCTTAAACTCTACATTTATTTATTATTTATTTTACCATACATTTTCAAATAGATGTTTAATTTAGTTTTTCCACTTCTGATATTGTATATTTACTTATTGTGTATTTTTCCTTATGTTGTATATTTACTTATTATTTATTTTACGATATATTTTTTCATAGAGATTTTTAATTTAGTTTTTCATTTCTTAATTGTATTTTACCTATTGTTTATATTTTTTTTTCTTATATTGTATATTTACTTATTCTAGTTTTCTTGCTTTTATATCAAAAATGATAATATTATGGTAGATGTTTAATGTAAAATTTCTATTTTTTATATTGTATGCTTGTTTTTCTTATATTGTATATTTACATATAAAAATATTTGAAAATAATAAAAATGTAAAACTATATATTTTTCAGATAGATGTTTAATGCAGTTTTTCCATTTCTTATATTGTATATTTTAATTTTATATTGACTTATCTAATTGTTTTGCTTTTGTATCAAATTGTAATATTGTGATAGATGTTTAATGTAATATTTCTTTTTCTTATATAATATATTTACTTATTATTTATTTTATTATATATTATTCAAATAGATGTGTAATGTATTTTTTGTATTTTTTATATTGTATATTTACTTTTTCTAATATTATCATAGATGTTTAATGTAATATTTTTATATTGTATATTTAGTTATTATCTATTTAACTATACATTTTCAGATATATGTTTAATTGTTTTCATTTTTATATTGTATATTTACTTACTGTTTATCTTTCTTTATTTTTAATATTTATTTATTTCTTGTCTATTCTAATAGAATGAATATTTTGAGGCTCTATAGAACGTCCACATCAGCGAAAAAACTTCTTCCAAAAGATGAGACATGACATTGTTACTAAAAAATAAATAATAAGTAAATATAGAATATAGGTAAAAATAAATAATAAGTAAATATACAATATAATAAATAGAAATATTACATTAAACAATAATATGTAAATATGCAATATAAGAAAAAAAATATAATAAGTAAATATAAAATATAAGAAATAGAAATATTACATTAAACATCTATCATAATATTTTCATTTGATATAAAAGCAAGAAAATTAGAATAAAAAAATATACAATTAAGAATTGAAAAAACTAAATTGAATATCTATCTGAAAAATGTATAGTAAATTAAATACTAAATACACAATAGAAGAGTAGAAATATTATATTAAATATTATAATTTTCTTATATTGTATATTTACTTATTATATTTTTTTCTTATATTGCATATTTACATATTATTGTTTAATGTAATATTTCTATTTCTTATATTGTATATTTACTTAATATTTATTTTTCTTTATATTATATAATTACTTATTATTTATTTTTTTTTATTTTTTAGTAACAATGACACATTTCATTTTTCGGGAGAAAATTTTTTTTACTGATGTGGACGCTCTATGGAGCCTCAAAATGTCATTTTTATTAGTATAGATTGCTTAAATCATTAAGTATGTGTAGTGTTTTTAAAACTGGACAGACTCTTGGTTGGACAAGGTTCGACCATGACCCGGTCACGTAACCAGTTTGATGTAATATTTGGTTCGACAATGAACTGGTCCAGTAATCTGATTAGATATCGGTGACAAAAAACACTATTAAAACTATAAAAATGATATAAACCAATCATATGATCAAAAAATAGTATTCATTTTAATTATATATCATATTTACTCGGTTTATTTTAAAATTTCTATATCTAAATTATTAATAACTATATTATTGAATAAGGTTTGATCCGGTCGAACCATATTGAACCGTGATCCAAATAAATTTTGTTCACGGTCAGGTTTTAAAAACATTGATTATGTAATGTGTTCGAAGTTGCAACTGACGTGTAGAAAAAGTAAAAGAAATCACTTTTTTTTTTTTAAATCAAGTAAAAGAAATCACTTATAGAACGTTTTCCATATGTTTAGTGATCTTCTACTATTGTCAACACGTTCTCGTGATCTTGTATATAGTGAAAGCTTCGAAAAATACTCTATTACAATTATTATTACTATGCATTATGCAGCCGACCACTCCTTTTTTTTTTTTTTTTTTGGTAATCATGTTAAATTCATACATTTTCTTAAGTGTTTACATGTTGCTTAGCAACTTATTGAATACAACGCAACAACCCAACAATAGAGATAGCACACCTCAAGGTGGCCTAGTACACCACTCCTTTTGTTGTTATTCTTTTGCTAGTAGTAAACTGATAAATTCCATCTCTCATAGATTTACTTTTACCCCTATCGGTGAAACTTTTTGCCTCTAAATGATAAATGGGTTTTATTGGGATGACTTCACTATATTTCCACACTATTCAATCCCACACCCAGAGCCCCCCAAATTCTTTCTTATCACTAGATCCCCCAATCTTACAAATATGATCACCAAACCACATATAATATTCAACTTCTGATTTAATTCCAAAAAATCTACTAAATGGCGTTTAAATGACTAAGGCGTTTAGCAAATCACGTTTACAGACCGGTACATACTAAACCATGCTAAAAACCAAATAAAATATTTTTTTACAAAAATCAAAATCCTTTATGCATCGGTTTTAATGTTCACGATTCTAACTCTGAAGCTAAATATATGATAAATTAAGCATAATACACGAATAGAATGTAAGAAAAAAACATAATGCAAACACACACACACACTTTCATACTAATCAGACTCCGTTAATACTAACAAGCACCACAAAGGAACAAAATGAAAAGAAAAATTGAGCAAACCGACACCATAAAACTGTATTACATGCAATAAAAATCATTAATAAAAGTTAAAAAGCTTCAATCATTATGTTGTTTTCGTAGATTCCAAATCTATTTGTGGATTTCGATAACAGAATATGAATAAGCACGACATATAGCTTCACATCGACTAAAACCTGAACCAAATGCCAAATGCTCGAACTGTGAAAACGATTTCTCTTTACCGCCCGAGCATTGTGTTAGCATTTATAGGAGGATAAGGATAAGTACATAGATAAGTACATACTGCTGTATATTGTTACTAGAATATAGGAGTATATTCTCTCTTTGATCTCTTGTTATCTCCTCATGTACGTGTATATAATGTACTCCTAACTATCAATAAGATCTATCACGTTAAGCACATCTCTCTACATGGTATCAAAGCGATCTTGTTAAATCAAACAGATCCTCAAATTTTTTTTTTCTCTGTTTCATTGCCATGGTAACACTAACCTCTTCCTCCAATGTTTTAAACATCAACCCAACTGATCCCGCAAACCCTATCTCTGCGATCAATATGATCAACATCACCAAATTGTCTTCGACAAATTACCTTACTTGGAGCATTCAAATCACCTCTCTTCTCAGGGGATATGATCTTGTCAAGTTTGTTGACAACACCGCTGAATTGCCTCCACCCACTGTTATCGAAAATGGTAACACCATCTCCAATCCTTCTCTCAAAGCATGGCAGAGACAAGATAGTCTTATCTTCAGTGGTCTCATGGGGGCCATTGAATCATCTCTGCAACCACTCATCGCAACGTCGCGATCCACTCTTGAAGCATGGACCACCTTGGCCAACACATATGGTAAACCCACTAGAGGCCATATCAAACAGCTCAAACAACAGCTTAAACTATGTGTTAAAGGCACCAAGGACATTGATAGCTATATGCAGCTTATCAAGACCAAGGCTGATGCGCTTGCTCTACTCGGTAGTCCTCTCGACCCTGAAGATCTCACTGACATAATCCTCGATGGCCTCGGTGATGATTACAAATCAGTCATTGAATCGATTCATAGTTGATGCAGGACTTTTCAAGGGTCCGAGATCAAATCAATGTAGTATAAAAGATTGTCGAACCAATCCTAGGTGATTCTGAAGCAAAGGGAATGCAAGTTCATGCTTAAGCTAAGTGCGATCCGGTTTTAAAGATGGTATGAACTAAGAACTAATAAGCTAATGCAATAAAGTAATGATCTTTCTTTCTCAATTTGAAGCAAGAGGACTCATGGGGCTAGGCATTTGATCTCGGGTTATGTAGATTCAATCTAAGGGTGGCAAGGTATCAATCAAACACTTTCCTTATGCCTAGACACTAAGCTAAACAAGCTCTATCTCTAGATGAATGTTCTTTTGGTAAAGCAACTCAAGCATCTAATCTCTTAGGTCGAATGTTACTAAAGCAAACATGGAGAGCAAGTCCAATAGCAATCTTAACTCCTTTAGCAACTAATCTCTTAGGTAAAGCAAGCTAAAAGTATTGAAGAGTTGGTTCAGGCATTTCATCATAAACCTTGTGGGCAGGAAATGCCTAAAGATCTATTTTAGTATGATCAAGACTAAAATAGCATTGAGAACCCTCAACAAGCAAGGAAACAAGTAAATCTAACACTAAACACCCTAGATCTTCTCTAATCACCCTAGCCCATGAATCCAAGATTAGTCTACTCACTAATAGACATGAATAACCCCAAAAACATGGATGATTCAAGGTTAAACATGATTAGAGAGCAAGATAATCAAGAAAATATAAGAAATTATGATCAAGATTAGATAGAAAATAATATCTCCTCCTAAAATTGGGTTTACAATGTATTTTTTTCGTTTTTTTAAACACAAGAAAAAAATGGTAAAAATAGTCTTGGCATCGACCGCGGACGGCTCCAACCCGCGGCCGTGGTCCGCGGTTCATACACATGAAAACTCGATCTCTCTGCCTTGTTTCCGCGGACCATGCTCGTCAGCAGTCGATGTCCGCAGTCCATCTTCGTCCAATCCCGCGGACGGCCTCAACCCGCTTCCGTGACCCGCAGTTCGTTCACACAAAATTGACCTCTCGGCCATGATTCCGCGGACTGCACGCATCCGCAGCCATGACCCGCGGTTCTTCCAGCTTCAATTGTCTTCACTGCCCATAATCCGCGGACAGGGTTGGTCCGCGGAATGCGTCCGCGGCAGAAACATGTTTTGCACCTTCTTCATGATTTCCCATCAAACTCTCCATACTTCAACTTTAGCTTTTGCAAACCTAAAATACCACACATGTATATGCTATGTACCTTTTTAGACTCTAAATGCATCCTAAATGATCTAAATGAGTATAGAAATGATGCTTAAAACCATTCAAAACCTCAAGACATCAATAGTCGAGATGTACCGATCTCTTTCCATGAACTTCATGAGAAGCTTCTCAATCGGGAGATAGCTATCAACAACGACGCCCAACCACCATCGTCCTCATTCCCAGCCACTGCTAACTACGTGCAGAACCATAACCAGAACCGCAACTGGCGTTCGAACTCATCCTCGGAGCAACACAACTCAGCTTCCAGGAACCACAACAACAATCGCTGTCCATACCTTGGCAAGTGTCAAGCCTGCTGTCAACAAGGACATAGCGCTAAGTTATGTCCTCTGTTTCATCTTGTGCAACAGCAACAGCAACAAACACAATCTGCACAGTCGACTCCGGCATTCCGTCCCAGAGGAACACAAAATGGTTCTCGAAGTGCGTACAATGTATCAACTATGCCACCAGATCCTTCGTCTTGGCTCTTAGATAGTGGTGCAACTCATCACATTACATCTGATCTTGCTAACCTTGCGCTGCACTCCCCGTACAATGGTTCTGAAGAGGTGATGGTAGGAAATGGTATTGGACTCCAAATCACTCACACGGGTTCACTCTCTCTTCCTCACTCTACACATGCTTTATCTCTTCAGAATGTGCTAACTGTTCCTTCCATCGCAAGAAACTTGATTTCAGTTAAAAGACTTTGCACTAATAATCTTGTTTCAGTGGAATTCTTTCCCAACTCTTTTCACGTGAAGGATCTCAACTCAGGAGCGCAATTGATCCAAGGAAAGACGTCTAGAGGTGGATATGAATGGCCAGCTCCGAATGATTCTCATTTTTGTGTTTTTTCTGCAACAATAAAAAGTCCATTGCCTATTTGGCATTCTCGGCTTGGGCACCTCTCTGTTTTGGTTTTAAAATCTGTTGTCTCTCATTACTCTTTACCTACTCTCAATAAAGATTCATCCCTTTTATGCAATGCTTGTTCAATCTCAAAAAGCCACAAAATTCCTTTCTCTACCTCAACTCTCACATCATATAAACCACTCGAACTCCTCTTTTCTGATGTTTGGACCTCTCCGGTTCATTCTATCGATGGGTACAAATACTATGTGATCTTTGTCGATCACTTCACGCACTATGTGTGGTTATACCCGTTACGGAAGAAATAAGATGTTCTAATTACCTTCACCCGCTTTAAACAACTTTTGGAAAACAAATTCAATCACCGAATAATCACATTCTATTCGGACAATGGGGGAGAGTTCACTGCCATGGCTAAACTTCTAGCTGAAAATGGTATCTCTCATCTCACCTCTCCTTCTCATACACCTGAGCACAACGGCTTTGCTGAGAGACGTCATCGTCATCTCGTCGAAACCGGCTTAGCTCTTCTTTCTCATGCATCTCTTCTGATATCTTACTGGAGCTATGCTCTTTCAGCAGCTTCCTACCTCATAAATCGCCTTCCAACATCCACTCTCTCAAATTCTTCTCCTTTCGAATGTCTCAATGGATCATCCCCGAACTACACTAAACTATGTGTGTTCGGTTGCTTCTGTTACCCCTGGCTAAGACCATATACTAAACATAGACTTGAACCTCGTTCCAAACTGTGCATCTTTCTTGGTTACTCTCAAACTCAAAGTGCTTACCTTTGCCTTGAGCTTTCCTCTAAAAGAATTTTTATCTTGAGGCATGTTCAGTTTCATGAAACCACCTTTCCTCACCAAAATCTCAAAATAAATTCATTACATGTGTCTTCTTCTTCCACTCTTTGGTTTCCTCCATTGTTGCAGGTATCTGGCCATTCTAATCCACCGACGCATGCAGTTGAGACGCCCAGGTTCGGTTCCTTCACCAATCAGTGGAACAACACCGAGTGCAGTTACTGAAACAGAGGAGCATAATGTGCCGGCTTCAACTCAATCAACAACTACGACCCCTTCTGGTCCTGTTGCAGAAACTGAGCAACCATTACCTGCTACGACAAACAAGCACTCCATGGTCACACGATCCAAGAATCAAATCAGCAAACCGAATCCAATGTTTGCCATGCTCACCACAACAGCTCTGGAAACAGAGCCAACGTCAGTAGCTCAGGCTCTTAAAGATGATAAATGGCGAGCATCTATGGGTGAAGAATATGACGCGCAAATCAAGCATGGCACATGGGACTTGGTTCCTCCTGATCCTTCTTACAATCTTGTTGGCACTATGTGGATTTATCGGATCAAACCATTCCCAAATGGCAAATATAAATATAATCCAGATTCGTTGCTAAGGGCTGTCACCAGAGACCAGGAGTGGACTATGCAGAGACCTTCAGTCCTGTCATTAAAGCTGGAACTGTTAGTCTCGTCCTTGGTCAGGCAGTAGCTCGTGGATGGGCCCTTCGTCAACTAGACGTTAATAATGCTTTTCTCCAAGGGCGACTCGATGAGGACGTTTACATTGCTCAACCAGCTGGCTTTGTGAACCATGAAAAGTCTCATTATGTGTGCAAGCTCCGCAAAGCCTTATATGGCTTGAAACAAGCTCCCAGAGCTTGGTACTTAAAGTTGAAGTCATTCCTCCTCGCCTCTGGTTTTGAAAATTCCCTCTCAGATACGTCTCTCTTTATTCTCAATCGACTTGGAGTAGTCATATATGTCCTTATCTACGTAGACGATATTGTGGTTACTGGTAATAATACCAAGGCAATTAACAGTTTCATTGAGCAGCTTGGGAACAGATTCTCTCTAAAAAACATGGGTGATCTAAACTATTTCTTGGGAATTGAAGCAAATCGCACAGCAAAGGTTCTTCTCCTCACGCAGCAGAAGTATATAACTGATCTCTTAGCTCGCTTCAACATGGCTGATGCAAATTCTGTCTCCACACCAATGGCATCCTCCAGCTCCTCTTGCAGATGGAAGTGAGTATCGCACTGTTGTTGGAAGCCTGCGATATCTCCACTTCACGAGACCGGATGTAGCTTTTGCAGTTAATAAACTGTCTCAATTCATGCACTGTCCAACTGATGAGCATTATCAAGCAGCTAAAAGAGTACTTCGTTATCTCTTTGGTACTCGAGATCAAGGCATTTTTCTTCGCAGCAACACTTCCTTGAATCTTCATGCTTTTTCGGACGCTGACTGGACAGGCAATCGAGATGATTATACTTCAACTGGTGCATACATTGTCTACCTTGGCTCTCACCCGGTGGTTTGGTCATCTAAGAAACAGAAAACACCAGCTCGCTCCTCTACTGAAGCGGAGTACACGTCCGTAGCTGACACTGCTGCTGAGTTGCGATGGGTTGCTCAACTGATGACTGAGCTGGGCATATCTTCTTCCTCACTACCTGTCATATACTGTGACAATGTTGGCGCTACATATCTTGCAGCTAATCATGTTTTTCATTCTCGAATGAAGCATGTTGCACTGGACTACCACTTTGTTTGTCAACTTGTTCAGTCTCGTCTTCTCCGAGTAGTTCATGTCTCCTCCAAAGATCAATTTACAGATGCATTGACGAAACCGTTGCCTCGACCACAGCTTGAACTTTTGAATTTCAAGATTGAGCTCTCTAACGGTCGCTCATTTTGCGGGGGCGTATAGGAGGATAAGGATAAGTACATAGATAAGTACATACTGTTGTATATTGTTACTAGAGTATAGGAGTATATTCTCTCTTTGATCTCTTGTTATCTCCTCATGTACGTGTATATAATGTACTCCTAGCTATCAATAAGACCTATCATGTTAAGCACATCTCTCTACAGCATCAACATGTCTATAGAAAACATATAGTTAGAGGAAAAGTTACCCCTCTTTGGTTATGTTGGTGTAATCAAATCTACAATGATCACTTTTCCATTTTCCTTTCCAACAATTTTTTAGAAGCTTTATACAAAGTTCGTCCATCCAATCAAGTAGTATCCACTATCAACAAATTAACCACATTAATTTAGAGATATTAGACTAACAAAATTCAAAGATATCAAGTTTTATATTCATATATATTCTTACTTTCATAAATACTGCATTGTTGGGATCGTGAAATCTCATGTCCAACTCTTTATTTTTCGATTAGTACGATATTGTCCACTTTGTGCCTAAGAGACCGGTAAAAATGTCTCCAGGGACATGCTCCACTCGTAGACTGTAGTGCCACTCACTCCTCCAACATCCACCAAAGTGTTAACATCTTTAAATCCTTTGTAAACTCCTAGAACCTTTTTTTAAAATCATGGTGGAAAGTTCTGACATTGCACGATCAAACACTTCAGCAAATTGTCTATCCGTATGCCGTGGGCAGAGCTAAATGCGCTCTTCCTTCTAATATCACATCTTTAAGATTTGTCCTGTGAATAAAGGAAAAGAAAATAATATATACCAGGATAAGACATGCGTCTTGCGCAAGGTGAGTTTATTTGTATATATTATCGATAGTTTTTTTTATATATTTAATCATTTTATTTATATACATAAAATATTTTTTGTTGTATTATATAATTTCTTTCCGATGGATCGGATCAATTTTTTATTAAAAATAATGGAACAAAACTATAATTAATACATCATGGGTTGATCGGATTGGACATTAAACAAATTATGACATAAAAACCTTATTTTTTCCACCAAACACATTCTTGAAAAAAGTGAACAGTATTGTTTTCACAGTTGAATTATTTTGACTTTTATCTTCCATATGGTTTTGAAA
>NC_027750.1:51046850-51047052 GCF_000695525.1 Brassica oleracea var. oleracea | reverse complement strand
TTTTAAAAAATTCAAAATATAACATATAAGAAAAAATATAACATATAAGGTATTCTCATTTTTGTATTTTAAAGTCGTTTTTAAAAAAAATATATATAATATATAAGGTTTCCTCATTTTTGTAATTTAAAGTCATTTTAAAAAATTCAAAATATAACATCTAAGAAAAAATCTAACATATAAGAAAAATCTAACATATAAG
>NC_027750.1:51042765-51046827 GCF_000695525.1 Brassica oleracea var. oleracea | reverse complement strand
TTTTTTAATAATATAAAATTAAACAAAATGAAGAAGGATGCAAAAATTGTTATCAAATCTTTATTATTCATAATCATTAATTGCCATATATATGTAAATAATATTAGGTAATTTCGTAGCTTTTATTTAGGGAAAGAATACACACTTCTTATATTTTAGGTTAATATAATGTTCTCTAGTGGACATTAAACAAATCATGACATAAAAAAACTTATTTTTTTCCTCGAACACATTCTTGAAAAAGTGAACAGTATTGTTTTCACATTTGAATTATTTTGACTTTTATCTTACATATGGTTTTGAAAGCTTTCAAATCAACTATTGAAGTGATACATGTCATTTTAATGTTTTTAGTCGAATACTTAAGGAAAACTTACATTTTTTGTAATTTAAAGTCGTTTTAAAAAATTCAAAATATAACATATAAGAATAAATCTAACATACAAGAAAAATATAACATATAAGGTGTCCTCATTTTTTGTATTTTAAAGTCAATTTAAAAAACAATATAACATATAAGGTTTCCTCATTTTTGTAATTTAAAGTCATTTTAAAAAATTCAAAATATAACATATAAGACAAAATCTAATTTTTTTTATTATATGGTTAATGTGATTGTTTAATTTTTTTTAATAATATAAATTTAAACAAAAATGAAGAAGGATGCAAAAATTGTTATCAAATCTTTATTATTCATAATCATTAATTATCATATATATGTAAATCATATTAGGTAATTCTGTAACTTTTATTTAAGGAAAGAATACACACTTATTATATTTTAGGTTAATATAATGTTCTCTAGTGAACATTAAACAAATTACGACATAAAAACCTTATTTTTTTCTTCGAACACATTCCTGAAAAAAGTGAACAGTATTGTTTCCACATTTAAATTATTTTGACTTTTATCTTTCATATGGCTTTGAAAGCTTTCAAATCAACCATCGAATTGATACATGTCATTTTAATGTTTTCAGTCGTTTACTTAAGGAAAACTTACATTTTTGTAATTTAAATTCGTTTTAAAATAATTCAAAATATAACATATAAGAAAATTCTAACAAATAAGAAATATATAACATATAAGGTGTCCTCAATTTTGTATTTTAAAGTCGTTTTTAAAAAATATCATACATTAGATTAAACTATACTTTATATTAGATGCTCTAGAATTATTTGAAAGTTTAGGGAAAAAAATGTCAAGATGTTAACTAACCTTTGACCCACTCACCCGCGCAGATATCAATTTATATATATATATCTTAAATTATTAAAATTAAAGTACAAATTTGAAATAACCTTTTTTTTTTAGTATTTACCAATTTGTGTCACTCCCTCAATAATAACTATGCATTTAAAATTTCTATTAATTATCTATCTACCTAAATATTCTCTAACTGATAAAATAAAGACCTTGGATGATGTTATATACATGAATCACTTTTAATTAACCATCATTGTTTATAATTTTTTAAACAACACTATCAATTTTAATTATATAAAATGAATAATATTAACTATTAAATATTCTAAAGTTACAATCTCCCCATATTTATCTAAGAAATACGATATTAAATTTGTAATATGATTACATATTTAACTGATTTTCAATTTGTCCCAAAAGAGCATAATATATTAATAATACATTTAACCCAACATAATATATTTATCAATGTTTTGAAAACCAGTCCAAACATTGACTTGGAGTTTTAGCTGGTAGTTGGATCAATGGTCGGACCAACCCACCCGGGCTTTAAAACTATGTGTGTATAACTATTAAAATTTGATAGAACTTTATAATTGTTAGAATCTAAAAATGATATGAAAATAAAATATTTTTTCTCAACAATATAAAACATGATGACAACTAATTTGTTTAGATATATTAAAAATAATATGATTTTTTGGACATCTTTTTGATTTTCTTTTTAACTTGAATTTGAAAAAAACTGACTTTTAATATCGAACTGGGTCACTGGTATTAGCAAGTTAGATAGGCTTTTGGCCAGGTTTTCCGGTTTAATTCAATTCTGATTTTTAACACAATCTGGAAACAATTAGAAAAGTGAGTCACAGTTCAACCGGCCAATCCAGTCCGGTTTTCAAAACATTGATATGAGTACATAGATCTAATCAGTTTTATAATTAGATAACTCATCCAACACATATATAGTAAATGTTGGGGTCAAAATCGGTCACGACGGAATCAATGTCTGAAAGTCCGTTGTTGGGGTCGAAAACGGTTACGACGAAGTTAACATCCAAATCTCCGCAAAATACAAGTATGAGTGTCTTTCCGCGACAAATTGTACTTGGTCAAAAGAATGTCACGGCATATGTTCTCGAGATAAAACCTTGTTCAAACCCCGTTTGGATTAAACACAAGCTATCCCAAGGCAACAGAAACGTATCTGAGCCAGCTACGGATAGGTTAGAATGTGACGGTCGGAACGCGGATAGATTAAGCTCAGTCACTACGTAACTACCGCACTTGCACACTGCCCAGTCTCTACGTAGCGACCGAGCTCGTGCCAAGCTCAGTCGCTACGTAGCGACCGAGCTCTTCTGAAACGTCGATATGACGCGAGTCCATGCATTCTCGTCTACCCTTCGATGCTATCTCCCGAAGACCGTAGCGAACCAATTTCATGTTTTCCGCCATCTGAAGTCATCGATCAAACTTTGCGGGAAAAATCGCGGAAAGTTTGTTCTTTATCGAAAGAAGCCGTAATAAACGCTTCGAGTCAAAAGACGGCCTAAAGGGACCTAAGACATGACTCGAGGCCCAATTTACGATTTCTTAACCAACAGTCCGTAAGCCGCATGACGGTTTACGCTTGGTTCGCAAGGAAAGATAAATGTCAAGTTTCCGCGGATAAATACGAAATTTTGAAGATAATTACGAAGATCGGGAAAAATGGAATATCTCTATTTTTATGCTATAAGGGCAGAAGGGGAAAAGTGTAAACCAACCTAGGAGCGAGTATATAAGGAGTCCTATGCGAGAGGCATGAGGAGGGACTTTTTCAGAGAAAAACTTAGCACTTAGAGCAATTAGGCAACTTTCCGTTTTTGTTATTTCGAGCTGCGACTCAATTAGGTTTACCCGTCTTAGGGTTGCTAGAACTAGGAATCTCGCCGATAGCTCTCGAGCCCAGGCTTATAACTTGTTGTAAACGCTCATATGCAAACTCGGAATAAGACTTCTCTTTTCTTTCTTTTTACGATTTTTATACTTTGTCATTGTTATATCGCGTTTTGATTGCTTAGCGCGTGGTATTAGCAGATATCCAGGACCTCTGGGAAATTAGGGTTTTCCTAGTTTCCTAAATTAGACGGAAATCGACAGTGCGAATTTCGGTTCCCACAGTATGGCGCTAGAAGGAGGGGGGGGGGTATGGATCAATCTATCTCTCAGCCACAAAACACTTGATCAAAACAATGTCTGGAAATACGAAAGACAAAATCGCAGTTCGCAACAACGCTGGTAAGACAACCCCAGCCGCCACTGCGTCTATGGCCAAGGCTTACGCAAACGCCATAATGCCTAAAAAAATCAAAAAAACTTAGCCGCGACTTTTCGCCAACAGGAAGTGCTACGAAACGAGCTTGCGATTTCTCTGTCTAAACATAAAGGGAAATGATAAATTTTATCAAATCCCGTAAGTTTGGCTCATTTCCTAGCTAAAGAAGTTTCAATGCGTAAGGGTTTTACCAAGACAAATTTTCCGAAAATTTTTCGGAAGGGTAAAACTTGTTCTCCCAAAAACCGCAGAAAACCCCTAGGTTAATCGCGGAAAAAGGAAACGCAACAAATCGATTACACAGCTCGGTCGCTACGTAGCGACCGAGAAAGCAAATGGCTCGGTTGCTACATAGCGACCAAGCTCAAGCCAAGCTCGGTTGCTACGTAACGACCGAGCACGCGCACAGCTAGCGACCGAGCAAGCACACAGCCCGGTCGCTACGTAGCGACCGAGCACACACACAGCACGGTCGCTACGTAGCGACCGAGCTCAAGCCAACTCTCCACTCGCTACGTAGCGACCTGTCAGGCCT
>NC_027750.1:51023378-51042534 GCF_000695525.1 Brassica oleracea var. oleracea | reverse complement strand
GAAACGCTTTTCGTTTCGTCTCAATCGGAGTTTCCGTTGAGATTTTACGACGAAAACGAGTAGGACTCTTCTTGGCTTGCTTCCACTCGCTACGAAGCGACCTGTCAGACCTCCACTCGCTACATAGCGACCTGTCAGGCCTCAGAAATGTTCTCCTTTGCGATCTCTTTTGTATCCTCATCGAAACGCTTTTCGTTTCGTCTCAATCGGAGTTTCCGTTGAGATTTTATGACGAAAACAAGTAAGACTCATCTAAACTCCTTCGCTCGCTCCTACTCGCCCTTACCTCCATCTTTGTGTTCTCCTTCAAATCTCGATCAAAACATCCCTTGTTTCGTCTCGATTGGAGTTACCAATGAAACTTTACGATAAAAAAAAACCCGCAAAGATCAGTTTTCTCGCGTGGATTCAGATTAATCGTATAAAACGGCAACGGTTAACTTAACACCTTAGCCGCCTCAACTATACGATTACGTTGAACCTTTTTATTGCGTCGTATCAGTCAAGTTCAGAAGATAAATGTCAAGTTTTAAAAGATAAACACCAATATCGAAAAAGGCGAACATACACGAGAAGAGGAAGGGGAAATGAGCAAGCAAAACTGAGAAGAGACAAAACTGCATCTTCGAGAGAACTAAGGTATTTGCGACTTGAAATTTTTGAAATCAGACTTGGAGTTTTCGTAGGAAATTACTAAGAAATAAAAACGCCTTTGAGACTACCATAGAACTTTGGGGAACGTAAAACCTAGGTGGATAGTCTAGCGAACTAAGTTTTAGGCGATTTTTCCTATCTCGATATATTGTCCCATAACTGTTCATCCAGATCTTGTAAACCGATCTAAACTCTCCCAAAATCGAGAAACGATCGCCATGCATATCAAGCTCGCTTCCTAAAGAGAGAAAAAACTAGAGACATGAACGTCGTCTTAAAACCGATTCGTTTCTGGCAATTCTCTCGAAACCGACATATTCCAAGTCTTCAACGTGGAAACAACCAAATCACAGTCCAAGCGTCGTCTTCAAACCGACTCAGACTGTCGATCATTCTATTCTTCGAGAAAAAAGGGACGGAGTAGGTGCATATACTATACTCGTATACTCTCATATTTCAACAACATATTCAAACAATGCAATGTCTCGTCAAGATCAAGAAAACACCTTCGACAAGAAAACACTTTCGACAAAGCAAACTCTTGTAGAAATATGTGAAAAAAATATTCAAACAATGCGATGTCTCGTCAAGATCATCCTAAAAGCAAACGACAATCTGAGATTCGTCTAAACGCTAGGAACTGACCCAAACCATCTTGGAAAAATTCTCAAAGACTATATAGCATCTATCATCGCAATCATTCGTTTATAAGACCTCTGCCAAACTTCAGAATGAAAGTCAATGATTTGCTGATCTTTTCCGATTTGATAAAACGAGTTTCGTATAAGAGTCATTATACGAGAAATCTTCAGGCATCAATGCATCGCTCTCATTTTCCGTTGAACCAACCGACTCACTAAAAAAACATCAAAAAAATTTGCGACAAAGCAAAATCAAGAACAAAAGTAACAGAAAATACGACAAAGAGAACACGTCTTCCCCGCTCGTCGACTAAGTCTATCGCTGTTCAACTGATTCATTCAAGAAACCTGCAAAAAAGTTTCGCGACTAGATCTCGGTGAAATAACCTTTGGTAAAACTCCATGAGTGACTCAAAGAAACTTTCACCGAAGAATAAAAACAAAAGCGGAAACGTTTCTCAAAATCTGCGTAAACATCGTTATTTTGACATCTCCATACGCCGCGTCAATTTAATAAATTCGTAAAAACCGGTTGCCCATTACTCAATAAATCCTTCGTATAATCAGATCATGTCATACGAAGTAACTTTCAAAAGTAAACGTAAAAGGTTTTACGAAAAAGTACTTTCCTTATAGCAAAAACCAAGCTGTATGATCCGACATTGGACGACCAATATAAACTTTACTTCCTCGCACCACGATCTGAAAGGTCTCATTCTTTAGCCCCGCGACTCACTGCATCCGCTCTCATTCCGCTTGGTCACGCCCGAGCAGGAAATCACCCCGCAATCGCGTTCATGCAAAGCCAAAACAATTGAGCGACCACCGCTCCAATAACTTAAAGGCTAAACGGTAGTCCGGAATTTGTCTTGAAACGCCAAGGAACGATTACACAAACAATTATTGTACCACCCAAAAACCGGAATCATACGGTAAATTTGTCACGGGAATCATACAGTAAATTCGTCATAACAAAACTCAGTCCTAACAACCAAACAGTTAACGGAAAGGTTCCACTTGTCAAAAATCGACCAAGTTCCATATACTACGATTCACTTTAAGCCCGCTGTGTTTTACTCATAAAATGCCGCATGTAAGGAAAACTCGTAACAGAGCTCCTATAGCTATACGGACCATCCTCAAATAGACACGAAAGAAATCTCGGAAGGCCAACACCACACAAAGCACGGTATAGGAGGATGCCTCTTTCCGGGGACAAATTTACGCGACCCCTTGGTCCTAACTCCTCGAGCTCACGTCCCGCTCGGTCGCTACGTAGCGACCGAGCTCTTCCGAAACGTCGATACGACGCGAGTCCATGCATTCTCGTCTACCCTTCGATGCTATCTCCCGAAGACCGTAGCGAACTCATTTCATGTTTTCTGCCATTCGAAGTCATCGATCAAACTTTGCGGGAAAAACCGTGAAAAGTTCGTTCTTTATCGAAAGAAGCCGTAATAAACGCTTCGAGTCAAAAGACGGCCCAAAGGGACCTAAGACATGACTCGAGACTCTATTTACGATTTCTTAACCAACAGCCCGTAAGCCGCATGATGGTTTACGCTTGGTTCGCAAGGAAAGATAAATGTCAAGTGTCCGCGGATAAAAATGAAATTTTGAAGATAATTACGAAGATCGGGAAAATGGAATATCTCCATTTTTATGCTATGACGGCTTAAGAGTAGAAGGGGAAAAGCGTAAACCGACCTAGGAGCGAGTATATAAGAAGTCCTAGGCGAGCATCATGAGGAGGGACTTTTTCAGAGAAAAACTTAGCACTTAGAGCAATTAGGCAACTTTCCGTTTTTGTTATTTCGAGATGCGACTCAATTAGGTTTTGCCGTCTTAGGGTTGCTAGAACTAGGAATCTCGTCGACAGCTCTCGAGCCCAGGCTTATACCTTTTTGTAAACGCTCATACGCAAACTCGGAATAAGACTTCTCTTTGCTCTCCTTTTACGATTTTTATATTTTGTCATTGTTATCTCGTGTTCTGATTGATTAGCGCGTGGTATTAGCAGATATCCGGAACCTGTGGAAAATTAGGATTTTCCTAGTTTCCTAAATTAGACGGAAATCGACAGTGCGAATTTCGGTTCCCACAGTAAATATATGCATAACATGATCCATTAATGTATTATATGGTCTCAATAATAAACTGAAATAGTACAAATGTAACTATTAAATTGTTATGTTTAGAAACATTATCTTTATCGTAAAATAAACGTCTGTGCGGGTATACGAGTCAGAATCTAGTATATTTTAATACTATAGATATATAATATTTACTATGTTAACCCTAATAGTTTTATTGTTTATGCATTGTAATTTTAAGTTTTCCTTTATTGTATTCTTCTAGTTGTTTATTTATAGGAATGTATTTGTGAATTGTAAAACAATGGAACATAAATCAAAAAAATTTATAGGAACATATATATATTTATATGTTATAATGGTGAAGCTATTATTTTATTTTTCATATAATTTCACTATTGTAAATCCAGTTTGGTATATATATTTGTCTAATCCACAAAGGCTCAATAAACATATTAATAGATCATATTAGTAAAATAATTTATTAGTAAAATAATTTATAATTTGTATTTTTTAACTAAGCCCATTTGGAAATCTAACTAAATTTTTCCAGGACAATTTATCTTCCCCTCGACTTTGTATTTAGTTTTTTTTTTGTCGGCGAGGCAGATATATCTATTTCCTCCTCTCAAATCATGAACCTTAACCATATCTCGTAATCTCAATCGAAGACTAACCTCCAAAAACGAAAAAAGATTGTTAGATATATCTACATGATTTCCATCTTCGTATCAAATTACGTGGCTATTTGTTTTTCATGTCACTATTAGGGTTGGGTAAAAAATCCGAATACGAAGAACCGAACCGATTCGATCTGAAAAAGTAGTACCAAACCCAAATTGAAATTGATTAAATATGAGAATTAATCAAAATCTTGGTATTTAGAGAATCAAAACCGAATCCGATCTGAACCAAAGTATTTTGGATACCTAAATGTATCTGAAATAGATTTATATACTTATATATATTAATTATTTTTTATTTAATGTATATAAAAACATCCAGAATCTATGTGATATTCTTAAGTTGGTTTAAATACTTGAAAATATATACAAACAGTCAAAAATAAATATCTAAAATAGTTAAATCATACTCAAAACACCAAAAATACTTAAAATAATAATTGATTTTCTATCCAGATATTTAAACCAAACTAATCTATATGTTAAGTTTAGGTATTCTGACATATATTATTCAAATTTATATGTAATATATTATTCCGTTTATAGATTTTACAAAATTTAAAGTACATAATGATTTTTAAAGTTTTAAAATAATTTAAATGGGTTATCCAAATCTGAACCGAACTTGCAAAGATCCGAACCGAACCCGGAAAGATTCGAATCGAAATCTTTGACACCAAAATCCGAAACTCAAACAGACTCGAATCGAACCTGAATGGGGACCCGAATGCCTACCCTTAATCATTATTATATATCACATAGGTGTCATCATATAATTGATCATATTTTATATGTACCATCATATAAGTTATCATATAATTAATAGTATTTTATATGTATCATCATATAAATAACCACATATATTATATTTTAAAACCTAATGCAAAATATAAAAACCATAATTTAAGTTGGTGTTTGAAATTGAACTTTGTATTGAAAACATTTTGTTATAATGGTTATTGAAAAATATTTTAGTAAAAATCAATTTTTGAATACATGTACATTTTTGAATCAATTTTTGATGTTAAATTATTATTTTGATTTGAAATGTGTATATAAAGTTAAATTTGTTTTTATGATTATTCAGAAAAAATATGTTTTTAGGTAATTAGATTGGCCTTTTTCGTATATATATTAAAGATGACCGAGATAGATTGTTTTTCATAGTATAATAGGCTTCCAATTTTTTTTAATAACATAAGCCTAATATATATATATTTAAATATACTGCTATCTATGTTTCCAAACAACATTATTCCTTTTTATACTCATATCCATGTTTCCAAACAATTCTCAAATGTACTTTAGTTTTAATAATATAGATTTTTAGAAATACCACAAGCTAAGCACCACTTGTCCAAAATACCACCAATCGGAAAATATACTAACATTTAGGTTTAGGTTTTAGTGATTATTGTTTAAGGTTTAGTATTAAGGGATTAGAGTTGAGTTTATAAACTCTCTATAAATATTTTTAAAAAATAGCATTTTTATATGAATTAAGGGGTTAACATATCTATTAATTATGTCCAAAATAAAATTGGTGTAAATGGGTTGGAAATTTAATTGGGGAGATCATAAAAGATACGGATTTAAATGAGACGAGTTTATAAGCATTTTTATATCTCTACCAAAATATTTGATGTATAGTTTACTAACTTTACGATATAAAATATTTGGTGGTTTCAAAGGGCGGATCACAGTATAGCAATAAATTAATATCTGAAATTTTCGAATTTCTGTGATTGAAAAAAAAAGAAAGAAAAATGTGGGTGTGAAAAAAGTTTTCTACATCAAAAAGGGAATGCTGTAAATCTGATCATAAGTGAAGGGCCGAACCTGTCAATTCAAAACTTAGAGGGCTAAATTGTAATTCAAAAAGAGTTAACGCTTTGAAATTCGAAGTTAGGACAGAGCACCGTTAAGCAACCGCACTACTGATCAGCTCGCCGTCCATTCGAGGGCAAAAGCTGCGAATCCATGGACTCATCATCTCGTCTCCGACATTGGACTCATCATCTCGTCTCCGACATTCTCCGCTCTATCCCCAGATTCTTCTTCATCTCCCCACCTTCCATCGGTCGTCAAAACGGTTTCCGTCACCGATCACCGTTAAAACTGAGAAACCTCCGTGAAGAATCAGTACGACGCCGTCTCGAAGTCCTAGTCCTAGGCCCCGGGGGGGTATATGGATCCTAAGAAAGCGTCTCTCGGTTTGCAGAAAGCAACGGAGTTCTTCTTCTGGATCGAGGCGCACTTGCAGAGACATGGCGTGTTTGTTCACCAAAGGAAACGACTTTAAAGGTCTCTGGGAGTCTCTCGACGGAGGAAGAAGTGTTGTCACCATGGCGTCTATAACCTGTTTGATGAAATGTCTAGGAGAAGAAGGTTTTGTGAAAGAGGCGTTAGCTAGGATGAAAGAGTATCACTGCAAACCCGATGATGTTTACGCTTACAATACAATCATCAACGCTCTTTGCAGAGTAGGGAACTTCAAAAAGGCTAGATTCCTGTTGGATCAGATGCAGTTACCGATAACTGTAGATATGGGATGCAGAAAGGCGATAAGGAGGAGGATGTGGGAAGCTAATAGAATGTTTAGGGAAATGCTGTTCAGAGTGTTTGCACCTGATGTGGTTACTTACAATTGCTTGATCGATGGATGCTGTAAAACTAACAGGATTGGAGCTGTTTGAAGATATGAAGAAGAGAGAGTGTGTCCCAAACCAGGTGACGTATAATTCTTTCCTAAAGTATTACAGTGTGACCAATGAGATAGAACGTGGGGTTGAGATGATGGGTCACGGTGTACCTGGTTCAAGCACGAACACGCCGCTGATTCACGCTCTTGTTGAGACAAGGAGAGTGGCAGAGGCTCGTGGAGATGGTGGAGGCCGGGTTGGTTCCTAGAGAGTATACATATAAGTTGGTGTTGGATGCTTTGACCTCAGAAGGAATGATGGGTACATAAGAGAATGAGACAAGGAATAGACCAAAGATATAGAAGCGCCATGGAGATCAAACCGGTCATGTCCCGAAAAGAGGATTTTCATAAGAACCATGAAAAATGATTTTTTTTTCTTTTCCTGCTCAAACCTTGTATTGTGCTACTATCTTTGTACGGAACATGGAGAAAACTCCAAAGCATATTGTCTCCGAGATGGGTTCTCGTTTGCTTCAGTCTTCTCATCCGAACAAGGGCTCTCTCGTAAAATCACTACGTGTAAGTATCTGGGTTTACTCCAATCAACTCCATTTCATCACTCTGTAGTTCGATTGACAACTTTGTGACCGTGTGTGATGGGTTTTACCCTAGTATCCCAAAGGTTTTTCTTTTGCTTTTGCACATTTGAAATCTATTATCGGTAAGCTAGTCGCTGATCTGAGGGCTGTTTATAGTGTGATAGGGAAATCTATGTTCATTACCTGTATCTGTAACTTTTTGCAGGAAGCTGCTACTACACTGTCACAAATCGAGCAGCCTTTAGTTACTGAAACTGTGAGCAAGAAACAAGCTCTGAAACTGCTTGAAGCTGAGCTGAAACCGCTGAAGAAATCCATTATCAAGCATGACCTTCTTAAGAATCGTTGATAACGACGTGAATCTATTAGTTACTGTTTGCGTCAGTGTGATCTTTCGGATTCTGGCACCTGAGCCACCTTTTGAAGACAAGTATCTCAGGTATAAACATTTCCTTTAGCCCCTTTTCATTTATGGCTCCTGTTTGTGTAGTAGTCACTTGCATCTTTGTGGAACAGAAAAGCTATTTTGTACAGCTTTCAGCTTGCTTTCCAGACGCCTCTAAGGCAGAAGATTTCTTTCACAAATTCGACCAAATGGACGACACCTCAATTTTTGATGCTTTAACTCTACTGCTGGATGAACTGACATTCACAAAAGCTCAGACTATTAGAGTAAGTCCAAACTTTTATTATGATTGGCTTATGCGTAATTTATGTTAAATTCATTTCACAGTTCGTAAGGTTTTCTCTGAAACATCTACAGTATCGTGAATCTTTCTTGATTAATTCTGTGCTGCGTTATTTTAGTATTATCGGCTAGAGTATATTTTTCAGGAAAGGCATTGGTGTTCAGAAAGAAGCAAAATATATAAACACTTGAATGTGCATAGTAGATATATTCAACTTCAGTACATATTTGCTCTTTACATTTTACTTTTTTTTTTTTTTCCAGGAGAAGTTTCTCGAGAGAATTGGTGCAAATCATCAACTTTTCGACTTCCTGCGCATACTTTCTACAAAATGTGCCCCTACTATATTTAGCTCATAGCATGTTCGGTATCTTCTGGAACAGCTTTCTAACAGCACCTCTGCTGACACGCAGTTGAAGGCTTCTTTCATCAAACTTCTTCTGGTAAGAACAAATGCAGACAAACATGCAGGCATCCTCTAATTATTATCCTTGCGTATAATTTTTTGTTGTTCCGTTTGATATCCGTCCTTTGTTCATTTAAGGTGTTCTGTTGTGCACTAATGTTCCATAATCCATAAAACATTTAAATTTTATTTTGTGAATATCATCGTTCTTAAGTGTACATTAGTGTTATATGCTTAAATCGACTTCGGATATGAAAATGAGACACAGTTACTGTTTTCCTAAATTAGGTAATCCTCAACATGTTCCCTTCTTACCTTAGAGGTTCAGAAAAAAAAACAGTTTTCGGAGCTGTTAGAGGACAATGATTCATTCGCTGACGAGGTAACTGAAGCTTTGTCAAAGGCAGCTCCATATATTTCTGCCAACTTCAGGTAACCATCCAGCACTATTTGACTTGCAATGGGTTTAGGTTAAGTTATCATCTTAAGTATCTTGCTGTACTGCTTTATGGTGTTGCTAGAGAAATGTGTAACATGGCATTTTCTACTGAGTTTGTATACGTAATCAGACACAAAGCAAAAAGCTAATTTGTTAACCAATTGTTTGATCATACTAAAGAATTTCCTGTCCATCTTTGTAGCGCAAGGTTTCAGAATCTACTCTCTGAGATCTGATTTACAAACATTTGCAAATATGTTGTGCTGATATAAACATAAACTTATCAAGCTATTGGGCTTAAGTGTTCTGCCTGTTTATACTACACCCATAACTAATATTAGTTCTCTGATGGAAAATTAATTGAAGAAGATTATTATACGGCAATATACAATGAACATTCTGAATACAAAATTTCAGATATACGCATGTTATGTAGTCTATCGTTTTCGGTCAAACGTAAAGTCTACTTTTCTAAAGAGTAACTAAAATTTATAGATTTATTAGATGCTTTGAGTTCGTTTTAGATACTTTGTTACTTTTGAATGTCGCTTATGTAAGTTAGCATGCCTAGACAACTACTATACTACGTATGGATTAGTGAGACCTGGACATACTTAAGACATTGGTTTGCTTTTGCAGTGACTATTCCACTGTTCTGGAGAAGATGTGTTTGGAGGGTACTCGTTCTCAGGCAAAACATGCTGTTTCTGCCATTGCTTCGTTGGCTAGACATTTGAAAAATCTGTCTTTTCCAAGTTATGCAAGGTTATTTTTTCTGCAACGTGCGTTTATTTCTTTGACTCTACATTACTTGATCACATATCGATTTCTTAGATTGAAGGAATTTATGTGAATTTCTTGATAACTTATGAGAGTATCTACCCTTGCATATGTGACATATCCAAAAGTTGCTCTAGTGGAATTGGCTTGGGTTTATGGTCATTTGTTCCTGAAAAAAGGGATTGTTACTAGTATAGTTAACCATTTAGTGGCAGTGAGGGCTGTCTGACTTGTAATTGCTTCTTTTGGTCTCTTGTACTAGATACCTGTGTTCAGAAAGTTGGATTAGTTTGGTTGAGTTTATGGTGCACTTGATTGTCTTTCTGGTCATTTGCCTTTGTATTCTGTCAGGACTCCAATGCTTTTATTACCATGACTTTTCTCACCAAATTACACAAGCGGTTGATGGAAAATATGATACCCAGCCAGAAGATACGCATGTGCTTTTTCGTTTTCCATCCATCTGTGATCCATGCAGAGATCTGCAAAATGATGTAAGTTGCTAATACTTCTCACTCTAAGATGGGAATGTTTCAGTTGTTCAGTCACTTAGATATATCAATGGATTCATCAGAAATGCTACAAGAGAAGCTGGGGGTGTAGATCAACGGGAAGTAGATCACTCACTGATTGTCCAGATTAACATGATAGTGTTCCTGATCCATGTTCTTGCACATGACCCGGATATCCCTTCAGAAGACTGCATGGATGAGCATGTATATGCTCGGTTTTGTGGGTAATAGCTAAGTTCCGTTTATTGTTGCTAATTAGTTTCTGTTGAATTTTTGATTATTACATCTTCCCTTTGCAGCCCTATGTTGTCGGTGTTACTTAGTAACAAGGAAACCGTCCTTATCTATCTTACGGGCAATTAAAAGAGCTGAAGATGCTTGTAAAACTCCGTTAAGTTTGACGTGGTAGCACTGAATAAACGTATGCTTCTTTACCATGCGTAAGCTAATATGATAATGGTTTGTACTGAAGAGGCTGCATAGGTTAGAATGATAGTGAACGTTAGATAATTGTGTAATCCAAAAGTTTCACTTGCCTAATTTGCAGGTGAAATCCGGCCTGGTGGATTGAGGGGAAACCACAGAGACACCATACATATAATGAGACGTTCGTCAATATGAGGAACCAGCCAGCCAGCCAAGACAATGGGAGAACGGAGTTCCCAATGAGTTGATTGTGGGGACGAGGAAGAGATCTTCTGTTCAGAGTGGAGGTGGAAGCTTTTAGTAGTGAGAAGATATTCCTACCAAGTCTGTATTTGGGAGTCGGATGGTGAAAAGCTGGGGATATCACTTGTCATGTTCAGTATCCATATGATAGAAGAAAGAGATATCAAGATGTGAAATATTGTAGTTTTTTTTTTTTGTTTTTCTTTTGGGTGTGTGTTTGTGGTTGATGCATTGACATGAGATTATCAGGTTGTAAACGTATGATATAGTAAATCAGTTTTTTCATGTTCTAAAGCTGATCAAAGTAGAACGAGCATCCTAGCCACGTAGAATCTATAATCAACTTGTCGCTGAATTGATGCTTCTACAAGTAAATATGGTATCGTTGGTGTTGGTGCTCAGCACCTGTTCACAAGCCTCGACCCCTGTACCATGTTTTGTTCTGCTCTCATTATTTCAAAAGCAGAACATGTGCGCAACCTTGTTCATAAACTGTTGCAAATGTTATTGTGATGCTCTGTTTTTTGCACGAGAAACCAATGAAGTGAATGAGCACACAATCATAAGTAGTAATATTTTTGAGATAGCAGAGACAAAAGTAGTAAATATTTTAAGACAAAACAGAGATACCAGAGACCAAACGTTGCTTGCCAATCAAAAACAAGTTTTGGACATATTTTTAGTAAATAGACGAGACTTGCATTTCTCTAATACCACCTAGAAATGCGCCAAGTCAGGGTGAGGATTTCTCCTGTTTCAACATCGTTTTGTGCTAGTGACTTGTCCCCCTTCAATACCCCTTCTTTGCCACGTAACTTCAGATCCTTTGCTGGCATTTGAATCTCATTGGCTATTTTCTCCATCAAACTCGACACCTTTTCCGATAACGACCCCACTGCTATTTTAATGACTTTCCTTCCATACACTGTTGGAACCCACACCTTGATCGTCGAGGAATCCTTAAAAAAAAAATACACATACATATATATCAAGTTTAACACACAAAGACTAGTCCAGTTCCAGCCCAAGGAAGAAAAATATTTACCTCTATAACACTAGATGACTCGTCAACCTTTCGTCTCTTTGGCTCTGATGAAGAGGTCTGATCATAAAGACAATCACAAGGATGTACTAGATGGATGTTCCCCATCATCTGAAAAAAGTATCCATCCTCCAACTGAGCAAAGCAGTCAACAGCCTCCACAAAACCATACAAATCATCATCAAAAGTCATTGACCCTTCTTCCTTTTGCTCCTCCCATTGAACACAATGGAAGTATCTCTCAATAACTGTCTCTGTATCAGCATCATCTGAACCCTCTAATATGTTGGAATATGCATGAACAGCTACCTCATAAAAATGGAACAATTCATCACTTGGTTCCATAAACTTTAAAACTGTTCTTGCATCCAATTTCTTCTTCAATTCCCGACAAATGCGCACCCCATACCGTGCCACAAACACAGCTGTCAGCTTAATGATAGCAATATCACGGGGTGAGGAAAATCCATAATAGTTAGATGGAAACGAGAAGGGAGTTCTTAGAGTTGGAGGCTGATCAAGACCGCCACCAGTATCAATCTGCGTTAGCCGGTTCATCATCACTGAACGGCATTCAGGTGCAGCCACGATAGCAGAGTAGCCATTAACATCCATCCATGCAAAATGATCAACACCACTCAAAAAAGCCGACAATTCCATCACAGCCACTCCCTTTTTAAGCTTATTCAACTGAAGACAGTAGAAGAAAAACTCAAGAGCCATGGCCAAATGATCACCGCCCTTTGTGAAAGGCTTCAATATACTGGAATACACGTCAATAAACGCGAAAAAGAGCGCTCTCCTGCTATGAGTTAGCTTCAGAAACTCAAACTCAGTAGGCGCTATCTTCATCAAAGCCTCCATAAAAAACATCCCATACCTTGTTACAAACAGCGCTGTGAGCTTGATAACACCAAGCTCATCGGGTCCAATCGATTGAGGAAATGTGTATTCAAGGTGGCTACACATGGACCTTGAGCATTGAGGGTAGTCACTGAGCTTACGTCCCAGGGGAAGCAGAACAAGTATACCAGGATGCGGCGTTTGTAGTGGTGACTGCAGGTTCTTTATCATAACTGAAAGGCGTTGAGGTGGTGACATGATACCAGAATACTGCGGCTCATGCATGTGAGCAAGATAGTCCACACCTGCCACAAAGGCATGCAAATCAATGATAGCCCTAGTCTTCACTCCCTCCCCCAGCTTCGGCTTCTCAAGTCGAAGAAGACGGGAAGAAAAAACAGCAAGAACGACCACCGAACAGAAACCAGGGTCGTTGGCCCTTTTGGAAGGCATTAGTATTTTTGAATAGGCATAAACAAGCACATTGAAAACATGGGACCTGATTTCAGCTGGCTCCATTGACGGAAACTGAGGCCTTTGATCCCAACGGAAAAACAGAAAGTCAAAGTGAGGGTTGGAAACCTCTCTCATCATCAGCGCCCGAAGAAAACATTGACCGTACCGAGACACAAAGAGTGCAGTAAGCTTAATGATAACTAGCTCTTCGAGTGAAATCCTTACGGGAAACATATATGGTGGAATGGGATGAGGTTCACACTGGGGTTGGATGTCATCCTCATCTTGATTAGGATGATGAGGCATAGTCATAAGTGAAAAGAAGGAGGGTGGCATGGCAAGAGGAGAAGCATCTCGGTCGTCCATGCAGTCAAGACCATACGCCAAAGCATGCAAATCAGTGAGTTTCTGATGCAGCTTCTCCAACTGAACATAGCGGAAAAACTCCCCAAGAGGAGCTTCATCAGCATCAGGAGGAAAAGGCCTTAGGACTCTATGATACAGACCAACAAGTCCGTTGTAGTAACTGAATGTCTTGTCAGAAGAGTTCAAAAAGCTGAAATGGGGGCACATGGGCATGTCGATCAAAGCGTGCCAAAACTGTTGGCCGTAGCGCGCCACAAACAGAGCAGTGACCTTAACCAAACCGAGGTCGATGGGTGTGATGTCATCTGGAGGAGGGTGAGGAGGAGGAGGAGGGTCGTCTCTATTGGGAGGAGGCTTGAGATCATCATCATCATCGAATTTAGGTCGTAGGAAATGAATCACCCCATCTTGGCACTGAGCAAAGTATGCATCGCGCTTTTTCCTGTAGACTTGGTGATAGGGATGATCACAACTCTTCAAAAAGCCGGACCTTTCAACCTCCAATACAGTCTTGCTACCAGGCGGCTTGTAAGGTGCATTCTCAATACAACGATTGGCTTCCAAGATTAACTTCTCATGCTCTAAGCCCAACTGGGCTACCGCACGTGCTGTTCTCTCAATCACTACTAAGATTTCTGGAGGAGGTTGTGGTGGCCACGTCATTCGAAGAATAGGAATCGAATTGACAACCCACCACCGTGAATTAAGCTAAGTTCGTAAAGAAAAGAAACTACAATTACTATTGAATGAATACATACAAACCAAAGACTAAACGTGAATCCCCTAGCCTTTCTATTACGGGAATAATAAGATTGATTTATTCACTTGAACTATATATATATATATATGAACACACACACACACGCACAAAAAAAAAAAAGGAAAAAAAAGAACCTTAATCGGGTCGGGAGAGAAGGTGAGACTCCCGGAGATAACAAAGACCCAAGCTTGATGAGAAATCAATGCTAGTCCGAGGAATAGGATTTAATTCCTCGCGAATCCAATCCGATGTTAGATCGCCGGAACCCTAGTGTCTTTCTTCTTCTATTGGGGGTGGGGGTCAACGAGAAAGGTAATTTTGTTGTCAAACAATAAGTGCCACATTTATACACGGGATTAAAAAAAAAAAAAAGTATCTAAAACCTAAATCAACTAGTATTAGGAAAGACTATTAATATATAACATGGAAAGATTACAAAGAAATAAAATCTTAATCATACAAGTAAAAGGAAATATATGTATGTGACCGCCTTTCTCTCTCCTCAATAGGCCGACTTTCTCTCATCTCTCTCTTTCCTGCGGATGGACCGGCTGTACCTCCATGTGTAAAGACATATCCTATCTGTGATCGTGCTTGATGTGGATCTAGTAGATAACCAGTATCAGCAAAGCCAACTAAACCATCTTTATTATGGTTAGTATAAAACAGACTCAAGTCTTTCGTTCCTTGTAGGTAACGAAGAATATGTTTGATCCCGTTCCAGTGCCTAAAGGTCGGACAGAAGCTGAACCTGGACAGGAGATTCACGGCAAAGGCTATATCAGGCCGTGTGTGAGTTGTCAAGTACATTAAAGCTCCTATGGCACTGAGATATGGCATTTCAGGACCTAGGACATCCTCATCGTCCATCTTGGGACGGAATGGGTCAGTGTCCAGGCCGAGTGATCTCACGACCATGGGACTGGTCAGAGGATGGCAATCGTCCATTCTTGAGTACTTTTTCTGTGTATGCCTTCTGATGCAAAAGGATACCCTCACTTATGTACTCAAGCTGTAATCCCAAACAGAATTTTGTTTTCCCGAGATCTTTCATCTCAAATTCTTTCTTAAGGTATTCAACTGTTTGGAAAATCTCACGAGAGGTTCCAAAGATGTTCAGATCATCAACATACACAGCTATGATCACGAACCCTTGATTTTCGAATTTCTTTATGAAAATACATGGACTGATAGGGTCATTTCTATATCCCTCTTTCTCTAGGTACTCACTGAGTCTATTGTACCACATCCGTCCGGATTGTTTCAGTCCATAAAGAGATTTTTCCAACTTAATACAATGTTGGTCTCGAGAACTCTCTTTGTTTTTCAATTCAATACCCTCTGGGACTTTCATATAAATGTCATTATCCAGTGGACTATAAAGGTATGCAGTTACAACATCCATTAACCGCAAATTCAGACCCTCTCTCACGGCCAAACTTATCAAAAATCTGAAGGTCGTAGCATCCACCACAGGGGAGTATGTCTCCTCATAATCTATTCCGTCTCTGTGAGAATCCTTGTGCAACAAGCCGGGCTTTATACCTCACGATTTCTCATTTCTCTTTCTCACAAAGACCCATTTGTATCCCACTTATTTAATATCATGAGGTGTTCGGATTATTGGACCAAGCACACCTCTCTTTCTCAGTGATTCTAACTCCACGTTTATGGCTTCTTTCCACTTAAGCCAATCTGATCTTTGCATGCATGCATATATAGACGTGGGTTCTTGATCCTCATTATCCATAAGTTCAAGTGCTACTTCACAAGCAAATAAATCATCCATGTCGACATGTTTTCTGTTCCACTGTTTTCCAGACAAGACATAGTTCATTGAGATCTCATTATTATCTGCACCATCAGTACCATGAATCTTGGCGTCCCAAGAATCATTGTTTGGCACATCAGGGTCGGCCACTTTAGTGGCATCAGGTCCGGCCATGTCTAAACACTACAAGAAAACACAATCAGTAGGAAAACAGTCGGAAACATTTTCTATATATACACCCAACCGAGTCATTTTTTCTTCGTGCGATGCTTGAAAGAATAAAAAAGTCATAAAAAACGTTCAGTCACATAATGGGAGGTAATTACAACTACACTAACTTTCGAGATTGGATGTACAAGAGGATCGATGAAGAAACGGGGAATTTCTCGGAAGAGTTCACAACGGGAGTAGAGCAATTCATGGCATTTGCAAACAGTCAGCCTCTAACACAGGATAATAATGGTAAATTCTTTTGTCCTTGCAGTGTTTGCAAGAATGAGAAATTTCTCCCGGGGCATCGAATTTTGAAACATATATATAGTAAAGGGTTTATGCTCGACTATTATGTGTGGTACAAGCATGGAGAAAACTCGATATGGCTTTAGGAACAAGTTATGCTAATCCGACGCATTTAAGTGGTAGTGAAGATCACATTGGTAATGCAGTAGAAGATAGATATGTGGAAATGGTGAATGATGCATTTCGAGATAATGTGAGTTTTGATAACTATCAAGATGGTGATAGTTATCAAAATGCCGTAGATCCGGAATTTAATCACTCGAAGAAATTCTACGACTTGTTAGAAGGAGCGAAAAATCCTTTATATGATGGTTGCCGAGAAGGTCACTCGCAATTATCATTGGCTTCTAGGATCATGCAAAATAAGGTGGATTATAATTTGAGTGAAAAGTGCGTTGATTCGGTATGTGAAATGTTGACAGACTATTTACCAGCTGGAAACCAATCAACCGGTTCACATTACGAGACAGAAAGATTGATGCGCAATTTGGGTCTCCCGTACTATAAAATTGATGTGTGTGTTAACAATTGTATGATCTTCTGGAAAGAGGATGAAAGGTGGGATAAGTGTCAGTTTTGTGATGCACCAAGATGGAAGCCTAGAAGCGAACGACGTAGAACCAAAGTGCCATATAGTCGTATGTGGTATCTACCTATTGCTGACAGATTGAAGAGAATGTATCAGAGCAAGAAGACAGCAGCAGCAATGAGATGGCATGCAGAGCACCAAGCAAAGGAGGGTGAAATGTCTCATCCGTCAGATGCAGCAGAGTGGAAACACTTTCAAGATCAACATCCCCGGTTTGCAGAGGAACCCCGTAATGTTTATCTCGGCTTATCTACGAATGGATTCAATCCATTTGGGATGTCTAATAATCATTTGTTTTCGTTGTGGCCAGTGATCTTGACTCCATATAATCTACCTCCTGGTATGTGCATGAATCCAGAGTATTTGTTTCTCACAATTTTGAATTCTGGGCCAAATCACCCACGAGCTAGTCTAGATATCTTCCTCAAACCTCTAATTGCGGAGTTAAAAGAGCTGTGGTCTACTGGAGTTGAAGCATACGATGTCTCTTTGAATCAAAATTTTAATCTTAAGGTTGTGCTTCTTTGGACGATAAGTGACTTTCCGGCATATGGGATGCTATCAGGATGGACGACTCATGGTAGGTTGTCTTGTCCAATTTGTATGGAAGATACAAAGGCTTTTTATCTGAAGAATGGAAGGAAGACGTGTTGGTTTGATTGTCATCGAAGATTTCTTCCTCGTGGCCATCCATTGAGGAAGAACAGAAAGGACTTCTTGAAGGGAAAACATGCTATGAATGAAGTTCCACCTGAATCTTTGAGTGGTGAGCAAGTTTATTCTGAGCGGTTAAAAGGTGTCAATCCACCAAAAACGTCCCAGTGCGGTGGAAATGGTCACGATAAGAAGAAACCCGGATATGGGAAGGAACATAACTGGCACAAGGAAAGCATATTCTGGGAGTTGCCGTACTGGAGGGACCTAAATCTTCGACATAATCTTGATGTTATGCATATTGAGAAGAATTTTTTCGACAACATCATGAATACTCTTATGAGTGTGAAGGGTAAGTCGAAAGACACAATCAAGTCAAGATTGGATATAGAACTTCTCTGTGATCGGCAACACTTACATGTTGATAGTCGTGGTCAAGCTCTTTTTCCTCCCTACACACTGGGAGAGAGCGCAAGAAAAAGTTTATTGGAATGTGTGAAAGTTGGGGTAAAATTTCCAGACGGTTATGCTTCCGACTTAGCTAACTGTGTTGATATAGAGAAGCGCAAGTTTTCAGGCATGAAGAGTCATGACTGCCATGTGTTTATGGAGAGGCTACTTCCATTTATATGTGCAGAACTCCTAGACGAGAACGTCCATCTTGCTTTATCAGGTACAAATTAATTAATTAATTATAGTTTCATGATATATTACATTTCGAAGAGTGTTTATAAGTTGGGTTATTAACGATTTTAAATTTGTTTATATATTGCAGGGATTGGTTTATTTTTCCGTGACCTTTGCTCGAGAACTTTGCAAAAAAATCGCTTAAAAAAACTTAAACAAAATATTGTTTTGATACTATGCAATTTGGAAAAGATCTTTCCACCATCTTTTTTTGACGTGATGGAGCACTTGACTATACATCTCCCCTATGAAGCTGAACTAGGAGGCCCCGTGCAATATAGGTGGATGTATCTTTTCGAAAGATATTTTAAGAAGTTGAAAGCGAACGCAACGAACAAAAGCCATGCAGCAGGGTCGATAGTTGAAGCATATATCAATGCTGAGATTGCTTATTTCTCAGAACACTACTTCGCTGACAGTATACAAACGAAATCGAGGTAAATGTTATAATTAGTTACATGTTCGCCTTTTCATGTGTATTTATATGTTTTCTTCTAAAATGTGGATCTCTTGTCCTAATATGGTAGGTTTACAAGATTTGAAGTAGGTGAAGTCCCTGTATATCATGTTGAAGGAGTACCAGATATATTTATTCAGGTAGGTCGTCCAAGCGGGGAAATGCAAGAAATTTGGCTTTCCGAAAAAGATTATCTATGCGCA
>NC_027750.1:51021218-51021524 GCF_000695525.1 Brassica oleracea var. oleracea | reverse complement strand
GGAACCTATCGGCCTACCACGTTTCAAACGTTGTCTAGACTCTGTAGCAACTTGATTGTGTCCCTCTTGAACATCAATTCTTATTGGTGGATTAGCAGCAGGTGTGTATGACTTGGTAACACTTTTCGGGTCAGCAAAGGAATCTAGAAATTGATTAGCTAGCTTTTGTAAATGTATAATCTTTTGAACTTCAAGATCACACACTTGAGTTCGAGGATCTTGCCAAGAAATGGATGTTTGATTCCATGAAATTTCTTTTATCATTTTGCTACTATCTCCCCCTAAGGTCGGATGTTCGGATTCATT
>NC_027750.1:51019826-51021132 GCF_000695525.1 Brassica oleracea var. oleracea | reverse complement strand
CATATATCCCCATCCTCCTTTGAGGTCCCATCTTTGTTCTCTGTGGTGGAGCTATAGGAACATAAACGGCACAGCCGAATATCTTAAGATGGAATACGTCTGGCTCATGACCCGTAAGTAATTGTAATGGAGAATACTTATGTTCACTTGATGGCCTGATGCGAATGAGCTCGGCCGCATGCAGGATGGTGTGTCCCCATGCTGAGACTGGAAGCCTCGACCTCATGAGTAATGGTCGGGCTATGAGCTGTATGCGTTTAATAAATGACTCGGCCAAGCCGTTTTGTGTATGTGAGTGTTCCACACTTACCCCCCCCCCATGGACATACAGTAGTCATTAAACGCTTGGGAAGTGAACTCACCAGCATTATCAAGACGTATAGTCTTTAATGGAAAATCTGGAAAGTATGCTCGTAATCGAATTATTTGAGCAAGTAACCTAGCAAAGGCCAAGTTCCTGGTCGACAGGAGACAGACATGCGACCATCTAGTGGATGCATCTATGAGGACCATGAAATATCTAAACGTTCCACAAGGTGGATGTATTGGTCCACAGATGTCTCCTTGAATTCTTTCCAGAAAGTTTATAGTCTCTTTAGTGACTTTAACTGGTGATGGCCTAGAAATGAGTTTCCCTTGGGAACAAGCAACACAAGATAGGTTCTTAGGGATGACTCGTTTCTCTTTAACGGAATGGCCGTTCGAGTTCATAATCAGTTTACGCATCATGGACGACCCAGGATGACGTAGCCGGTCGTGCCACAAAATGAAGTTATCGATTGCCTCTTTATTAAAAATGGCATTAGCTTCGATCATACTGACTTTAGTGTGGTAAAGACCAGTAGATAGTGCGGGTATGCATTCTAAGACTTTCTTATTGCCATGGACGAGTTCAAAGATTTGAAGAGATTCTTTGTTTCCCTCGCCCTTGGTTTCAATATGAAATCCATTCATTTGAATGTCTTTAAAGCTTAATAGACTTCTCATAGAGTTGGGTGAATACAACAAGGCATCTGATATCCCAAGATGCGTACCCATAGGCAACATGATACTAGCCTGGCCGTGCCCCTCTATGAGGCTGGCAATACCCGCAATGGTTGAGATGTTGGCGTTTTTAAGAGTTAGATTTATGAAGTATCTCTTATCTTTAAGAATCGTGTGGCTTGAGCCACTGTCCACAACGAGTACATCCTTGTTCTCGTTCATCTCTTTAACAAGATTCAAAAGGATACAACTTAGAGACTTCATATATATAAGGAAAGTTTTTATTTTATTATATAGGTCTTTAAAACAAGTTTAAAATAAC
>NC_027750.1:51005344-51019761 GCF_000695525.1 Brassica oleracea var. oleracea | reverse complement strand
GTAATGATCGAAGTCTTTTTCATTGTCTTGATAAACCATATGGGCTTCAGGATTCTTCCCTTTCAAACTCTCTTGATAAAGCTCAACAAGATGCTTTGGAGTTCTACAAGTCTTAGTCCAATGATTGTCCATTCCACATCTATGGCACACTGATTTACTTGATTTGGTCGAGTGTTGAGGCTTAAACGAAGATCCACGTCCACGACCATGGCCTCATCCAAATGAGCCACGATCATGTCCATGATCTCGTCCATTCTGATTACCTCATCCGCGGCCAGAGGAACCTCAGCCACGGCCACGTCCATTTCGTTTACTTCCGACCATAGCCATAATAGTTGTTTCCTTGGACATGGTGAGCTAGATGGTGACAAATGATCAAGATGGCTCTGTAACGATCTTTCTCATTTGAGTTGTTGTCCTCGGTGATACATTCACCGAGACCTTTGGATTTCAATATGATCTTGGTATCAAGCGCCCACTGAAGGTAATTGTCTCCAGAGACATTTAGGGCAGCAAAATCCAAGTTATTGATTTTTGACATCTGAAATCATAGATAATATAGGTCTTTTAAAAATAAGGTTTTTAGTTTTAAAACATTCAAGTAAAGCCTAATGGCCAAAGTATATGCCTTACGGCCAAGTAGAAACCACACGACCAAGAAAGAGAAGCCACAAGGCCAAGATTCAATTTAGGGTTAATGCATATAGTTTTACATGTAATTGCATTCCTAAGGTGGTTGGTTTCTATCAGTTCATGATTCAATCAAAACAAACAAACAAAACAATCGGCCGAGTAATAGAACAAGCCACACGGCTATTTAGTTTAATTTAATATCATCCCTAGAATTAGATCTAAGTTCAATTGCAATCAATCAGTAGTGATCAGGTTCAGATATGGATGCAACAAGGCCACATGGCCACAGATGATGATCTAGAACAATTAACCTAGAATGTATTAAGGCCACACGGCCACAATCTAATTCGATTTCAAAGTGATAAAACTAGGTCATTAGGGTTTTAACCAAGTCAAGCAATTCAGATTCAAGTTTAAACAATCCTAATCAACATTCCTAGGTGATCAAACAAACAATTAAGTTTCAAATCAAAATTAAAACTGATTTTCCAATTTGGGGTTTTTAGGGATTTTGAAACTTTGATCTTTGATCAAAGGGATTTGATTTGAGATTCAAAACATTTAAGGTTATGATTTGAATTGATCAATGGATCAATCTCGATTTAGGTTTAGGGGATCGGACTTATTCGAGCTCTGATTTACTCTTTTAGGGTTTGATCTATTATCCTAGGGTTTTATCTTAGAGATTAGTTTTTAGGGTTTCAATCTTTACAAACAATCCAAATTCAGTTCTCATGTTCTTAGAATTAGGGTTACCTTTTGTTTGCAGATTGTTGAAACTGGACCACCAAGAGAACCTCGAATGGACGCGAGCTGGTTATGTGCTGATCAAGTCGCGGGCTGGCTGATCGGGGAACGCGAGCTGTAGCTGTCTGGGATGCAAGCTGAGAATGGATGGAGCTGAGGCTGAGTTCGTCTAGTATCAGAAATGCCTTAGGGCTGGGGCTGATTGAATGAACACGAGCTGGAACGCTTGCAAGAACAGATTAGGGTTCGTCGGGTTAGGGTTCAAGGTCACCGGCTAGGTTTTGGGTTTAGGAGTTTTTCGATTAGGTTTTTAGGCTCAGGGTGTTTAGGGACTATCGTGCTGATAACGTGTTCTGAAACAATAAATTAAGAGCTGAATGTTTCTATATTTCATTAATGAATAAGTGTTTCCTTTATATAGGGGATTACAAGATAAGTAAAAAAAGAAAGTATCCAAAACCTAAACCAACTAGGATTAGAAAAGACTACTAATACATAATATGGAAAGATTACAAAGAAAGTAAATCCTAATCATACAAGGAAAAGAAAACACATGTATGTGGCCGCCTCTCTCTCTCTCCTCTCTCTCTCTCTCTCCTGCGGGTGGGCCGGTTTATGGATCTGGCTGGTTATGGACATCCATCGATTGATTTATAACAAATTTATGTTTTTTAAAGCAGGATCCTATTTTATAAATCTAGGATTCTACCCTTGGATTTTATCATATTTACAAAACAATGGAGATATCCATAAATATATTTATGGTAACAAATAAATTTTCTTTACAAACCAAAATAAAGCCATAAATGCTAATTAATTATGAATTTTTCATGGTTATACCACCTAATTTCCCTTGAAATAACTAATTAATGTGCTTAATTATATATTATTCAAATATATTCAGGGGAATTAGTAAGAGTCTTAGATCATCTTCAATGGTTAGAACCCATGATAGGTTCTAATCATTAGTTTAATTATTAATTTTGAAATTTGTGAAGTTTAGAACCCTTTCTAAGATAATTAAATTTGTCATGGTCCAATGGCAGAACCCCTTTGAAGTTCTTAAAAAAAAAATATTTTAAAAGTTGAATTATTAAATTTAAATTTTGCTAACTTATAAATTATTGGATTTCACAAAATTTAAACAAATATGACATAAAAGCATATTAAAAATAGAAATACAAATTTGTAATTAAAAGAGATCTTGAGGAGGAGAACATGTAAACAACTCCAATGTTGGAACTAAAATGCTGAATCTTTTGAACCTGAAGTAGAGACATTAGGTTAATATAAGTTACAACCTACTGAAGCTCCACAAGAAGGGGTAGAAAGGAAAACGATCATACTGCTTTAAAACTTGACGAAAACATGCTGACCACAAGAAAAGGTTATAAAACTTACAGAAGCTTCATCAACCAGAATGGAAGGAAGTTTCTTCTCAGTTGCAATGACAACTACGTTTGAAGCTGCATGAACGAAGCCACAGTCAAGATAACAAAACAGAAACGTTCCTTAGAATCTCTTATTCAGAATTCCATCAGGTCATTATTCATCATTTACAACAAACCTTTGATTTCCAAAGATGTTTGGCCTGATCCAACAGCTGTTAGAGCATGTTCTATCTGAACCAGCTTCCCAGATGGACTGTTATCATAACCACAACACAAATGAACCCCCAATCTAAATGCTCAAAAAAGATGTGTTTGAATGATACAAGAAGCAAATTTCTGTTTCTACATGAAAGCTGGTCACTGGCCTCTGGTAAGCTCGCGGATGATCATAAGTCGAATCAACCAACTGAGACACGTCCAAAGTTCAAAGAATATCAAGAAACAGGCAGAGTTTAACACATAAGTCATTCCAAGAACAATGATATGTCTGTGTGAGATACCTGAGGGAAGACAGTGATGAGTTTGTACCATCCAATAGCTCCGAGGAGAACAACATCTGAATTCTTTGCCTTTGTCAATGTTTCCTCTGATAGAGAAATTCGGACGAGATCCAAAGCAACACCTCCTATAGGCAGCTCCTCGAAATTCAAATCTAATCCTGATACAGAACCTTCGAGAGATCCAGCTAGAGGAAGAGCGTCAACGGCGACGGGAAGACTTCGTTTCCGACGTCGTCGCCAGGAAGCACCGCGATAAAGAGAAAGAGACGAAAAAGAGCAGAGAGAGAAAAGGAGAGGAGGAGCTAATAAAAAACGGACACGGCAGAGGTTTTTACCAATTCTAAAAATCCTCTTTTTAGAACCGGTTTCTATCATTTTTTTTTCTTTTTGATTTAGTTTTTGGTCTTTTTGTTAAAGAACCTCTCTTTAGCAACCTCCAATGGAGGTGCTCTTAATTAGCTTATTTACTTGTTTGATTTTTAAACATTTCTTCTCTAAGCTTGTTGTTCTTGTCACTCCTTGGATATTGGGTTTTATCTAGTTCATGATTTTGGAACTCCTTTTGTTTCCGAAAGTAAGATTTTTTAGATTTTTTTCTTGTTCTACAAAGATAGATTTTCTATATTGTTAAGGTACTTTTTATACTTTTGAGAAACATTAATTGAGAATATTTGAATTAATTAAATTTTATTGGTGGAAAGTTATTTGAAAATGTATAAAAAAGTAAAAAATAAATTAAATTATAAATATTTATTAAATTCTTAATAAGCGTGCATATTCTAAAAAATTTTACTTTCGGGAACAGATGGAGTATATATTAAGAACTTTTAATTTCAAAAAATTGAACATGCTAATATGTGCCTGGTCTAATGTACAACACTTGATGTCAAGATTAGTACACAAACTTACGCCCTGGAAGAACACTGAATAAAATATGATCGACAACATTTTCACAAAACCTCGAATATACATTGCATGCAGTCAAAAACTAAGTTTTAACCAAGTTTTTTAAAAAGGGATAGGTGTAGGCACGCATGACGTCCAGCACCAACACGCGTTGCAGTGATAGCCTTCGTGATTGGTGAACCGAACCACATCCCCACAGTAAATCTGATTGTAAGAATGGCACATTAAACGTGTCCCTTTCCCCAACTCTCTCTGTAACACGTACCCATCCTTTTCTCTCCATATGTCCTTCTTCCTTAATATTCGCCTCTCTTATTGGCTCTTCACTCTCATGAGAAAACAAAGAGACCGGTGTGCTCAAGGATCAACGTAGCATGCATAAACCCACTTAGCAACCCACCGTCTCAAATCAGCAAGAAATCACCACAAGAGGTGGAAGAAGAAGTTGAATCCGATGCGCTGCCCGCTATAATCTCCGATTCAAACAACAGGGTCAGACTCGTGAACTCAGCATACAAGGAAATGATGGGGCAACCAGAGTGCTCGTGGCTAGATTCAATGGTGAAGGTGAAGAGGATGTGTGGTGAAGTGGTGATACAATTCTGTGAATCCAAGATTTCAGAGAACAATAATGGATATTCATGCTGGGTGAAGATAGAGTGGGGAAGAGACGGTAAGGAGGAGCTTGTGCATGCGTTCTGCGATGTGATGAAACGTGAGTGCGACTCCAAGGATTATGTCTTTACGTGGAGGTTTCACATAACCGCTAAAGAAGCTTGTCAGCCAAGCTACAATGCTTAATTAGGTTTTAGAGTATCCGTGTTGTTCTTTTAATGCTTTAGCCTAATGATATATATAATATCCAATATTAAATATCGTTTAGTGGTAAACTCTTCTCTTGTAAATACACTATGAAGAACAGCAAGTTACTCATCTAAGGAAGCGCCTGTAACATTCATTTAGGTAGATTTTGAGATATAACCCTTACTGTCTTATATAACATAACCAACCATCCAACAAAAGTACAACTTCACACTCTAATCATCAAAAAAGTTATACTCTCAAGAACCTGCCACTCTGCAAGTTTTGTTTAGAGGCTGAAGAAGATTTTGTTACCTGATTCTGCCCGAGTTTTTGCAAGTCAGATGAAACTCTGAACCGGAGCCGACAACTCTAGTTCATACGCAGCTTGGTAAAACTCTGCAGCTTGCTGTGATAAGCCTTGCATTTTAGCAACATGTCCTAGCTTCATCCACGCGTCGTGACTTTTCGGGTCTAACCGTAAGGCGTTCATCAGAAAACTCTTAGCGGTTGCAAGTGTATCACCTCCGGATTTCATCATAACCTCTGCTATAGAAACAATGCTGGGCACGTGGTCTGGATCTATCGAGAGTGACATGAAGAAGGCTATCAAAGCCTCTTCGTGAAGTGATTTAGCTTCGAGACACAAACCTGTCCCAAAATGGAAGGACATTGTTATCAACAAGAGCGAAATTAATGAATGTCGAAAACTTTTTGAGTCTCCATACCTGTTTTATTCCAGCCTTTGGGAGAATAAAAGCAGATGGATCTTGCCTTCTCTAGACATGTTTCTGCGTCTGACCATGAACCTAGCTTTCCATAGACAGAGGCCAGGTCTTGCCAAGCTTCAGTTTCATATTTCTTTAGCAGAGTCTGGCAATATATAGCATTATTAGAGTAGTCAGAGAGATCACAAACATTTTCATATTATGACACCCAAACTAGGTACCTTGGATTGTTCAGACTTCTCCTGCGCCCGGATTAGAGCCAGAAAGTTACTGCATGTCTTCAACGCCTGCTTAGGTTGTTCTTGAGCCATCTGAAGCACAGCTTTCAACTTCAGAAGGTCTAACTTTTCCATGTCACCAGCTTCTTCCATTGTAAAGTCCAGAATAGATTCAGCATCCTTGAGCCGTTTCTCCGCTGAAAGGACAGCAGCTAAATGTTTCCATCCTCTAGTTGAAACTCCTCCCACCATACTAGAATACTCAACCGCGCCATCCAAAGCCGCTTGAAGGTTTCTTTGAAACGCATTCTCAACGCTTAAGTTATATACAACATCTGGTTCCGGATCACCCTTGCCCATCGTTGCGGCTTTATTTAGAGAGTATAGAGATTTCTTCTGAAGTAAAATCCGCTCAGAGTCTAGTTTAGAACTTCTTGCAGCGTTTCCATAGCATACGCCAAGGAACCTGTGCGTTTGGCGGAAAAGATGTTCACTCTGATTATTAGCCAAGTCGAGCAGCTTGTGAGAAAAATTTATCCCGTCCCTTGAGTGTTGTGGATCTTCAGAGCATAGCTTTGCCCCAAACAATAACCAAGAAGCCTGCGGTATCTGTCTTGATTCGGAAGGACCAAGGGCCAGCTTCAATAGATTAATGGCAGTTTTATCGATCCCTGCAGCACTGTAACAAAGCGAGAGCAGGTACCATCTCCCCCCTCTAGTGTAAACACCAGGAAGAATCTGCTCCAGATAGCTCGCCAACACTTCAAACTGTCCAACCATGGAAAGAGAGTAAGTCAGATGATCCATGAGTTCTGCATCCCACTGTATTACTCCAACCACCATCTTCTTCACAAGCAACATTAACAACACAATCGCATCCTCCATGCTGTCCTTGGGGCTCGCCTCAACACTAGCGTAAAGCAAAACCAAAGCTAAAGACTTCTGCGTAACAGCTAGCCTTTGAGGATCCAGATTCCACGGTCTGGATAAAGCGCGGCGATACGAAGCAACGGTCTCATGAAAGTCTCCAGCTTTCGTCCATAGCAAAGGAAGCAGCTCGAGCGCCTTGTGGAAAACTTCCTGCAGTTTATCGAATCCGCTGAGTCCTTGAGGAGGCATGCCACTTGGTAGTGCAGATTCAACCATGTCCAAGATTAGTTTGCATTCCTCTGCAGCTTCTGTTAAAAAAAAAAAAAAAAACAATAACAATGTGTATTTAAAAGAATCTACCAAAAGCAAAGCCTTTTTGTGTAGATATTATACCTTTGCAAGAGCCGAGTTCCTCAAGTGATCTAGCTTTAAGCAAGATGGCTTCAAGAAGCAAGCTGACGGAATGCATTGACATGGAGGTTGGAGGAGGAGGGAGAGTAACAGCTTTGGAGGAGCGTGGTGGTTTATTGCAAGGACGAGTTCTGTCGACAATGGCTTTGGTAATCCTGGGAGTTAGGAGCTTAATGTCAATCCCTTTAAAGACCTGAAGCGCTGCATCGAAGTTACCTCTCTGATACTCAAGTCTCCCAAGCAAAGCCCTAGCTTCCTAGAAGGAAGAATTAAAAAAAAAAAAAAAAAGCTCAAAATTAGAAACGAATCTATGAGTGAGTTTCGGTTAGTAGTACTAGTAGCTAATTAAGAAGAAGGCAACCTCGTAGTTGAGGGAGAGAGCCTCTTTTAGAGTCGATTCAGCTTCATCCACTTGAGACTCTTCGAGTTTTGAATCCCAATCGGCTCCCTCTCTAGTTCTGGAAGAAGAAAGGCCACTAGCTGAGAAGTCTCGTGTAGCTAGTGACTCCGGCGAGCCAGGCTGGTCATCGAACCGGAACTGTTCGCCTGAACAAGCACACAACATTCTCTTCCTCTTCTTCACAGAAATGCGATTAATGGATTTCAACAGATGTACGCAGCAGCTGCAATTTTTAACTTAAAATCTCAACAAATCAAAGCTGCGAGGAAGAGTAACGGCGAAATCAAAGAGGACTTGCACGAAAACGGCACAAGGGAAACGCGAGTGGGAGCTTTTATGAAAACAGCTTTTGAGCTTCCAAAGATAAACCTCAGGAATTTGATTTAAACAAACCGAAGAATCAAGAGAGAAAGATCAGAAATCGAAGTTTAAGGGGTTATTTGTCATTTTCCACTGTGTTGTTCATATCACTCTTTTAAGCAAGGTGCAGCAGGCCCAGCGGCTACCACGCTGTCATTTTCTTTCCCTTCCTTTTTTTTTTTTTTTTTTTTTTTTTTTTTTTTTTTTTTTTTTTTTTTTTTTTTTTTTTTTTTTTTTTTTTTTTTTTTTTTTTTTTTTTTTTTTTTTTTTTTCTTTTTAATTCTGATTTGAAATTGTTTTTGGGTCCCATGTGTTTATGTTTTTAACTACACCACGATATGCTTAGATGAAAACATTCCCATAATCACATATACCATAAACATGATCTGAGATTATTAGGGAATCCTATAATTAAACACTTCATCAGATCATGTTTATTATGATCTGAGATTCTTATTAGGGAATCCTATAAATACACACTTTATTAAAACATCTTTACTCTCACCCCTATTTTAAATTTTTAAATAGACTACTTCTCCAACACTAATGAAATAAACCTAAGCTTTATTATAGAATCACTCAATTTTTTTTTTTTTTTTAAAGATAATAATATATTAGAAATGCACTTAATTCGGACTTTATTTTGGATGGAAAACAATCAGAACACTGTAATCAAATCCTGCCACAAATTTTTATGGTCCGAGCCAGTTATGATATAAGTTGAAAACAGGAAGAAAGTGATCATCAAATCCCAAAGGAACACAAAGAAAAATAACATTTTGATATCATCCCAATAAACCACCCCAGTTTTCCTTTTACGGGTTTCTTTCTTGTTAAGCAGCATCCGAGGTGACAAGAATAAAAAGTGGCGCCTCTCCTAGTTTCTCCCTTCCATTAAGCTCTGGTAACTCAATCACGCATGCACACTCCACTATCTTCACTCCTACTCGCTCTGCAACACCAATACGCGGGAAAGAATGGGTAAATTAACTGTGAAACATTGTTTGTTATTCAAGAAAATGCTTATACTTACCAAGTAGACGGATTGCAGCAGCGAGAGTGCCACCAGTGGCAATGAGGTCATCTATGATGATAGCACGCTCACCAGGCTCTACTGCACCTACATGCATCTCTATCTTATCTGTTCCATACTCTAACGAATACTCCTCTGATATAACCTTCCCTGTTAACGAAGCCAAAAAAAAATATTAGGCATTCTTTTGGAAATGATCTTCTACGGATAAACAAGAAATGCGATACTGATGTGGTGCTTTTTATCCACAAGTGTCTAAATGAAACTTAACAAACACATTTTTTGTAATTGGTCAAGATAGTTGATCAATATGTAACAACAAACAAGTGAACAACCACTTGGGCTAATGCAAGTTACCACAAAGAAAAAAAAAAAAAAAAAAAAGTTACCACAAAGAATTATGAACTAGCAAATGAGTAGCCTCGTCATAGATTGTCATAATCATTGCAAGACAAAAAGTCACCTTCGAGACAATTAAAATTTTGTAAACTTGGAGGACCATATTAAGAGGACCTTTCACGTAACTCAACATCAAAATGTCGAGCCCTTCAATTAGAGGAAATTAAAAACATACCAGGCAGCTTCTTGGGCTTCCTCATGGGAACAAATTTGGCACCAATAGCCAACGCAATAGGAGGTCCAAAAATGAAACCTCTTGCTTCAACACCTGTGAGAATTTTTAGAAGCCATTCAGGCAAATATGAAAGAAAATAAAAAACAAATCATCCGAAAATTCATTACATACAAAAAGAAACTGATTTTTTTTTCACATAAGGTAAAACAACACAACACACACACACATACACACTCCGTATCGGATCAAGGCAAATAATAGAGAGGCTCATTTGAAACAGAGCCATAAGTTTAGAAGTTACCAGCAACAACAGAGATGCCTTTGCCTTTGTATCTTTCAACAAAAATATCAATGGTGTCCTTAAACGCCTCAGTGTCCAGAAGCAGCGTCGTTATGTCCTGAAACATGATCCCTGTTCAAAAGTATCCAATTCCAGATGAATTAAGAGCGAAACACAGATCAAGATTCTAAACTAGTTTGAACAAAAGGGAGACCTGGTTTAGGGAAGTCGGGGATGACTCTAATGGAAGAGGCGATCTTAGGGATTCTCGGATCTTGTCCATCTTCTTTAGCTGCTGCTGCCATTTCACTCTCCCGACTCACTGCTGCTAAGAGAATGGGAGCGCACCAACGAAAGAGGGACTCAGATGCAAACACAGACCATAAGTAAGTGATGAATGACGTAATTGCCCCCCACCCAGCAAAATATCTGTTATGATCTAAAGGTAACAGAACAAAAAAAGGAAATAAGAAGTGGTGGGGTCTACCACAGGGGAAGAGGCGGAGGGAGGTGGGAGAACGACGGCTTGGGAGGCGGATCGGAGGAAGACTCTGGCAGATAAGACGGTGGCGAAGGACAGGAGGAGGAGGAGGAAGACAGAGATGGTAAGAAGAAACTATTGATTGCATATTATTTGGATTTTGAGATCTTAAAAAAAAAGGGAAAAGGAATGTAATAATTTTAGAGACGGAGCGGTAGTTGATTAACGCCGTGATCAACGCCTTTTCAACTCCACTATAATAAACACACCTTCCTTGGTGCCTTTTCTTTTTCTTTTTTGGTTTTACTTGTTTCACATATAATAAAAACACACACATGTTAATCATTTCATTTCACAGTCGGTTTTTTTTTCAACTGGAAAACGACATTAATCAACGGGACACCATGTTTAAATGTTCCTGTTTTTCTTTCTACACAGTGTTTATTGACGAGCATAACAGGTAATTGATCTATAACACTGATATCTATTCATGCGCTAAATAATGGGCCAGTAGACGTCTAATGAGGCCCAATGGATATATAGTGAAACTATGCTGGTACACAACCAGTTTCTTCTCTAGTCGTTGAATTCACGAGAACGTACATCACAAGCAAAACATCTCTGACTTATCTGTGACTTGAAGCTATTTCGTTTTCCATCCTTCCTCCCCGTTTCATTTTCAAACTCGCTTCTTATTAAAAAAAAAGCCCTAAAGCCTAATGTCGAAGTTAACTCGTCAACCACCTCCTCCCATGACCTCTCAACAACACTCTTTCCTTAAATATATACATTCTCTTCCTTCTCCTCTCTGGAATCCAGCAACACATCTCCATCCGGTATGATGAACAGGTCTTCCCTCTCCACCATTCTTCTCTTTCTCTTCTTCTCTGCTTCTTCCGCTGAGCATAATGCTCGGACCGAGCGAATCTCAGGTAATCTAGTGCTGCATTGATCACCTTCTCAAGAAACTAGTGTACAATGGTGGTGGCCAAATAATGTTGAAATCTGAGGTTTACTTCAGTTCTTGCTCGAGTTAGACGTGACGGTTTTTACATTTTAAAAACTTTTTCATAATGTCATACACTCTTATAAAAAATTGTGTTCTTATTCTTAATATATATATTTTTTTTTTTGAACTGAATATATAAAATTTTCATAATGTTCTAATATACAAATAAAAATTTTCTCATATGATCGTGATGTCCCAAGCTACCGGTTCCTTTTCCTTATGGTCCGGACCGGCCTAGAGTTAGTTTACAGATAATTTGATTTGCTGAAGTTGTGTAAAAATATGCAGGAAGTGCTGGTGATGTATTAGAGGATAATCCAGTCGGGAGGCTTAAGGTTTATGTATACGAGCTCCCAAGCAAGTACAACAAGAAGTTACTTCAAAAGGACCCTCGTTGTCTTACACACATGTTTGCTGCCGAGATTTTCATGCACAGGTTTCTCTTGTCTAGTCCTGTCCGAACGCGTAACCCCAACGAAGCTGATTGGTTTTACACTCCCATTTACCCTACTTGCGATCTAACTCCCACCGGCTTGCCATTGCCTTTTAAATCTCCACGTATGATGAGAAGCGCCATACAACTTATATCATCAAACTGGCCTTACTGGAACCGGACAGAAGGTGCTGATCACTTCTTTGTCGTGCCACATGACTTTGGTGCTTGCTTCCATTATCAGGTAGAGTTTCTCGCCACTCAAGAACACACTTTAGATTTAAGTCAAAAAAAAAAAAAAAAAGAACACACTTTAGATATATACTTTTGGAGCCAAAGATAACTTAATTAAAAAACTTGGAGCCAAAGATAATTTAATAAAAGTTTCTTTTTATTAGTTTGAACATCAAGTTTTTTGTAATTAAAAAAAATAAGGTTTTAAAATTATTAAAAATTTGGGGTTGAATACCAATGTTTCGCTTTGCCATGTACATGACCGGTTTTGTTTGTAACTGATCTAGTTAATTAGTAATGATAATATTGATTATTTAGCTCTTGTATCATCTCTTTAAGTGCTTGGTTACATGGAAACTGAGTATCTATCTGCTTATGAGTTTATTGCATAGAATTAATTGTATAGTAGTCCAATGAACTGAGTGGAAATTAAAGGATTTTTTTTGACACTAAACAGGAGGAAAAAGCCATTGAAAGAGGGATTCTTCCACTACTCAAGCGTGCCACTTTGGTTCAAACATTTGGTCAGAGGAACCATGTCTGCTTGGACCATGGCTCAATCACTATTCCACCTTTTGCACCACCACAGAAGATGCAAGCCCATCTTATTCCTCCAGACATCCCACGCTCTATCTTTGTCTACTTCCGCGGTCTGTTCTACGATGTCAACAACGATCCAGAAGGAGGCTACTACGCAAGGTACATCTTTTCTAGACTAGTAAAGTGATGAGGTTTTACATAGGATCAAATTGTTTTTGGAAAAATGCTGAATGAAGTTTCTCTCTTTGTATAGAGGCGCAAGAGCAGCTGTATGGGAGAACTTCAAGAACAACCCACTATTCGACATCTCAACAGACCACCCGACAACATACTACGAAGACATGCAAAGATCCATCTTCTGTCTATGTCCTCTAGGATGGGCTCCATGGAGCCCGAGGCTAGTTGAAGCCGTGGTGTTTGGGTGCATTCCAGTTATTATAGCGGACGACATAGTACTGCCTTTCGCAGACGCCATCCCCTGGGAAGAGATAGGAGTCTTTGTTGCGGAAAAAGACGTCCCTGAGCTAGACACGATCCTAACCTCAATACCAACGGAAGTGATCCTCAGGAAACAGAGACTCCTCGCAAATCCTTCGATGAAACGAGCCATGCTGTTTCCTCAACCGGCTCAACCAGGGGACGCATTCCATCAGATACTTAACGGGTTAGCGAGGAAGTTACCTCACGACAGAAGCATATACTTGAGGGAAGGTGAGAAAGTTCTGAACTGGACCGCTGGTCCTGTTGGTGACCTTAAACCTTGGTAAAATTAAGAAGGCGTTGTCTGTTTGAGATAAATAGCAAATATTGTTTCTTTTTCATTACGTACAAAAAAACAGTAGTACACTACAAGAAAACATAATCTTAACGAGGGCGGTTTTCCTCGCCAATTCGTCGTAAAAGAGGCTTTACGACGAATTAGCGAGGAAACGCGTTTGCTCGTTACACGTCTGTCGTAACACATATTTCCTCGCTAATTCGTCGTAACTTAGCGAGGAATATATTTCGTCGTAAAGACGAAGTAGGACGATTCGTCGTAAAGACCACGTCAATATTCCACGTAAGGACGTCGCTATAATACCTCGTAAATACCTCGAAAATAGTTCCTCGTAACCTACACGTAAATACCTTGAAAGAGTTTCCTCGCAAAATACACGTAACAACCACGAAATGATTTCCTCGTAAAATGGTCGTAAACTTTTCCTCGTTATTTCCTCGTAAATGATTCCTCGTAAAATACTCGTTAAATGTTTCTCGTCATTTCCTCGTAAGGTTTCCACGTAAAGAGGTCGTACATTGGCTACGAATTTACTTCGTTTTTATTATTTTACAGAATTTAAAAATATAATTAAAAAATAATTAAAATTATTTAATTTAATAATAAATTAAAATTCAAAATAAAAATAAATCAATATGAAAATATTTTATATATAAATAAGTTTTGAATTTATATAATACAACAACCAAAAAAAAAAAACTAAGGGTCGTTCATCGCCCGGTAGAATTCATCACTCCTCCTCGTAACATCCGCCTCGTTATGTACGTCGGATGACTCGCCTTGAATGGGATGTTGTTGTCGCATGTTCCTCAACATGGACTCCCATTCCGGATTTGTGGCCCCAATAACGTCCAAGAAGCCCTCGACTCCACCCATACGAGATTTTGTCGCGGTCAACTCGTTACGCAGCTGAGCGGACTCTCTACGCAGCTCAGTGACTTCATCATCCCGTCGCTGACCATAAGACGATGTCGCTCTCGGAACATCATTGACGGAACCAATACCCAACGTCCGTCCCTTTTTTTTAGGGACAACCTTAAAAACAAAAAAATAAATATTGTAAGTAAATATTTAAAGTTAAATTAAATGA
>NC_027750.1:50992712-51001083 GCF_000695525.1 Brassica oleracea var. oleracea | reverse complement strand
TTTACGTCGTATTTACGAGGAAATAGTTTTTCCTCGTAAAATACTCGTAAAATTACATCCACTTTACGACGAAACAGTTTTGTCGTTACGTTACGAGGAAATAACGATGACTTTAGTTTTTCACGTAAATTCGTCGTAAACTCGACGCAAATTTACGAGGATTGTTTTTCCTCGTTAATTTTCGTCGTTAAGCATGTGTTTTCTTGTAGTGGTACTCCTTCTCTAGTGGATTATTTTTGTAGAGCACATTACTAGAGAAGTGGAGCTATATGGGTCAAGTTGAATGTACACCTTTTTGTGGATCATACTACTCTTCTTTGTCTTCACAATTTCACATTGTTAACTCTTAATGTCCAACTAGATCTCGATCCGTGCAACCGCGCGGGTTTTTGTTTTCATTTATTTTTATATAAACATTTTGTTTTCAATTCTAAATTGGTATATATTATAATATATATGTGTCTATCAATTTTTAAAACATAATAAGTTTAAGGTATATTTTTTCATTGAATAGATTGTTTCAAACTTTCACATGTATTTGTATCTTCTTTTGTATATATATTTTCGGATTATTATTTCATTATTAAAATCGTAACTATATATATAAAGATTAATAAAATATTGTTTTATTGACATATTCAAAGATATTGTAACATTTTACAAATTTAGAAAAAATTTAAACTTTTTGCTTCATAGATTTATATTATCGAGTAAATAATTAAACATTTAGTTTTGTTTAATTTTTAAAATAAACTATATAGTTTAAAATTTGTTTTCATTGGTTTAAGTAGTAAAGATTAATCATTGTTAGATAATATGATTTTTGTTATTTAAAAAAAAAAATTATAGTTTTAAAAGTTAACATCAACAAATATTTAAATATTTAACATGGAGGTATAGTATTACAACATTAAGTTATATCTATTTAATTTATACTATCTATAAATCCAATAGATCATCTATTGTTTAAATCTAATTATTGATAGCTCAATAAAAATTTCCGGTAGACCCAAAATTTAAATGATAATATTATAGATTAAATGTAACATGATTTTCTAGGAATAAGTCTATTTTTTTAAAAAAATCACACATGAATCAAGTTTATGATTTCTGTTTTAATATATAAGATAATCCAAAAAGCAAAAAGTTTAATAGGCTCTGTTGGTGTCCACAAAATGCTATGTTTGATTACAACTACCATATTGTTTTTGCCTAAAAATACAAATAAAAATACAAAAATTTTAAAATTTTTAAAATATGATTAAATATAATATAAATTTTCATAATACAATTAGCTTTAAATATTTAATAAATGTGAAAGTTGTATAAAACGTGAAAATAACATATTTTAAAACAAAATTATTTAGAAAATAACATACAAATTATGAATTTAGGAAAATTTGTAAGGTACGGAACTAGAAATGGGCCGTAAATGGGCTGATAAGAGGGAAAAGCAGAAACTAATCAAAGACCATTTGCTTGTCTTATTCTGGAGATCGAGAGAGCTAGAGAGAAAGAGAGGCGGCCATGGGAGCGTTTTGGGGAACTCGGGTGATGGAAATAGTGAAGAAGCACGATTCAGGTGGTCTCATTTGGAAGAGAATCAAGCTTACCTCTACTCGTAAAGCCAATGCCAAAACCCGCCTCCGTCGCGTTTGGCAGGTTACTCTCTCTCTCCCCTTCACCATTTCCTTTTAGGGTTTATGGGTTTCGCAGATTTATACATCATGATCTCCAACTTTCTAGGCAAATGATAGATTATCACTGTGTTTATTGATCAAATAGATTCATTTCATTAGTATGAGCTCATTGCAAAATGGTTATGAGTTTTGTTCAGTTTATGTGATGTGGTTTGTTTGGTGTTTTGATATATCATGTAAATCCCAAATAAAAACCACTTTTATCTTCTTTAAGACAAGTATTTATTAATAGTTTTAATTGGGTCTCTTGCAGAATGAGGCTGTTCTAAAGGCGTGCGGTACATCAGATGCATCAGTTTCTCCGGGAGTTAGCAGCAACACAGAAACCTGTACCAGTTCTGCGAAAAATGAGTGAGGAGGACGAGAAGCTACAAACATGGTCGGTTAGTGTAGATCAAGTCTCTCTGTCTTGACCTGGTTTAACCAATAATAATATTTGAACTTTTGTGGTGTTACTTGTTAGGTTATATTGATTTCTAAACATGTTGAATCTGCAACAAGAAGTGACTGTGTTCCGGTCTTTGCTACACCGACTTAATCAAAATCCTTATCCTTGTTGCTATTTTGTTATGTTACACAGATGAGTTAAACACAGCCGGGGGCTAGTCAGTGGTTGCAGTTATATGCGTTGTTAAGTAGCTTATTAGTGTTAAATCTAACCATTTGATAAAACTAGATATATTATAAAATACTTCTCTCTTTTCCATTTTACGGTCATGCCACCTGGTTGTTTTCTTATTTATCAAGTTTGGTTATAACAGTTTAGGAAACAGAGAACTTGCATTAAAACAAGTTTAGGAGTATATACAAACCACAAATATATGAATCATTGACAAAGTTGAGGACCAAACAGACAAATCACACAGCTCCAAAGCGTTACACTTGCACACAAAGTTGAAGAATTGGTTGCATTTTGGGCCAAACACACAAAGCTCACAGCACAAAACGTTTCACACACTTTGCAAAAGAATGAAGTCAGAAGTTGATGAGAACGCTGGTCAAGTGAGAAGCAGATGGTTTAATCTGATCACAGACTCTCCACTTGGACCCATTCTCTTTATCAAGGTCATACATTAAGGTCTCATGTCCACAAACTCGCGAAAACAGCAGAACCTTATTGTTCCATTCCCCTAGCCTGAACCAGAAACCACCCGCTCTCGGAGGCACACCCACCGAGCTCCAACAATTCTCCTCTGGATCAAACACTCCCAGACGCCCCGGCATGTTCCTGTCCATGAAATACACTTTGTTCCTCACAACAGTGTATGAATACACAGAGATTGATTGCTCGGAGTCTAACTCTTGCCATGTCTCCGTTTTAGGGTCATATATGTCGATGAACCTCGATCCATTGCCTGAAAAAAAAAAGTCATCATCAATTATGTAAGAAAACAACTTATTTTCAACTAATTTGCAGTAGGATCTATATATGTCATCATATTCCCACCTACAGCAAAGAGTTTGGACTTGAAGGAGAATGCGAAGCCACGCCAAACCGGGCGGTTAGGACAATCCATGAGGCTCCATCGGTTAGTTTCCGGGTTGTATACTTCCGAGTTAGAAAGGCTGTAAGCATCTGTCGAATAGCCTCTGATCACATACAAAAGGCCGTTCACCACAGCAAACGCAAAGTTGTAACGTGGTATGTTCATTCCCGCCAGTTTTCTCCAGCTGTTAAGACATCATTCCGACAAGAAGAATCAGAACAAAACTTCTTGAGTTTGGTCGGAACTAAGACAAAGATAAAATCATTTCTGTTTCTTGATCAGATATCTAAGAGAGAGTCGGATTGTAGAAGACCTGTTAGACGCAGGATCGAACTCGTAAACATCGGCAGAAGCAGAGACGATTGTGCTATTGATCGAAGAAGATCCTTCGACCTCCGTATACCCACCGATGAACACGATCTTCCCGCCGCCGAGCACCGCGACGCCGAAACCGCGCTTCATAGGCCCAGGGACGGGAGGGATCTGTCCGAGTTTGTTACCGGAGGCGTCGAAAACTTCCCAGTAGACGTCTCTTCCGCACTCGCTTTCCATCAGAACGCACATGAACTCCTCCACGGTTCCGGTCAACTCTCGGACGGATGCGAAATGCTCGCTCCTGAGGAATGTCCTCCATCGCCGGCAGACCTGGGACGTGATCCGAAAGTTTGAGCGCGGGGTTCGCGAGAGGCAGAGCTCCGCCGCGTCGTCCGTTAAGCCGGGGATTAACGACGATGATGACGAGTCCATTTTTGATTGTCCACCACGATTTGGATTAATCGCTTATTACAACACGACATTAGTTATGTTCAAAAATAATATTATAGGATAAATCTGACAACGATATCATTAATTTATCCATCTCCCTTGCACTGTTTTAATATCAGGATCTTGTTAAACTAATCATATTTCAATTAAACTGTTTACTTTTCAAAGAAAGTGACATGTTCAATTTATAAGCTTGCGTATTAACAACTGTAAACAAATCCGAATTAATAAACTGATTATTAATTATACTGATCGAAATTACAAATAACATTCACTTTACCTAAAGGTTCATCAAGTGTTTTAAAATTTTGGCTACATGTCTTACAGAAAGTGAACAAAATGTACCAAGCGCTGTAACACAAAGTGATAATGGTAACTACAAGTCTTTAGGCTCTCAAGACGAGGTTCCCTTCTTTGACTTCGCTGCCAACTGAGTCTCCGGCTGCAATGAGGTTATGGGAAGAAGAATGAACAATGATGATAGCGAAAAATCAGGATTACAATAAATTACCTCTTTCTTCACAGGCTCCTCTTTCTCTGAAAGAATCAATTCGATATGGCATGGGTTTGACATGTAAGCTGCAAAGGGGATTGAATTGAATCAGAATTGAAAAAAAAGAGATAGTAGCATAAAGAAAGAACATACGGTTGATTCTTCCATGAGCACGGTATGTTCTTCGCCTCTGTTTTGCTGCTTGGTTTACTTGGATGTGTGATATGAAAAGGGCGTCAACATCCAAACCTTTCACCTGATAATCAAATGATTCTTAGTAACTGAACAGAAGCACCATGGTAAAATAGGAAATACGGTAATGAAATGGAAATCACCTACCTCAGCATTGCTTTCAGCATTCTTGAGAAGATCAAGAACGAACTGAGCAGATTTAGCAGGCCAACGACCTTGACCGTTCGAATGCCTGTTCTTCGCCTGAGCAGTACGGCCAACACCACGGCAGAAACGTGTGAAGGGGATCGCTTGCTTGTGAGCTATCACATCTTCCAAGTACCTTTTCGCCTTGTTCAATGGTAGCTTTCTTATCGCATGCGCTGTCTCCCTAGTGTTCTGTCACACAATTAACAAAACTATCAGATTCATCCAAATAATTAGCAACATTTAAAAAGAAAAAAGCTAACAAACAATCAAAAAAGAATGAATGCTATACTCCACAATACTGATATAGATCAAAAGCTAAAATATACCATCATGAACTGAACCCATCAGATATAAGAAGAAACGTAGGTTCAACCAAACACGATGACCAATTCGATTTCCCTGACATTTACGTGAGATCTGCTATGTACAAAACAGAACCCTGCTTTTTGTTAATCAGGTTTGGTCTTATTACTACAAACTTCTCCCCTATGAACCCTAATCTGATTCATTTCCCAAAAGATTGCTATTTCGAACAAGAAACAAAACCCTGGCTAATGAATGAAAAACATGGTCTAGTCTACAATGTACCATCATGAACTGAACCCATCAGATATAAGAAGAAGCGTAGGTTCACCCAAACACGATGACCAATTCGATTTCCCTGACATTTACGTGAACTCTGTTACGTACAAAACAGAGCCCTGCTTTTTGTTATTCAGGTTTGTTGTTATTACAAGCGTATGGCCCAAGAAAAACTAATCTTATTCATTTCCAAGCTTGGCAAAAGAACTTTTACCTTGAAGTGGACCCTGAGATCGGCTCCCCTTGCCTTGCAAGCTACACAACCATTTTAAATTTTTAACTCAATATCACTACAGAAACACAAGCTAATCAATAAAGTGTTCTCACATTTGGTGGTATTGTCTGGTTCTTGGGAGTACTTCACCTGAAAAAATAAATAAGAATATGGATAAATAAGCATGGAAGTACATACTATAAGTCAGATACATATAGCTACAGAGCTTAAAATCATTTACCATGGCGGCCAAAGAGAAGGATCTGATGGACAAGAGACTTGGAGTTGGAGTTGATGGAGATGGTTTTAGTTTTTATATATAATGGGGACATATGAAACCCTAAACGGCGGATACATGATGTTTGTTGAAAATGCTTTTAACTTTATGGGCCCTAGTAGGCCTTACTGGGCCAAATCTTAGCTTTTTCTTAAATGGGCTTATATTGCTGGTCGATTTTTTCGTTAAAAGTATATAAAAAAACTGATTATTTATTCCCTCGGCACAAAAGGAAATCTAGGGTTTCAGATAAAGATTCTTTAAGAGATCTCCGATCAAGATGAGTTACGGACAAGATAGGCTCAGGGGCACTGTCAAGTGGTTTGACACCCAGAAGGGTTTCGGTTTCATCACTCCCGACAATGGTGGCGACGATCTATTCGTTCACCAGTCCTCCATCAGATCTGAGGGATTCCGAAGCCTCGCTGCGGAGGAACCTGTCGAGTTCCAGGTCGAGAACGACAACAACGGCCGTCCCAAGGCGATAGAGGTGTCTGGACCCGACGGCGCTCCTGTTCAAGGTAGCAGCGGCGGTGGCTCGTCTGGCGGACGCGGTGGATTTGGCGGTGGTGGAAGAGGTGGAGGTGGAGGTCGTGGGTTTGGCGGCGGAAGAGGTGGTGGTGGTCGAGGAGGAAGCGACTGTTACAAGTGTGGTGAGCCAGGTCACATTGCGAGAGACTGTTCTGAAGGTGGTGGAGGATACGGAGGAGGGAGAGGTGGTGGTGGATACGGCGGTGGTGGAGGTGGCGGAGGAGTAAGCTGCTATAGCTGTGGCGAGTCTGGGCATTTCGCCAGGGATTGCACTAGCGGTGGACGTTAATCAGATGGAGAAGTATTCTCGCAGCTTATTATCTATTTATTGTTCGCGTTTTGCTTGTGATGGATCTCTTTCGTTTCTTGGTTTATTTTTGGTTCTCGGTTTAATCACGTCGATTGTTATTTTGTTTATGCGTTTTTGCGGTTTAATGTGGTGCTTGTGATGGGTGAAAGATGATTTCATAATTAAGGCTGTGTTAATCCATTTGTATTTGTAAATGCAGTTGAAATAATTACAACAGACAACAGAAAGTGATATTTTGGTTTTGGTAAAAATAAAAAGATACTAGCTAGAAACAGTTGTCTTTGTCCAAGACAGATTTTTGTTTGTAGGACTGCGCATCTGAATACCTTTGTTTGTTTTGAGGTGTGGGGACCTCGGTCCGAGGATGCCTTGGTAAAAAAAAAATCAATTATCCACCTTTTTAACAAACTCTATACATTAAATCAAATTTAGATTGGTAAAAAATCAATCATCCACACTTGTTGTACTCTTGCTTTTTAGCAAGTGTGTCAAGTGATGACACACTAAAAAAAACAAAAAATTACTCAACTAAACAATCAACTATGTTTAGAAAATATAACAAATTTGCTATACGAGCTCCATGGAGTATGATAGGAGACTTCGGCAGAGTATCCAACAACTAAAGATCGTATCCACAGCCTTGAAAAAAGTGTTTGTAATCAGTATTTGGAGATTATGCTAGGAGATTAATTGGTTTGTAATTACTCTAGGTGTACAAAATTGCCACTAAAATCACTGATAATGAATAGAAAATTTAAAAAAAAACTTTTTAATCACGTAGTAGTATCCCTGTAGACTTTAAGCATGTTATCCCATTTCTATAGCGAGTACATACATGCCATCTAGTGAAAGTTGAAGGTGCTGAGCTCAAAGAATTAGCGTTTATAAAAGATGGAAGGCCCATACAAAGTCCTTAAAAGCCCAATCATGTGTTAACAATCATCACACAACTTGTCGGCTCCTAAAACCCTCGGACAATCAAACAAGCTTTGGTTTCGAGTTCTTGCAATTTCCCGAAGTATTCAGAACAGAACAGCAAACTAAAGATAACTGTATGGAGCTTGATCACTAAATGTCGAGTAGGAATTTGAAAAAGCTTGAATTTTTATTTTGTTATGTGTTACTAACTTCAGACTTGGAGGATGATTCGTATTGATACGAGTCTATCTCTTTGTGGTGATATTTATCTACAGAATTTGCTCAAATGGGCTGGTTCGCTGATTGAACTTGCCCAGTTCCAGACTGTTCCCGACGCAAAGGTGATGTTAGGTGGTATGAGTTCTTCTTCAAAGTTTTTGAATAATCGTTTTCTCACATACTCTTTCTCTTTTCTCAAACGATGAATAATGTATTAATGATATTATTGTAGATGCTATATCCAAGTTGGAAGAAGTATTGACATTGAGTCCAGGGAAGCATCAGGCTCTTTGGTGTCTTGGCAACGCCTACACTACCCAAGCTTTTCTTTTTCCTGATGCTGATGTAGCCAAAGGTCACTTCGATAAAGCCGTTGATTATCTCCAAAGAGCTGAAAATGAGGTAAATCTTCAAATGTTATGGCCTTTTTAAAAAAAATATATCTGTTACTGTTATAAGTGTAGTTAGACAAATGTTTTTTTTTTTTTTTTTTG
>NC_027750.1:50975310-50992549 GCF_000695525.1 Brassica oleracea var. oleracea | reverse complement strand
TTTTTTTTTTTTTTTTGGTTTAACAGGATCCAGGTAATGAGATATATCGCAAGGCCTTGGATGTTGCAATAAGGGTACTATTTCAACTTCTCATTTTCAGAGTCAATCTTGGTGTCATAACATTATCTCTCTGTATGTATGTTTGTTTTCTGATCTCTGTGTTTTCACTTCTCAATAGGGCCCGGAAATACGAATGGAGCTAAAACAGAATGGAATGATGCAGCAGGCACTAGGTGGAGGAGGAGGAGGTCCCTCAGCTTCATCAAATGCTAGCGTAATTTATCACTTTGTTTTGTTGAGTTCTTTACTGTATTTTTAGCAAGTTGTTGAGAAGTTAAAGCAGAAAGTGAAAGAAGCTCTCATATAATATTTTTTTTGTATGGTTCGTTCTTTGCTTTTGCAGGGCAGTAAGAAGATCAAGAAGAAGAAGAACAATGACTTCAGGTACGATGTATGCGGTTGGATCATTCTAGCATGTGGGATTGTGCTTGGGTTGGCATGGCAAAAGCCCTTGGCCCTCCACCACCTCGTGCTAGATAAAACCCTTAGTAGTGTGACTGGCATTCCACAAGTTTGCCGACCAGATCATGTACACCTCCATAGAATTGTTTTTCTTTACTTAGTTATTAGTATGTATGTTTATTGATTTTGGATTTTCCTGGCATCTTAATGCTTTTGTGTTTTGTGGCTCAAAAACACAAAGGTGTACATGAACTATATATGAGTTTTCTTATTTATATAAGATAAATGAATAGAGAAGTGGAGCTCTAGAGAGGTCAAGAGTAGTTTTTTTTTTCCTTTGCAACTGATTAATCAAATCTTCTGGCAAATAAAAACTTACGATTTTGCTGTCACAATCACGTATGAATGTTGGGGAGTTCGTCAATGATTATATGAATATATAATAAATCATATGCAAATGAATAGTTGGGTAAATGAATCTTATTGAAGTTTTGACAATAAAATGAATTTTATTAAAAATTCGACCAAAAAAAATGGATCTTGTTAAAATTTATGTATTGGTTTTTACCAAAAAGAGATTATGTATTGGTCATAGGTGGGAGAGCTTGTTTTATATTTTCTGAAAGAGAGTTGGAGTTGGTTCTAAGATTAAAGACCACAAAGTTGTGGCTTCTATTACAAGAGAGGGCCCAGACTCTTGAGAAAAAGAAACTCTTGGACTATAATTTAATCTTTGTTGGGATACAAGCAGTTGAAATATCAAATATCTTCTGATCTGATGATTCAGAAAGCTCTTCTTGATGAATTATTACATAATCTCAAAATTTGAAGATAGAGAAGCTCTTCTATAAGGATGTTGATAGCTACCGAGTTTTACCACTACTCTTTTAAATGGAACTGAAGGTGTTTTTAAATTTCACGGATTGAAAAAAGCAGTAATCCTAATAATGTGCAAGTCTTTTTGGTCAAAAAGTGTGTAATCATAAAGATGAAAATATTATTTTCAACCAAGTTACTGTATACGTAACAATATCTCTGTTAGATTTGAGAAACCTACGATGTGAATGTCCTTAAAGAATCCATATTGGGAGTTTCTCTAGTAGTCTCTCAATATTAAAATAATCAAAACGAATAAAAAAGAAAATAGAACATAGAAAATGAAATGACAGTTTCTTCTTGCAATGATAAGAGACTCAAAATATAAGTAGTCATCTGTGACAAAGAAAAAACATATAAGTAGTCATATTTCTTTTGTATTTAAATTTTAATTACATAATAGAACTATACTAGTATTAAATAGATGAGATACACATTTGAGAGACTATACCAATGCTCTTAGAGCATGATTAACGGAGGTTCTTAGGGGTGGAGTTCTTGTCATAATTTAAGAACCGATTCTTAACTTTAACAAAGAAAAAGTTTAAGAACCGGTTCTTAACATTTTTCTTTATTAAAGTTAAGAACCGGTTCTTAAATTACGGTAAGAACCCCACCCTAAAAACCTCCATTAATCATGGTCTTAGAGCATGTTTATCCGGGGTCCTTAGTGAGGTTTTTAGTGCGTGGACCCCCACAAAACCCTTAAGTATCGGTTACAAAAATTACTAATTAAAAACCGATTTTAGTGAGTTTATTACACTGTTCGCGGACCCCACTGACTCGTGGCGGTCCGCGATTGGTTTGCTTTTTAATTTTTTTTTTAGACAAAAAAACCTAAGAAAGTTAGGGATAAACATGCTCTTAGTATCTTGTGAAGGTAGTCTACTTATGGTATTGATTATAATTACATAATTGAGGATGACAAAAAAAAAAAATTACATAATTGAGATTATTAGGAAAGAAGAAAAAGTGGAAGGTGAGGTGAGGGATGGGGTTATCGTGAATGTTTAATCTAGAAATTAGGTTAAGTGGCACTGTTGGCCAACTAAAAGCATCCTCAAATATACTCAATAATGACACTCTTCTTCTATTGGTTTAAGGAAATACAAAATTCTTCAAGTAAACAATGATTCTAACTTGCTTACAAAGTCATAACCACGCAAGATATTAGCAATAAAAACCCTACCAAAATCCATCATTTCCTACACTCACACACGCTAATATCACCATTAGATTAATCGTATACCATACGTACACACACATACAAGAGAAAAAAGAGAGATGAAAGATCGGATTGAGCGTTTTGTGGTATTGCCGTTTTCGTTGGGGTGCTCGACGCAATCCAGCGTCGCCGTGGCTGCTAGTCATCAACACAAGAAACCAAACCAACTCATCGAGAGTACTCTTAACTAACCTTCGTCCCACACGACCTCGTGTTCTCGTTCTCCTTTTCAGTTTTCTGATTCTTTTTCTTTTGTCGTTTTTTTGGTTTTATAAGGAAAAGAAAAAAGTGGCTTGTTTATAAAAGAAGAGACAAAGTTAGAGAACAATGGTGCCAATATCTCGGATGGTATCTACAAACTTGTTCGAAGCTTCAAGAGTTTTTCTCACTTCTTCATAAGTACGTCCTCTTTTACTACTATCTTCTTCTTTTTCTGTGCAAACATTTCTTAAAAAATTAAATTTTGAATTTGATACTACTTTTCAAGTAAAGAAAACCATTTTCAAAAGAAGAGTAGAATAGTAGATTTTTTTATTCCCAATATTTCTAGTTATTTCTTTTATCCTGTAATCTAAAATAATGTGTAAGAAACACAACAAAATAGACTAGCTATTCTTTTGTGTTAAAAAAAAAAGACTAGCTATTCCTTGACATTGATGATGTTGGAGCAAAATTTATGCGTTAGACAATCATATAGCAATGAGTTAAGCTTATGTAGGAGGTGCTTCACCACTAAGGCACTAATATGGGTTTTATTTTTTTTTAACACATTGATATATATATATGATGTTACATGGGTTTCAACTTTCAACCTCGTTTTCGATATATCCATAGTTTAGTTACATTTACAAATAACCAAAGGTAAGAGTAAACACAACTAGTAAAATTTAGTGTAACTATAGTCTTTAAGATTCTTAAGCAAGAAAACAAGAAGGATTCTTTGGAATATAAACAATACACCAGTTACGAAGAAAGTACATTGTCATGTGTGGTTTATACGGCAAAAAAATGAATGATAATAGATTGATTCATATTTATGAATATATGGGAGGCATTCATCATCAGCCTGCATTAATTCGTCTCTGTATATGAGCAGGATACGAAGAGGAGAGGGAGGCGGAGATGGAGATAGGGCTTCCAACGGACGTGAAACACTTAAGCCACATCGGAGTTGATGGAACCATGACCACTTTTGACTTTTGTTCTACCTCCTCCTCCTCATCTTTTCCATTCTCCCCTTTCCATCTCACTGCCGTATGATTTAACTTTTGCATTCCTAAAGCTTTAAATCAACTTCACCATGATTTACTGTATATATGGATTGCGATAGAGAAAACTTTCGGCTATAAAAATAAAATAAACTCAATTCTAATATAAATGAATGTGTGTTGGTATGTTCTTTTGCCAAAAAAAGATTTTAAAATTTGGGATCATATATACTTTTAGAGAATGGCTTACACGACATACACATTCATTCACATGTGCAAAAACATTTTTTTTTGTAACAATGCAAAAACATTTCTAATGTCAGAAACATGTCGTAAATGGTAACCATGAAATTGAATTAGTGAAATAAAAATAGATGGAATAATACGAATGGAATCAGTAAAAAAATAGAATATATTCATTTCATTCGGTGTTCAATTTTTTTTTTAATTATCAAAATTGTAAAAGTATTTTTCTTTGTATTTTTTGAAATTGTTGTAAAATTTATGGAATAAGTATTTCATTTCATTCAAGTTAACTGATAAAAAAATAAAATAAATAGAATAAATCATTAATTTTCAAAAAAAAAATGAAGCAGTCTACATCATTCCATTCTGAAATTATGGGGAATTCTCCTAAATAGACAATTTTCAAGTTTTGATCATAAAAATAGACCACAAGGAGGAAAATGATCAAAATGTTTCATTTAATAAATAAAAGGACCCTAATACCCTAAATATATAAAAAAATTAAAAAATTAAAAAAAAAATTTAAAAATAAACTTTTTTTTGTAGTTTTAGATTATATGTTTTCAAATTCGAACTTTTTTATAAAATTTTATTTTAAATTTTTTTTTTTCAAATTTTCTTTTTGTAATTCGAAAATACTTTTTGAAACTATTTTTAAAATTTTTATTTTCAAATTTTTAATATTTATATTTTATTTTATAAAACTTTAAATCTTAATCCTAAATTTCCACCCCTTAACTCTAGACCCTAAAATTTGGATTAGTTAACTCTAGAGGTATAATTGTATATTTACATCTTTAATGAAACATTTTGGTCATTTTGATCTTTAGAGTCTATGAGGGTGATTGGTAAGTGTTGTGAGTGTTTTCCACAACTTATTTTTTTTTCTACATTCATTTTAGTTTACCAATCATGCTTTAAGAAAAAAGATTTAAAACGACAGCCATAAAAACTAAAATAGGAAACAAAATAGCTTTGAAATTCAATTTTTCTAGAGCTTTATATTTAGTGCTCTGGAAATAATTAATCTACAGTTACGGTAATAAAATCTACAACTATTATTCTAAAGCGAGAAAATAAAAAGCACAATACTTACCAATCATCCTCTATATTTGTGACATAAATTTTTTTAGTGTAATCCTAAGTATTTCCCCGGAAGTAATCCAGTATTACCAGACAATTATACACCAATCCAAAACCGAAAGCAAAAAGTAAACTAAAAACACACAAATAATAAAAAAAGCAAAGCAAAACAGTAACAGTGAGAATAATAAATGAAAAAATAATAATGAAGGAGCATGAGGAAGAAGAAAGTTATCGGGAGTCCCCTGAACCAGCTCATTCCGTTCCCCCGAGGCGATTACACTGTCGCTGTTAGTCAAAACGCTTCTTCTCCGATCGGCGACCTCCGACGATTTCTTCGGCGGTCTCTTACTGTCTGTTTTCTACTTCAGGTTTGTCTTCTCTTACTCTTACTCTCCCCCTCCATATCCTTTTTTTCTGTTGAGATTTGGGGTTTTCATATTTTACAACTAAAGCTTTATGCTTCTGCCCGGAGAGAGCGATCGATTCGGAGTTCAATTAGTGAAAATCATCATAGAGTTTCTGACTAGTCTAATTGGATTGTAGGCATCGGTAACTTTCTCTCCCTTCGTTCGTTGGCTTTTGGGGACCATTTGGAAAACCCTAGCTAAAAGGGAGAGGGGGACAGTGATTGGGGATCAAAAACCTAACTTGTTGTCAAATCTTTTATTAGCTCTTGCAGGATAGTTCCTCATCATGACTGAGATTGTTGCCGTTTTTTCATTGACATCATTTATATGACGTATATAGCCTTTGGGGTTTTAGTTAGGAACCTTCTGAAAAGTATAATTGAAGAATGTGGTTAGGTAAAAAATTTACATTTTGTGTGTTTCTTGACAAGTTGCTGATGGAAACAGACGAGAAAAGGTTAGAAAAAGGAATACACTTTCTCTTGCCTCTTTTGTTTGTCTGGGTCTGAAACATAGAAAGCTCTTTCTCTTTCGCTGACGTTAACTGATAAATAGTTGATTAGCTGTGTGTGGTTCTTGAGATTTTGAAGGGCATTGTCTATTAAGGTAGCTGATGATATACAGATTGTCTAGGCTTCTCTTGTTTAGGCTTTTGTTTCTATTTACTATCCCGGTTTCTGAAAACTTGTAGGATTTGTTGCTCTGGCTTTAGTGGTGTGTGGGTCTATATGAAAACAACCCACATCTTCAATGGACTGCAACATGGCATCTCCTACGTGGGACTGGGATCATTTGATCATGTCCAATCCCTCAGAGACTGAAGGCGAAGGAATTGAATCTATGTTTCCCTGTTTCGATGGCCTCGAGAAAGTCAGTAGCGGCTCTCCCTCCGGTTTCTGGCACTCGCAGTCGACCTCAACCAACTCTTCCTCTCCCAAAGTCAAGCAAACCAACCTTGCGTCGGAAAGTTCCCCTGGCGATTCTTGCAGCAACGTGGATTCTGTCTATGTGAAGGCTTCCACAGCTGCTGAATCTGATCTTTGTTTGGAGCTAGGAAAGCAGACATACTCTGAAGAATTTTGGTGTAGCGACAATAATGACCTTTCAGCCGTTTCTATGAATGCTCGTAAGAAACAGAGCATGCAAGTCCCGCGTTGCCAAATTGATGGATGTGAGCTGGATCTCTCATCTGCTAAGGATTATCATCGCAAGCATAGAGTCTGCGATAACCATTCAAAGTCCCCGAAAGTTACTGTGGGTGGCTTGGAACGTCGGTTCTGCCAACAGTGTAGCAGGTAAAAGCCATGATTATAGTTCTGGCTGGTGGGTTATGTTCATGTCCTCGTTTTATTCGTAAGCTGCATCCTCTTTACATGCCTTATGGTTTTACGGTAGAGAATTGAATGTGTAATTCTGATTTATAGGTTGCATGCCGTCTCTGAATTTGATGAGAAGAAACGAAGCTGCCGCAAACGTCTTACGCATCATAACGCGAGGCGTCGCAAGCTGCCAGGAATGTTTCCATTGAATCCAGAGAGGGTTTGCAGTAAGAATCTACAACCCAACTTGACTTATTTCACAGAGACACATACACAACTTTGAATTCAGGGAACTCTAGTGTGAAATGTTTAACTCCTGCCAGATCGAAGACAGCATACAAATATGTTGTGGGATGAGTTGTCTCTAAACACGAAATCTGAAGAAACGTTTACACAGATAGAAAGCGGCTTTACTTTGAGCTTCCAGAGGGGCCATGGCCGCCCTGATGAGCAGGTGGTTGCTGGTAGCAGCCGCTCTCTCTCTCCGTATCAAACCTCTGGCGGGTTCCAACTTCCCAGCAAAGGTTTGATATTTTCACTTCTAGAATGGTCATTTTGCAATTGTAGATCTCTGGCGTTGGAACTTATATATATATATATATATATATATATGTTTTGGAAGGTGTAGGAGAATACTCAGGAGGTCTCAATGAATCGCAAGATTTCTACAGTGCTCTCTCTCTTCTGTCAACGTCTTCGGATTCACGTGGGACCAAACACAATCCCATGGTCGAGTCACAGCCAATACATGGCACTTTCCCTACTCATTTTATGTAAATGCGTAAGGAATGCGTAAGTCACTCCTCCATGAGAAAGTCAGGTTGCATCCAGTGGAGTTTCTTTTCAAATAAAAATAAGAATGTGTAACGTTCATTGTTCAAGCTTAAACCCTGTACACTGTTAACTCCGGTTCCCTCTACATTTCCAAACTTATTTAAGTCAACTTCTTCTTGGATTCTGTTGTATGTCAACTTCGGTTATTTGATCAGACATGTCTAGTGTTTTATAGCTGTGGTGGTTTCGATGAATGATGCATCTTGTAACAAATTTTTTGAGGTTGCTAAGATAAGAGTGGGAGTAGCTGAAATGTCAAAGTCCACTAGAGACATACAAAAGCCCCAACCAGCCTACTATCCATGGCAGCATAAACTAAGTTTTGATTTTAACTAAAATCAAAATTAACTGATATTTTTACACTTAAGAGTTTGATAACAGTGATGCATCTCCACGAAATTGGTTGTGTAGGTGAGGACATATATACTTGGCAAAGTTATAAGAGGCATATGTTTATATATTATTCACTGTTCAGATGACTTTCCATTATGATGAGAAAGACAGTTTGCGGCAGCTTCTTTCTTCTCAGAGACGGCAATGCAACCTTAAAATAACAAAAAGATATCAGTTCTCACTTCTCAGTAGTCAGTACTCAGTACTAAGACGATGATTAATCCGGGGTTTTTGTTTTTTAATTTCCGCTAAAAAATTCCATCCTAAAAAATTCCGGGTTAATGATGGTCTAACTTTTCAGTAAAAACTCAATAGGCACTGTGCACTTAAAATAGAATGCAACATAAAGAATTAAACGAGGCTATTATTGCCACGTAGACATCGCACGTCTCTGTACCCAATCAGAATGGGCTGTGACAACATGCGCTGTGAGAATAGCAATTTTCGATCCACAAAACCCTTTTTTTTTTAGGTTTGTGAAGGTAAAGTTGAGACGAGGACGACCATACATACCAACTCGAACGGAAATAAAAAAAAATTAAATCGAAAGAAAAATTTTCTTCGAGATCGCGATCTTCTTTCTCCCTGATCCCATTCAAATCTTCTCTTCTCCGGCGTAATCATGGTATACTTCCTCTAAAGTCAACCCTCCCTTTTTGTTAAATCTGCGCAGCTTCTTCTTCTTGTTCTCTTTGTTGCTCCGATCTGCCAGATCTGATCCACGAGCTTAACTATCAATGTTTGAAATCTGAATCACGCAAAGATTGTTTTCAATTAGCTAAATGGAGATCCTAATTTCGAATCGGATTAGCTGAATTTCTTTTACTCTTTGTTTTGTTGTGGTGTTAGGATGTTCGATCTCCTGCTCCCGTTCCCATCGGATCTCGGCGGCGTGATAACAAGTGGTCATCTCGGTGGGGTCCTGACGATAAAGAGAAAGAAACCAAGGAGAAGGAGGAGCCTGAAACTCAATCTGTGCTTGGCAGCAGCCTCCGTGCTACTGACTCTGACGCTCGTGATAAATGGAGGCCACGTCATCGGATGGAGCAGCTCCAGTCCGGTGGACCTAATTCTTATCGTGCTGCGCCTGGGTTTGGACTCGATAAAGGACGAAGTGAGGGTCCTACTTTAGGGTTCGCCGTTGGCCGAGGAAGGGCGAGGGGTACTTGGTCTACTTTCTTTGGCGCTGGAGGATTCTTGAGAAACGAAAGGGTCCCTGGTAAACCTGCGCCTATGTGTCGGTATGTGAGAGGGAAGTTGCTTGACTTGTATAGAAACCAGAAGCCTGATAGGATGCCTATTGATATGGAGGATGTTGACTCTGTAACTCAAGTGGCTTTGATCGAACCTCTTGCTTTTATCGCACCTGATGTTGAAGAAGAGGTATGGTTTTCACTGAGAACTTGCTTTGCTTCTTATTTCTAACTAATTTTCTATTGTTGGTTGTTATCTGTCTATTAGGAAAGCCTTAAGGGTATATGGAAAGGAAGGATCACTGGTAGCGAAGCTCACACTTCACCTGGGGACGAATCATTAGCTGAGAAGAGTCTGGGTATGTGTAATCTTGTTATTCGTTGCTTTGCTTCTATCTTTCCAACTAGCGTAGTATAATGAATGCTTCTGTGACTTGATTCAGGTGAGACGAAAGTGGATGGTTCTTTGCTAGGGGTTGTGAGTGGTGACAGTGGTTCCATGCATAATAGTAATTCAGGTATGTGTGAATAATAGGTGCTAAACGGTTCTTCTAATTCATGTATTTTTAGCTTTCTTTGGTGTCTGATGGCATTTAGTGTTCTATATATTCTGACCCAAATCCAAATAACTGTTGCTGTAGGATTACTTGGTAGTCATGGTGGAGGTCTGTGGGGTGCTTCTGAAAGTGATAAAGTTTCTCATGGAAGTCCTGAGGCAGTTAGATCTGCATTTACTAAATCTTCTATGTTGGATGCGGGTGAACCCCTTGTTGAGCAAGATTATACGGGAAAGCTGCAGCAACCTGATATTGAAGTGAATCACTCCGAAGGGACTCTGCCACCTGAGGAGTTTATGTTCTCGTACATTGATCCTCAAGGAGTAATACAGGGACCGTTCATTGGATCTGACATTATTTCATGGTTTGAGCAAGGGTTTTTTGGGACTGATCTACAGGTCTGCTTGGCAACTGCTCCAGAAGGGACTCCTTTTCAAGATCTAGGTAGTGTCATGTCATATTTAAAGGCGGAAAGTATGCATGCCCATATCAATGATCAGATCAGCGAGCTAGAAGAGACTAGTCGAAAAGCAAATTCGGGGATTGGTTTATCATTTGCACCCGTAGCAGAATCTAATGGTTCAGCCTCTGGTCACGATAATTTTCAAATGAACTCTAAATCAGAAGCTTATGTGAAACCACCACATGTTGATGACCGAAGTTTCTTGGACTATTCTGTTCAAGATGAAGGTTTGTTATTCTACTGACCTTTTCTCACTTGTGTGCATTTGTGTGGGTTTTTTGTATACTAAACATACTTTTTGTATTTTTTTTTCTTATTCAGAAATCGTATTCCCAGGAAGAGCTGGAGTTTCTGGTTATGGATCGGCAAAATCCTCTACAAGTATGCATGATGCTTTAATGGGAGTTTCTGGCCACTCTGCTGTTCCTGTTGAATCAGCGAAAGTTGCTACTCAAAATCAGAATGAGAACAAGCTGCATCCGTTTGGTGTGTTGTGGTCTGAGTTAGAGAGCAGCAGTACACCAGTTGATCTTTTGCCTAACAGGTCGTATGATACAGGACATGACCATAAGTATCTTGATCAAGGTCAGGATTTGGATCATTTATTAACTCTCCAATTGCAGCAGCAGCAGCAGCAGCAACAAAAGATTCAGTTGGAGCAGCAGCAGAAGATTCAGTTGCAACAACGTCAACTAGATCAAGAGTATCAATTACAACAGAAGCTCTTACAGGAGCAACAACAGTCCCATGCTCGGAATTTACATTTTCAACAGATTCTTCAAGGACAGACTCCTGATTCAAGGATTGGGCAGTCACATGACTTCCCTCGATTCAACAATGTTGATCAGATGTTATTAGAGCAGCAACTAATGGATGAATTGCAGAGTTCTGGCCATAGATCACAAAATTTTACACCGTACATGGAGCAGCTTGCCGCTGGAAATTTTGGGCAGTTACCACATGAAGGTCATCAAAACGAGCTACTACTTGAACAGCTACTTTCCGAACAAATGCAATCTCAATACAGACAGATGCGTTCTCAACATGGACACATGCAATCTGAACCGTTACGGTCTTTGGAGTACCAGCTACTGCAGCAAGACCAGCTCATGCGATTGGCAAATGGAGGGAGGCAAAATACAGTATTGGAGGAACTGAGACATATTGACCCTCAACATGGACAATTGCAGTCTGAACCAATACGGTCTTTGGAGTACCAAATGATGCAGCAAGAGCAGCTCATGCTATTGGCAAATAGAGCGAGGCACAATACGTTATTGGAGGAACATAGACATATTGATCCTCTATGGCCATCCAACCGTAATGATCAGCTTCTAGGAGCTCATCCGGGGATCCACCGTTCACACTCTTCTGCGGGATTTAGACCAGTAGACTTCCATCAACAGCAGCAGAGGCCACCCTTTGAGGATCACTTTAGTCATCTTGAGCGGAACCTTTCATATCAGCAACAACTTAATCAGGAATTATTCGAGCAAGGTCTACCCTTTGAGCGATCTACATCGTTACCCAGAAATACATCGGGGCTGAATCTGGATGCAGGAAGAGGTCTTAACCTCTCTGAGTTGCGGGATGCCCAGATGCAATCTTCTGGTAGATTAGGAAATTCTACTCCGGGTTTCAGTCATCAGAATCCCCATACACAATTAGGCGAACCTCATTTTTCAGAAATGGAACCAAGGAAAGAACGCTGGCATGGAGCAGATACACAGCTAGCTGGTGGCTGGGCTGAAACTCAGTTTCATAGACCAAATACTGAAGCTGACCATCATAAAATGAGGTCAGAAATGAGGAGAGTGGGCGAAGATTCCAACTCATGGATGGTAGATGGACATACAGATGAAAAGTCAAAACAGCTATTTATGGAGTTGCTTCACCAGAGGCCTGGTCATCAACCTCTCGAGTCACCAAGCATGAATCGTGGGGAACCCTATGACATGATGGCTGCTTCAGGCTTCGGCTTTGCAGACCATGGTGGTAGACAAAACGCTTCATCTTCTTTTGGGTCGCACGCATCTTCTGATGAACATGTAAACGGATTACCAGGAGATGGGAACTATATGGGATCGTTGCAGCGTAATAATTCATTGCTTTCTGGAAGTATCGATGGTGGAAGAAAAAATGAAACTAAAGACTTCAGTAATATGCTTGGTATGAGCAAAGACGCGAATGACATCAGAACGTGGAACAATGCACCACCAAAAAAGGAAGGAGCGGGATTGATGTCATTTGAAGCACAAGACAGAATGGGAAAGCAAGCAGTAATGGACTCCTTGTTTCAAGGGGAGGTTCCTGTTGCTACGCTTGGCAGACAGTCTTCTTCCAGTATCTCTGGTATGTATCTTCCAGAGTTTAGATTTCGTTTTCCCTGAATATATCATGTTTTTTTTTGTTATGGGGGGCTTATGTTGATATTTTCTTTCTGCAGGGTCATACAGTGACAACTTGGTTGGAGAAGTTAGAAAGGATAGGTAATTTTGTACTCTAACGTTTAGCAACCGTAGATTAGGTAAGTAGTAAATCGCCATGTGAGGTCTTATAATTGATTAAATGTTCTTTTATTGTTGTAGGTTGGTAGTTCCATCACACGGGCAGGTATCAGTTTTGTTAAAAAGGCCTCCCTCATCGCACTCGTCATCACCGCATGAGGGATTGCTCGAGCAGATGTCCGATGGAGCTAACAGAACAGCAGTGGGAAACAAAGGGTCAAAGGCGTCGTTCAGTGAGATGTTGAAGAATAGCAGTAGCAGTAGCAGCATGAAGAAAGTGGCAGCAGAGCCATCTTCTGATCCAAACGAAGGAAACAAAGGCGGTGGTGGGAAGAAGAAAGGCAAGAAAGGGAGGCAGCTTGATCCAGCTCTTCTCGGTTTCAAAGTCACTAGCAATCGTCTTATGGGTGAAATTCACCGCGCTGATGACTTTTAGTCAATTCTGATACCCTGAGATCCCATTCAAGCGTTTCTTCTTCTCTGGCGTAACATGGTATAATTCGATCTTTGCATATAAGTAAACCCTTCTTATGTTTTTGTTTCTCTGTGATTTTTGATGGGCAATGATTTTCTCTTTGTTTGAAATATGAATCACGTGAACATTGTTTCTATTAGCTAGATGAGTCCTAATAATATCTTTACAAAATCACTTATTTTTCGAAATTTGAATCGGATTAGCTTACTTATATCTGCATTATTGTGGATTGTTTACTTGATTTTGTTTTTGTTGAGTGTGAATGAATACTTGAACGGGATGAACCATTACTAACTACAATCATGGTGGATCCGGGATATGATATTGATTGATTCTGTGTTGATTTTGTTATTGCAGAAAACTTACAAAGCTGACTCGCAGACAGGAAAGTGGAGAAGTTTGACAACGTTTATAAAGAAAGGTTTTGTTCCTGAGACCACTACGTGTACGTTTATGTGCATCTCTTTTAGATAACCTGTAAGGAACCATGGTCTGGAATCTGAATCATTCCAGTATACAATGTGTATGTTACAGCTCTCTTCCAGCTCATGAGGACTGCAGCTAGCGGAGATACGGCATAAACCGAATCACATTCAAGCTAGAAGAATCAAGTTTAGAAATGAATCATTCTTCTGTCTTTCTCTTCTTTTACTGTAGAATGCAACTTTATGTTTACTTGTGCATGCTAAATAGTATTTTCTACAAGTTATCTTATCTTCAAGTTATCTCCAAAACCCTGAACGCCTAAAACTAGCTGTCTCTGATAGGCATGGGACGGATCGGGTATCCGGGCAATTTTAAGGTATCCGGATCTTTATCCGATGGATCCATAATTTTACTATCCTTATCCGGATCCGGGGTTCTCGGATATCCGGGTGTCGGATATCCGGATGTCTGATATCCTTTTAAAAATTGTAATATCCGGATCCGGATTTGGATCTTTAAAAAAATAAAAAAAAATATTAATATATAAAAAAATATTAACAATAATTTAAAAATAAAAATATATATAATATTTTTAATTATTTCTATGTATAATATTACAAAATTTACATGAAATATATATATACTATTATAAAAATGAAAATATATGAAATAAAATTATTTTTTATATATATTACTATTTTTGAAATAAATATTTATAAAACTTACGGATCCGGATATCCGGACTAAAAAAATCAAGATATCCGGATCCGGCTTTGACAGATCCAACATTTTACTATCCGGATCCAGATTCGGTCCCTCCGGATATCCAGATTTTCGAATCAGATCGGATCCGGATCGAATCCGGATCTCGGATAAAAGTCCCAGACCTAATCTCTGATGCAAAAAATAATTAAGCATACATGCAATACTATAGCAACTACTCCAAGTTTCAAATAACAAAAACCAACTACTTGAAGTCCAAATAACATAACAAAAACATGAGAATAATGAGTTAGTTGTACAGCATTAAAGGTAATTATTATGGGAGTAAGCAATGGGCATAAAGGATGACCCAACAAACATTGAATATACTAGCGAAGATAGGATTCGAGTAGAGCCGACAGCATTAAAGGTAATTATTATGGGAGTAAGCAATTGGCATAAAGGATGACCCAACAAACATCGAATATACTAGCGAAGATAGGATTAGAGTAGATGCCGAATTAACAATTGGAATGCTCAGAAAAATCATTTACCTAAGCAACAACCATCGCCTTAATTACAAAAGTGATTCAACGTTACTACTCACCAGAGCAATCGAAGAAACAACGATTAAAGAAGAAACAAGCCCATTTGTTTTCATAATATGGGACAGTACTTTCATCAAATGCTCAATATATCATCATCTAATGTGTGAGCTATTTAGGAAAACACAGTTCGAAGTTAAACTTGGAAAACCACATACATGCGCAATCTGCGGAACCAAAGACGAAGAACCAGAGGATGAAGTAATTGAAGAATAAGACATGACTGAGGAACCAATAATTGAAGACACAATCAACAAAATGTAGACGTCCGACAATAATCACGTGAAAAATGTAAACCTAATATAGCTATCTACATAAATAAAGTGGAAAAATAAGATTCCACACGAAGCGAAGTGAAAATAAAAATCGAACAACTTTTGTTTTAAAGTGTTGAGAAAACTTTTCTCTAAAAAACTTTAACCGTTGAAGGCTTAAACTTTCTGAATAGCAGTTTTTCACTTAAAAAAATTCATAAAACAAATTAAAAACATCCGAGAATCAAAAAATTTCAATCAAATTCAGGCGACCATTGCAACCACCAAAAATCCAACCGTATGCAACCAACGATACGGCATAAACCTAATCACGTTCAAGCTAGAAGAATCAAGTTTAGAAATGAATCATTCTTCTGTCTTTACACTTTTTTCTCTTCTTTTACTGTAGAATGCAACTTTCTGTTTACTTGTGCATGTTAATGTAATAAAATAGTATTTTCTACAAGTTATCATATCTTCATGTTAGTTCGCTTGGTACGACCCACACGCAGTTGATACTCTATATACAAGGAGTAAGTGTAGTTTCCCCTAGATCTCGTCAAGTCTTATGAGTTATGAGGTTGATTATTCACAGCTTTAAGGAGTTCTGACCAGGTGCAGAGAGATTAGAGGGAAGCATGTGCGCACGTGGCATAATACTCGGGATCGTTGGCCGAGAAATCAGATACGATTTTTGTTCGATTTTTAGTTATCACTAGATCTCTTCTCCGTGCGTATATATTTAAATTTGTTACGTTATCATTTTTAACTTAAATTAACTAATTTTAAAATTTGTTTTTTATTTTTTATTTTAGTTTGAATTAAGTATTTTTATTATATGTAACACAATTAAGTAATAAAATATGAAGAACCAAGTCCGAGATTTTAGAGTTTTGTAAAAAATATAATTATGTATAAAACATAAATTCTCTTATTTTAAAAGATCAGAATCTCATCTCGAATAAATTCACGAAAATAAAAAATACTCGAATAACCTACTTAAAATATAAAACCCTCTTTTAAAAAAAAGCGTACGTAATCATATTTTTTACGTGTAATAGTTGAAAACTGATAATTGAAATTATATGTTTTAAGTTTTATATAGCTTTCAAATTATTTGTTATAAAAAATCGAAATTCTTTTCAAATTTAAAATAAAAATAGTTTCAATTTGTAAAATATAATGAAACAAATTCAAAATAATTCGAAAAATATTCATGAAGTAGCAATTTACAAAAGTTTGATCAAATTTTGTAAGTCAGTGTATATATATTTTCTTATCAAAGTAACTTTTTAAATTCACAAACTCTACACAATTTTATCTCCCAATAAGCCTCATCTTTATAGTAGACTTCTTATTCACTCTAATCATGCTTTCTTGCTCACTAACACGTAGACATCACTTATGTTTTTTAATTTATTTTCTATATATTTAAATTGCTTAGCAAAGATTGAAAGACAGAAGTTGAGTTTTAGATTTTATATAGAAGTAGAAATCTAAAGAAAACAATGATAGAATAGTTTAAAATGTAAATAAATCTAAGTATCAAGTCTTGTGAGAAAGAGAATAACAATCTGAATGATGCATGAATTAGAATCACTCTTTGCTGCATGGTTTTGCATGATCTCTTATTTGCCTTTTGAAATGCTTTATGTAATCAATTGATTTGTTGAAGTAGAAATTTATTGCTGGTGATGAACGGAGCAGTAGTTTGTCTGGAAAATATTGGATATTATTGTTATGTTGATAAAAAAAATTTAGATATGTATTATTTTTTGATGTGTTTAGTAAAATTATTTACCTTGGAAAAGTTTAGGAATTATGCTTGTGATGATGACAACTTTAAATTTCATATCCTTCTTGCTTTGTAGGATGATAAAATCTGCTGCTTGCTTGTCGCATAGTATGAGTTTAACAATTGTCGACCTAAGATAGAGATGTATGTATGAAGATAATTATTATTTCGTTTTTAACTATTGTGTTAGACTTACCTGTTCAGCC
>NC_027750.1:50947789-50975250 GCF_000695525.1 Brassica oleracea var. oleracea | reverse complement strand
ATTATGACTATCTGCCCGACGACATCTGCACATTGATTTTAGAATAAACATCCATGTTTGTTTAATTAATACTGGAATGACTTACTTACCTGGTAAGTATGTGGGTGTAGTGGCTAACCGCAATAGATTTCTGTAATTCGAAGGAGATAAATTGTGAACTGGAAATATCGGACCGTTGACTGTAACGTTCAATGTTATTGTCTTTTGGTCGATCTGAATGTAATACGGCAGTTAGGTGAGTTTCCAATGTCGTGAATTATGTATGACAGAAAATCCTGAAAACTCATATATATCTCCTTCAGTTAAGTTTTTTGAATCATTCGGTTGAATGTTTCCGGTGAGCCGACCTTCTAATAGTTGTCCCTGAGTGTGAACAAATTTTGTTGTGTCAAACCAATTAAGTAAATAGTGAGTAGTAATCAAATATGGTGGATTGGAAAATACATATATATATATATATATATGTATATGTCAAAGTTAATAAAAGGCTTACGTGGTGGTCGTAACACAGGAAGCCGATGCAAATTTGAGTATTATCTGTTTGGTGTTTTCTGATGTCCCAAACACTTCTTATACATACCGTGATATGACGCACTGAAATCTTTTCCTGAAGTTGGTGGATTCTTTGAGGAATGTATTGCATGTAAGATGTCACTATAAAACATTTGATTTTAATTAAGGGCATATATTCTTTAGAACTTTACAAACAAAACTATAAATTGTAATAAGATACATGTATTTCCAACTATAATTATTTCTCATATATATGTAGTTGTCTATGATATTTTATAATTACAGAAAAATATATAAATAATATTTTACAGATATGATCTCCAGATCAGTAGGAAACTAATTCTTCTTTTAAATAAAAAAATTAAATTAGTATATTGAGTTTTTTTGTTTCAAAAAAATATTTAGTGTGTATAATAACATGTGATTTCAAATATAATAAATTTTATACGAAATGGAATGATAATATATTGTCATATCTTTATATTACTTTATTTAAGGGACAATAACAAATATTCTTGGTATCTTTGAAATCTTTTTTTTGAAAACAGATTTTCCAGAATAAGTCATTTTAGGTAACAGAAATATATTTTGTAATTCGATTTTAATTTTAATTTTATTTTAACGTAAGTATAAAATATATTACAATTAAAGATACTATAATCCTAGCTATTCTAAATTGTGGCTCACCAAATTGTATAAAAAAAACCATTTATAATTTTTATGTTTGAATAATATCTCAAAATAAAATTACAATAAACGAAAGAAAGCATGTCAAATCGAATAGATAATTTTCTAAAGATTTTTAAGGATTGTAGCATAAACTCAAGTTCCTAATATTCTGAATCAACAATATAATTAAACACACAAACAACATTATAAGAGATAAAAATATAACAAAATTTATTTATTAGATTAAGTAATAGGACACAATTATGTATCTAGGCTTGGACTGGTGGTCGTAGAATTTTTATTAGACAGTAAAATTTACATAATAACAGATAGTTAAAGTAGTTATTGTTGTTCTAAAGAAAAATAGTTCACCAATTTGATTGGGATCAATTGATTTTTTTTTCTTTTAACTACAGTTTTGATCGATTGTTTATATTCAAAATTGTACAAATATGTGAAACATGTTGGGCTAACTTATAACCATGAACTGCCGTAAACGAAAATGATAAACGTACGCTTTTTTTTGAAAAGAGGGTTTTATATTTTAAGTAGGTTATTCGGGTACTTTTTATTTTCGTGAATTTATTCGAGATAAGATTCCGATCTTTTAAAATAAGAGAATTTATGTTCTATTCATAATTATATTTTTTACAAAACTCTAAAATCTCTGACTTGGTTCTTCATATTTTATAACTTAATTGTGTTACATATAATAGAAATACTTACTTAAAACTAAAAAAAATTAAAAAACAAATTTTAAAATTATAAACGTACGCTTTTAAAATAATATTGTCTCCCATCCCAAAACCTTACAACATACCTCAGTAGTTATCATGTTCATAAGGAATCCAATAGTTTTCTCTATACCAATCTTTTACTTTTTTTTCTTCAACAAAAACAAAACTATATTACATTTCCTCATCCTAACCATTTAGTTTTATACTATTAGAGGAGGGACTATTATTTTTAGGCGTGATTTTCTGTCATTATCAAATACCACAAAAAGAACTCTTAAACTTCTAAGAGTTGACCCAAAATGATATAAGACCTCTTAGATTTTTGCCTTTTATTAAATCTAATTTGTTTCTGAAACTTCATTTTAAAACTATACTTGCCTTATTTTATCTGATATTATTTATTTATTTTCGTATTTATTTATTTTTAAAACATATTTTTCTAGGACTTTTTGAAATTTAGAAATTTTACATTATTTTTGAATTTTTAATGAGTTTATTAAAATAATAGAAATTAACAAATTTTAGTTTATAATAACTGGAATAATTAATGTATCAAAATTGAATTTAATTTCTTAAAAATAAATTAGATTATAAAATATAATCAGTGAAATCTAGATATAGATATCAAAATTATAGCATATGTAAAATCTAGCATTATAATGTAAACAATCATAAAATTTTAAATATATATTATCATGTGTAAAAAAATACATAATTATATAATTAAAAAAAATATTAGAGAAATATACATAGAACAATTACCTGCAATTTGGACAGGGGGGTGTAGGAGGTGGGTTCTCCATTCCGTTGATATTGAGAACCTTAAATTCAATCCGATTGTAAATTAGAAATTTGGAATAAGTATAGCAATTTGTAGACTTATCAAAAATTCTCACACTTACAATGTTTTTGGAGAATTGGACTGATATGAACCTAGATAGCGGTTCCAATGATGATTTGTAAAATGTGTTGGAAGATATGAGAGAAGAATAAGTTTAGGTGTTTCTTTGACAGAAATTATGAGAGAAGAAAAAACTGATTTGAGACATATCGTGAATGTTGGTATGTTGGAGATGTGTAGGATCTGAGTAATTAATGTCTTGAATTTGATTTGATGATTAGGTGCTAAATTAATGCCCCAAATCACGCTTGCCTAACATTGCGTTTGCAACAATCTTCTCCCCTGCCTAAAATAATGTCCCAAATCACGCTTGACTAAAATAACAAATCATATCTTAGTTTATTCCTTCTCTCACTCCTAATTGATGTGTATTAGGAAACAAAATAAATCAAATCATAATAGAATAAGCAAAATTGTTTTAAGAGATAAGGAAATCATTCAACAGGAATTGTATTCAAAGAAACAGAAAAGCATCCAATGAACTAAAGTCTGAAGATAGAAACAGAATGAAGCAAAGGAATTAGATAAACATAAAACAGAACTTAAACCGCAGCAAAAGCATTCACTGCGTAAGAGGATTCTCAAAGCTGTATCAGCCACTCTTGCAACGCTTGGATTCATCTGCTTCAAGAGTCTCAGATGCTTTTCTAACCCTATCACTTCCAAACTCCAAGATATCACCAGACGTTGTTGGAACAACGTGTTCTTCCAAGGGAGCTATAGGTTGTGGAGCTTCTGGTGGGAATATCTTTGTGACAGTTATGGTTTGAGTCTTCCCTGACAAATTATGATCTAAGACTTTCACAATGAATTTATAAGTGTGCCCTATCGTATCAAGTAGAGCTTGCGGCACTGATCAGCTTCTACACCCTCTTTGGTCTAACGTTCAAGAAAATATATGTAAGTTGAAATAACTCGGGACTATGTATAGGGTGAGAAAATATATGAAAGTTCAAATAACAGAGGGTTGAAATTACCTCAAAGTAACTGGCAACTAACTCTGATGCATGCTTCCCAGTCAACTCTTTGCCGGTATCACCAAGAACGACAAAAACAGCCTGTTCACTCTTATCATAAACCGAAATCCTCGTGAGGTATCTGCAATGAGGGAAGATTAGCTTCTAGCGGTGGAAAAAAAAAACTAAACGAAACTGTGTATACGTCACTTACTGAGCTACGCCTGTAACAACACTTTTCCCACATTTCTTGTTGTTACAAATCAGTGAAGTAGGCCCTTTGACTGCCTTACTATTACACCCACCGCATGAAATATAGTATCAAGGAGAACCTTGAACAACATCATCTATAGTTGCTGTGCATTCAAACCAAGCAACCTATAATAGTGAAAATAATACAAACTCTATCAATACACACGCATAACACAACGCATAACATAACACACAAATATAGAACAACTACTGTACCTTAGCAGTTTCCTGCTCGATGTCTCAGGCTTAGTAACAACCTCTGCATTAATCTTATTGGCAATATCTGAGTTGGAGCTCAGCCTGTGAAAAATGAGGAAACCCAAGAAATGTCAGAGCTGAAGTTACATGAAATGCCAAAGTAGAAGTGAATGAAAAGCATAACTGAATACAAAAATCCCTACCATCCAAGATAATCCCTGCTAGGCTGGACATCGCTATCCATAAACACTCGAGATGATGCCATCGAAGTGAGAGCAAGAGTTCCTGTTCAGAACAGATGAACTCATTATTATCAACCAAATGCGTAAACGATGCAACAATATGATTCAAATGGCGTTACGTGTTATATCACTCTCTCAATTAGCAATAGAAAATGACTTCATACAGTTCAGTTTAACTACCACAGATACGTTCTAGATGAGGACACAAGCAATTACAATAAACGCTGAGAGACAATCAGTTTAAATGGCCTTACACGATATACAATGTCATATAATCCCAATAATACAGTGACTTAATCCGGCTGTTTAGAAAATGCTTACCTCCAAGATGTTTAGGGTTTACTGTGGTGACCAACAGAACACTTGGAGTGCTTCCATAAGATTTGAATTTCACGCAAAAGTCAGATGCGGCCTTTTCCCATAGATAGAGCTTCATCACTGGTCTGCTGCACATGTTTAAAGCAAATGTTAAGCATAACACACAAAGAATCTAACACTTTTAGACAAACTCACTCATGTGTCTGAACATGAACACATAGATGTCGCTTATCTGATATGTCAACTTCGTCGAGGACCGTATGCTCAGTGATAGTCTGTCCATTCACCAGCTTCATATGGCCAACATAGTCTGAGATAGAACATTTCAAAGGAATTAAATTCATTGGATGTGAAAATACCTTAAAGATTGAAGTATAAAATTCATCAGTGCTCACCATAAAGATCAATTTTGCGGTCACAGTTAGCCTGAAACTCCTCGTAGGTATGGAACATGAACCTATCTTCGTGAATTGAAACCAGAGGGTTATCAAGAATATTTAATTCAGTATTCCAAGCGAATGTAACGGTGGCGCTGTGATCCGTAACCCGATACTGAGCTTTGTTTCTTGAGCCGAAAAAATTCCTCAGTTTATAAACATAACCTGGTTCCAGCTCATATGTCCCAACCCGCCCCACTGGAACAAAACCTTGAATAACCGTTCCCTACAGATCATTTGGAATGTCGATTAGTAGAAATCTAACAATATTGAGCAATATTAAAGAAGGAGAAAGAGTAGTAAAACATTCGCAGACGAACCTCTTCGTCGATTAGGATCATCTCCTGTCCAAAGAGGGTTTTCGTGTTTGGATTTCGAGCCTCCCAGAAATGAACCAGTCGAAACCTCAAGACCGCTTCTGTTGGGCCGAGAGACACATCTCTGAAGAACATCACTTGATCGTCATGCGCGGAGGAGACAGCGGTAGAGGCGTTTGGTTTCTTCAGAATAGCAGATGAAACAGCAGACTTCCCGTTAGGTTTCATCACCATAGCAGAGGAAGCGGTGGACTTCCGGTTTGGCCTTGTATGCGCGGAGGAGGCGGCAGTCGTCTTGCAGGGCTCGCGGTCGTTGGAAATCGAAGAGTTTTTGGGTTCCATCGTGAAGTTTGTCTGAGAAAGAGAAGAGATTTTGAGTTTTTGAGATTTTAATCAATCCATAAACGAAGAAAAGAGATTTATAGCCAGGAAAATGGAGGGGGGAGATGGAAAGAAGCCATTGAATGAGATCAACCAAGGTTTGATTAGAGGAGTTAAAGGTGGAAGTATGAGTTGAAACGGATTGGGAGAGGAGAGGAAGAGAAGATCTGGAAGTCGAAAGGGAATAAGTGATCGGTGTTTCCCGACTCTAGAGGAGAGGAGGATCGAAAACGATTCAGAAGCCCTAATCAATATAACTTAATTAGAATTGGGTTAGAAGCCCGAAATCAACTAAAAAGCCCAAATCAAGACATATGACATGTCTCATTGCTGCAATATTATTGGTCGAATTTTTGATCGCAGGTGGCACACCTAAGATGGCTCCATATCTGCCTTTTAATAGAGTTAGATTTTTCCAAATTTGTTTTAAAAATGGGTAAAAACTTTAAATAAGGCCAATTATTAATACAGCTCTAACCTTATATAAACATCTCAACTATCTTCTTCATGGCCGATGTGGGCTTCTCCACTTTACCATTATTATATATTTTCGGGCTTTACACTATATGAAGCCCAAGTTATTCTCTTCACACATTAACTAAAGCCCAATGGCATTTCATTGGCCCAATCAGAATAGCAAATTTCGATCCACTTTTCTAGGTTTGTGAAGGTAAAGTTGAAACGAGGACGACCATAAAAAGCAACTTGAAAGGCAATTAAAAACAAAAATATAGAAATTTTCTTCAAGATCGCGATCTTCAATCCCGAATCCCTAATCCATTCAAGCTTCTCCTATCTTCTCCGGCGTCATCATGGTATAGTTCCTCTAAAGTCAACCCTTCCCTTTTTTTCTTTGTGGAGCTTCTTCTTCTCTTTGTTGCTCCGATCTGCCAGATCTGATTCATGAGCTTAACTATCAACGTTCGAAATCTGAATCACGCGAAGATTGTTTTCAATTAGCTAAATGGAGATCCTAATTTCGAATCGGATTAGCTGAATTTCTTTTACTCTTTGTTTTGTTGTGGTGTTAGGATGTTCGATCTCCTGCTCCCGTTCCCATCGGATCTCGGCGGCGTGATAACAAGTGGTCATCTCGGTGGGGTCCTGACGATAAAGAGAAAGAGAAAGATGCCAAGGTTGGCTACAACAACAAGGACAACAAGGAGGAGGTTCAGATTGAAACTCAATCTGTGCTTGGCAGCAGCCTCCGTGAGTCTGACACTCGTGACAAATGGAGGCCACGTCATCGGATGGAGCAGCTCCAGTCCGGTGGACCTACTTCTTACCGTGCTGCACCTGGGTTTGGACTTGATAAAGGACGAAGTGAAGGACGAAGTGAGGGGCCAAACATAGGGTTCACCGTTGGTCGAGGAAGGGCGAGGGGTACTTGGTCTGCGTTCTTTGGTGCTGGAGGGTTCTTGAGAAATGAAAGTGTTCCTGGTAAACCTGCCCCTACGTGTCGGTATGTGAGGGGAAAGTTGCTCGACTTGTATAGAAACCAGAAGCCTGATAAGATACCGATTGATATGGAGGAAGTTGATTCTGTAACTCAAGTGGCTTTGATTGAACCTCTTGCTTTTATCACCCCTGATGTTGAAGAAGAGGTATGGTCCATATCCTTTTCCATAAGTGTGTCATCCATGTTTCTTGTTTGTAACTAATTTTCATGTGTTTGTTTTCGGGTATTATCTATTTATTTCAGGAAAGCCTTAAGGGTATATGGAAGGGAAGGATCACTGGTAGCGAAGCTCACACTTCACCTGGGGAAGAATCATTAGCTGAGAAGAGTCTGGGTATGTGTAATCTTGTTTTTCGTTGCTTTGCTTCTAACTAGCGTAGTATAATGAATGCTTCTGTGACTTGATTCAGGTGAGACGAAAGTGGATGGTTCTTTGCTAGGGGTTGTGAGTGGTGACAGTGTTTCCATGCATAATAGTAATTCAGGTATGTGAATAATAGGTGCTAAACGGTTCTTCTAATTCATGTATTTTTAGCTTTCTTTGGTGTCTGATGGCATTTAGTGTTCTATATATTCTGACCCAAATCCAAACAACTGTTGCTGTAGGATTACTTGGTAGTAATGGTGGAGGTCTATGGGGTGCTTCTGAAAGTGATAAAGTTTCTCATGGAAGTCTTGAGGCAGTTAGATCTGCATTTACTAAATCTTCTATGTTGGATGCGGGTGAACCCCTTGTTGAGCAAGATTATACGGGAAAGCTGCAGCAACCTGATATTGAAGTGAATCACTCCGAAGGGACTCTGCCACCTGAGGAGTTTATGTTCTCGTACATTGATCCTCAAGGAGTAATACAGGGACCGTTCATTGGATCTGACATTATTTCATGGTTTGAGCAAGGGTTTTTTGGGACTGATCTAGAATCATTAGCTGAGAAGAGTCTGGGTATGTGTAATCTTGTTTTTCGTTGCTTTGCTTCTAACTAGCGTAGTATAATGAATGCTTCTGTGACTTGATTCAGGTGAGACGAAAGTGGATGGTTCTTTGCTAGGGGTTGTGAGTGGTGACAGTGGTTCCATGCATAATAGTAATTCAGGTATGTGTGAATAATAGGTGCTAAACGGTTCTTCTAATTCATGTATTTTTAGCTTTCTTTGGTGTCTGATGGCATTTAGTGTTCTATATATTCTGACCCAAATCCAAACAACTGTTGCTGTAGGATTACTTGGTAGTAATGGTGGAGGTCTATGGGGTGCTTCTGAAAGTGATAAAGTTTCTCATGGAAGTCTTGAGGCAGTTAGATCTGCATTTACTAAATCTTCTATGTTGGATGCGGGTGAACCCCTTGTTGAGCAAGATTATACGGGAAAGCTGCAGCAACCTGATATTGAAGTGAATCACTCCGAAGGGACTCTGCCACCTGAGGAGTTTATGTTCTCGTACATTGATCCTCAAGGAGTAATACAGGGACCGTTCATTGGATCTGACATTATTTCATGGTTTGAGCAAGGGTTTTTTGGGACTGATCTACAGGTCCGCTTGGCAACTGCTCCAGAAGGGACTCCTTTTCAAGATCTAGGCAGTGTCATGTCATATTTAAAGACGGAGAGTATGCAAGCCCACATCAATGATCAGATCAGCGAGCTAGAAGAGACTAGTAGAAAAACAAATTCGGAGATTGGTTTATCATTTGCACCCGTAGCAGAATCTAATGGTTCAGCCTCTGGTCACGATAATGTTCAAATGAAACCACCACATGTTGATGACCGAAGTTTCTTGGACTATTCTGCTCAAGATGAAGGTTTGTTATTCTACTGAGTACTGACCTTTTATCACTTGTGTGCATTTGTGTGGTATAAGACATTTCTTTCTTCGGTTTAATATGCTTGTGTAGCCGAATACATTTCCTTCTTTCATATTCATATTAATTAACTTTCTGTTCATGATAACTAAACATACTTTTTGTATTTTTTTCTTATTCAGAAATCGTATTCCCAGGAAGAGCTGGAGTTTCTGGTTATGGATCGGCAAAATCCTCTACAAGTATGCATGATGCTTTAATGGGAGTTTCTGGCCACTCTGCTGTTCCTGTTGAATCAGCGAAAGTTGCTACTCAAAATCAGAATGAGAACAAGCTGCATCCGTTTGGTGTGTTGTGGTCTGAGTTAGAGAGCAGCAGTACACCAGTTGATCTTTTGCCTAACAGGTCGTATGATACAGGACATGACCAGAAGCATCTTGATCAAGGTCAGGATTTGGATCATTTATTAACTCTCAAATTGCAGCAGCAGCAGCAGCAGCAACAAAAGATTCAGTTGCAGCAGCAGCAGAAGATTCAGTTGCAACAACGTCAACTAGAGCAAGAGTATCAATTACAACAGAAGCTCTTACAGGAGCAACAACAGTCCCATGCTCGGAATTTACATTTTCAACAGATTCTTCAAGGACAGACTCCTGATTCAAGGATTGGGCAGTCACATGACTTCCCTCGATTCAACAATGTTGATCAGATGTTATTAGAGCAGCAACTAATGGATGAATTGCAGAGTTCTGGCCATAGATCACAAAATTTTACACCGTACATGGAGCAGCTTGCCGCTGGAAATTTTGGGCAGTTACCACATGAAGGTCATCAAAACGAGCTACTACTTGAACAGCTACTTTCCGAACAAATGCAATCTCAATACAGACAGATGCGTTCTCAACATGGACACATGCAATCTGAACCGTTACGGTCTTTGGAGTACCAGCTACTGCAGCAAGACCAGCTCATGCGATTGGCAAATGGAGGGAGGCAAAATACAGTATTGGAGGAACTGAGACATATTGACCCTCAACATGGACAATTGCAGTCTGAACCAATACGGTCTTTGGAGTACCAAATGATGCAGCAAGAGCAGCTCATGCTATTGGCAAATAGAGCGAGGCACAATACGTTATTGGAGGAACATAGACATATTGATCCTCTATGGCCATCCAACCGTAATGATCAGCTTCTAGGAGCTCATCCGGGGATCCACCGTTCACACTCTTCTGCGGGATTTAGACCAGTAGACTTCCATCAACAGCAGCAGAGGCCACCCTTTGAGGATCACTTTAGTCATCTTGAGCGGAACCTTTCATATCAGCAACAACTTAATCAGGAATTATTCGAGCAAGGTCTACCCTTTGAGCGATCTACATCGTTACCCAGAAATACATCGGGGCTGAATCTGGATGCAGGAAGAGGTCTTAACCTCTCTGAGTTGCGGGATGCCCAGATGCAATCTTCTGGTAGATTAGGAAATTCTACTCCGGGTTTCAGTCATCAGAATCCCCATACACAATTAGGCGAACCTCATTTTTCAGAAATGGAACCAAGGAAAGAACGCTGGCATGGAGCAGATACACAGCTAGCTGGTGGCTGGGCTGAAACTCAGTTTCATAGACCAAATACTGAAGCTGACCATCATAAAATGAGGTCAGAAATGAGGAGAGTGGGCGAAGATTCCAACTCATGGATGGTAGATGGACATACAGATGAAAAGTCAAAACAGCTATTTATGGAGTTGCTTCACCAGAGGCCTGGTCATCAACCTCTCGAGTCACCAAGCATGAATCGTGGGGAACCCTATGACATGATGGCTGCTTCAGGCTTCGGCTTTGCAGACCATGGTGGTAGACAAAACGCTTCATCTTCTTTTGGGTCGCACGCATCTTCTGATGAACATGTAAACGGATTACCAGGAGATGGGAACTATATGGGATCGTTGCAGCGTAATAATTCATTGCTTTCTGGAAGTATCGATGGTGGAAGAAAAAATGAAACTAAAGACTTCAGTAATATGCTTGGTATGAGCAAAGACGCGAATGACATCAGAACGTGGAACAATGCACCACCAAAAAAGGAAGGAGCGGGATTGATGTCATTTGAAGCACAAGACAGAATGGGAAAGCAAGCAGTAATGGACTCCTTGTTTCAAGGGGAGGTTCCTGTTGCTACGCTTGGCAGACAGTCTTCTTCCAGTATCTCTGGTATGTATCTTCCAGAGTTTAGATTTCGTTTTCCCTGAATATATCATGTTTCTTTTTTTTTGTTATGGGGGCTTATGTTGATATTTTCTTTCTGCAGAGTCATACAGTGACAACTTGGTTGGAGAAGTTAGAAAGGATAGGTAATTTTGTACTCAACGTTTAGCAACCGTAGATTAGGTAATTGGTAAATCGCCATGTGAGCTTTTATAATGATTAAATGTTTTTATTGTTGTAGGTTGGTAGTTCCATCACACGGGCAGGTATCAGTTTTGTTAAAAAGGCCTCCCTCATCGCACTCGTCATCATCGCATGAGGGATTGCTCGAGCAGATGTCCGATGCAGCTAACAGAACAGCAGTGGGAAACAAAGGGTCAAAGGCGTCGTTCAGTGAGATGTTGAAGAATAGCAGTAGCAGTAGCATCATGAAGAAAGTGGCAGCAGAGCCATCTTCTGATCCAAACGAAGGAAACAAAGGCGGTGGTGGGAAGAAGAAAGGCAAGAAAGGGAGGCAGCTTGATCCAGCTCTTCTCGGTTTCAAAGTCACTAGCAATCGTCTTATGGGTGAAATTCACCGCGCTGATGACTTTTAGTCAATTCTGATACCCTGAGATCCATTCAAGCGTTTCTTCTTCTCCGGCGTAATCATGGTATAATTCGATCTTTGCCTTTAAGTAAACACTTCCTATGCTTTTGTTTGGTTATGATTTGATGGTCAATGGTGACCTCTTTGTTTGAAATATGAATCACGTGAATAACAGAATGGCATCTATTTTTCGAAATTCGAATTGGATTAGCTGACTTCGTATCTGCAATATTGTGGATTGTTTACTTGGTTTTAGATGCATGGGTAAATTTCTTTACCTGCCATTGCACTATTATGAATTGTGCAAGTCGGTGTGAAGCTTTATCCGGGATTAACCATTAATAACTACAGTCACACATAATGGGAGATATGATTATTGATTGATTCTGTGTTGATTTGGTAATTGCAGAAAACTTCAAAGCTGACTCGCAGACAGGTAAGTGGAGAAGTTTGACAAAAGCGTTACAAAGAGAGGTTTTGTACCTGAGACCACTACCTGTAAGTTGATCTCTTTTAGATAACCTGTAAGTTGATCTCTTTTAGATAACCTGTAAGGAACCATGGTCTGGAATCTGAATCATTTCAGTATACTGTGCATGTACAGCTCTCTTCCAGATCATGAGGACTGCAACTAGCGGAGATACACATTCAAGCTAGAAGAATCAAGTTTAGAAATGAATCTTTCTTCTTCTGTCTTGACTCATTTTCTCTCCTTTTAACTGTAGAATCCAACTTTCCGTTTACTTGTGCATATTAATGTAATGAAGAGTATTTTCTTCAAGCTATATGTCCTTGTTGTTATGCTTTTGTTCACTTGGTACGACCCACACGCAGTTGATACTAAATACAAGGAGTAAGTACTAGAGTATACAGCAACCTCTAAGAAAGTGAACCAAAGAGAAGATATGATCAAGCAATAGCCGTAGGGGAGGGATGAAAAGCTGTTCCGCAAGCGATCCAAAGTGTTTTTCTCCGAAGAAAGGTACAGAGAAGAGGGACCTTGGTCCATTCCTTAGTAATAAAATTGTAGGTTATCAGACGGTGTAGTAATAGAATGAAGAGTCTTTTCTACAAGCTATGTCTGTGGACCCCGAGGACAACAATATGTTGCCTAGACAATTCATCCTAATGTACTTTCCGTAAAACTCCAAGCGCCATATGATTGGCATTCTGTCAACCTCCTCTACAACATTGTCATCTTCTTCGGAAGCTCCCATATGCTAATTCACGTTTCAGCGTTTATAGTCAGATGCACTGCTTCCATTTCCCATTCGACCATTTCGTAGGACAATGTCTCTTTTGGGGTCCGTTAACATGAAGTAAAGCGTGCTGTGTATAGCCATTGGCTGTGACTTATAAGGTTAAGCAATACAGGGAGTTTATGTTGGACGAGATGGTCCATTCATTTCTCAAGGAATCATAGTCTTCATACTCTCCACATCCCCCGTAAAAAAGGATTACAAAAAGCATGACGACAACAACAACGGCAACTAACTTCAAGACAACATTAAAAGGTTTGATAATTTTATATAGAAAAGACTCTCAAAATTCTTCACAACATGTAGTAAAGTACACAGAAAGCTAAAGCATTCTACAATAAGATTAAAGGAGAAGTGAGACAAGAAAGAAGAAGAGGTTTCGTTTATGCCATGCCTCCGCTAGTTGCAGTCCTGATGATCTGGAAGAGAGCTGTAACAAAGCGCATACAAAAGTTAATCAACATATACTAGTGTAACACACATTATATTATATATAACCAAATAATCCATATTCAAGACCATGTTCGTTATTTGGAAACCAGGAGTCCACACTAAGATGCTTTCCAACGTAATCAACCTAAAGAGATTTAGGAAGACTCACATGAACCAATGACGACGAAGACAAAGAAGCCGAGGAGGATGGGTCCAACAGGGTAGTCCTTACCCTTCTTGGTGGTGGTCTCAGGAACAAAACCTCTTTTAGTAATGTTCTTATCAAACTTCTCTATCTTCCTGCCTGCTAGCCTCTTTGAAGTTGTCTGCAATCATTTTCTAATCAGAATATAATTATAAACAAAAAACATCTAAATCAAGCAACACCGTAAATGCAGACAAGAACTCAGCTAATATCTAACACAAAAAAAGGATCAAATTTTATAATGGTAATCGAATTTTCCGTTTTGAGTCATTAGCTCAACTGGAAAGGACCCTGACCATTGTGTCAGAGGTATCGAGTTCGAATCCTAATATTACAAATAAGTGGTTAATGTGGCAGTGACTTTTTCTTAATCTGGAAAAAAAATTCATTCAAAAAAAAAAAAAGAAAGAATTTTCCCATGATCTTATAAATAAGCTCATGAAATCCTCAAATTATGTGAGAATCATGAGCTTAGCCGATTTAAAAAATATGAATCCCCCATAAAGGAAACACAAACCATAAGAAGGATTATTATAGTCAAAGATTGAGATCGCTGGATGTACCATTATTACGCCGGAGAGGAAACACAAAGAAGGGATCAGCGAATCGGAAGTGACGTTCGCCGAGTCGGAGAGAAACTTGTCTTTTGTCTTGAAGAGAGAGTTCTGTTTCTCCTGCCTGTCACCAACTTATTAAAAGAGAGTATCGGTGAACGTCGTCACAGCTCTCTCTGATTGGATACTGAGGCTTGTGAGGTCGACGTGGCGGTCAATGATTGGTGCTTGCGAAAGCCTTATGGTCATGTGGACAAAAATGAAAACTTTCAGAGTTATTATCTCTCAGGCTCTTTAAAGGCCCAATAAAAAGTATATTGAGGGCCCGTTAAGCGTCTGTTAAGTCTCTTGGTGGCTCGATTGAAACTTTTCAGTTACATCTCTCTCACAGCCTCTTGGTTTCTTTCTCTCAGTACGACGCAAAGAGGAAGGAGAGAGAGAGAGAGAGAGAGAGAGAGAGAGAGAGAGAGAGAGAGGGATGGATCCAGACGCAGTGGCCAAGGCTTTCGTGGAGCACTACTACACCACCTTCGACGCGAATCGCGCAGGCTTGGTTTCTCTTTACCAGGAAGGATCGATGCTGACCTTCGAAGGGCAGAAGATCCAGGGCTCTCAGAACATCGTCGCCAAGCTCACCAGCCTCCCTTTCCAGCAGTGCAAGCACAACATCACCACCGTCGATTGCCAGCCCTCTGGTCCCGCCGGCGGTATGCTCGTCTTCGTCTCCGGTAATCTCCAGCTCGCTGGCGAGCAGCACGCTCTCAAGTTCAGCCAGGTCTATATAACTCCGATTCGAGTGTAGATTGGATATGTTATTAGGGCACTTTGAAGTTTGATTGATCTGGAATTGACACGAACCCTTCTTGATTGATAGATCCGTGATTAGGTTGTGTAGATGTGATCGTTGTCATCTAGGTTTGGCATTTTGATTTTGTCTTTTGGAGCTATGCTTCTTCTTGATTATGTCATCTATGCTACGATATGCTGCTGCATTCGATTAGATTGTCTCAGCTCTATACGTGTTCCTTGTGGTGTGTATACTAGTATCATCTGCTGTTATGACTTTTTTCTTTCTTTCTTTCTATTTTTAATGTTGAAGATTCTTAACATGATTGTCACATAGGAGAGCATATAATATATCAGATCCGCATCGTTCAGACTCTTTAGTTTTTCATTTCAAGGTACTAATTGTGTCTTTGTTATTAGTTTTGTGTAAGCATGGTAGATATGTAACAAGCTAAGTGGGATGCATTCATGTAAATTTTTGACCTACTCACACTGAGCTACATTTGAATCTCTCATGTTGTGATCTTTATACACTGTTTGTTTCCTATAGCACTATATATATATGTAACATATATATCTGATACCTGCATGCTGTTTTGATTCTGACTGGGTGGTAAACATATTTTTCCTGTCTTTTGTGCCCCCAGATGTTCCATTTGGTGTCGAATCAGGGAAACTACTACGTGTTCAACGACATATTCAGGTTGAACTATGCTTGAGGAATGTGGTGGAAGGGGTATTACAAAAGAGACTGATGGAATCATGGAAGTTTGCGGGTTAGTTCATGTTGGGTTTTAGTAGATTTGAGAACAGAAGTTTGTTTAAGGTGTTTTTTGAAGTCTTTTCTTTATTTTAATCAATAGAAGGTCTTTGTCACTTTGGTTCAGATGATTCTGTGTTCACATGATTCAGTAAGTGCTTATTGTTATGGATAAAACAAAAAGCTTATTTCAAAGATGGCTGGTTCTCTGTTGGAACCCTTTTCATGTCAAAACAACTATTCTTTAGCAATTTCTTCTGTACTCTCCTTCTAGATGTCTCCAAACCCTCGTGTTTTCCTTTGGATTGTGAACAATCTGGCGACGATTCTTCTTCTTTGGTAGTTTCAACTGTTTTTTTTTTTGGAAGCTGTTTGGTGAGTGTATAAGCAAAAAGTTAGCATCACTCAAATGCTGAATATCATCAAGTCCTATACCACCAATAGAGACGGTTCTGGCCGTCAAACAACAACCTGTCAAAACACACTTTACTTTATGAGAATTGACTTAATTTTGCCTAATCACACAATAATAATAATTTGAAAAGATAAGCTCATTGTCACATCAAAGACCCAAGTTGTTCATATGAGAATAAGAAGACACTGACAAAATAAAAATCCTGTTCATTTGCTTTTTTGAGTAATCCATCCCCACAACTAGGTCGGGGACGGATCGGGTATCCGGATAATTTTAAGATATCCGGATCCTTATCCGGCGGATCCGTAATTTTACTATCCTTATCCGGATCCGGAGTTCGCGGATATCCATCCTTCTAAAAATTATAATATCCGGCGAATATCCGGATCCGGATTTGGATCTTTAAAATAAATAAAAAATAATATTAATATATATAAAATATTAACAATAATTTAAAAATAAAAAATATATATAATGTTTTTAATTATTTCTATGTATAATATTACAAAATTTACATAAAATTTATATATAGTATTATAAAAATGAAAATTTATTAGTTTTTATATATAGATATTACTATTTTTGAAATAATTATTAATAAAATTTACGGATCCAGATATCCAGACAAAAAAATCAAGATATCCGGATTCGGCTTTGACGGATCTAACATTTTACAATCCGGATCCGAATTCTGACTCTCCGGATATCCGGATTTTCGGATCGGATCTCGGATAAAAGTTCCAGGCCTGCCCACGAGTAGTTGGATCTTTGTTTTGCTCCCAAAAGTATGATAAATGAACAGACGACCAAACAGCTTGTAATTGTTCGATTCATGAACAAGCGGATTTCACCAACTCAAATCACTCATTACACAGAGGCATTTAGTTTTCTTTTCACAAAGTTGATTTACCCAAACATCATATTAAATCTTGTACCTAGAAGAAAAAGTTGATGTTGGGGCAACAGTAGATTAATCAATTTAAACCAAAAATAGAAGGAATGGAAAAAGTTGATCGTTCTCGTCTTCGATGAAAAGAGTCACCAACACAAGCAGCAGCTTCTCTATTCCTCTTCTCATCAAGAAGTTTCTCATTGGCTCTGCTCGGAACCTCCACATCTTCACTTAACTACATTCACACACAACCTCTTTTCTCCAACTTCTCTCCGCGGCTTGAAAGATGTTTATTGCTTACACTTGTATTATTACTTTTTTTATTATTAGCTTAAGTCTTTGTTGGTAATGGACGTGTAACTAAGTCATGACTAGACACATAACATCTATTGACCGACCGCTTCTTGAAAAAGTTACGGTACCTCTTCCACCATTTTTTCTTCTTTTTATTTCCAAGAGAAGCTATAATGCAATTTTAAACCACCAAATCATTTCGGTTAAAATTCGGAGTGTGAAGCTTCATCCCATACTTGACAATTCGAGGTTGTCCATGATCTGCACCTGGCGCCTTTTTATCAAACTATATTAACCAATGGTTGACTGCTACTCCAAGATACAAACAAATCGAGACAGATTGTAGTCGAAATCCTATAATCTTTTTTTAAGATTTTTTTCCTAAATAAATTATGTTACATAATAATAATAAAACCATCCATGGAAAAAGCACAAACTCAGAACGCTTTCTCCATTTCTCTAACAGTAAAATATAAAAATCTTTTTTTCTTTTTGAAAAAGTAAAAGAAAACATAAAAACTCCCAAATATCCACATAATTTCCCCCCAAAATACAGATAAAAGAACATATATAGAAAATCTCTAATCTGGATTGCGTTGTTATATACTCAATCCATCTTCTTTGTCCCGCTCTTCCGGATGATAATTGAGGTTTTCGTCACTTCACAACAGCTTCCATTCTGGGAATATAGAAACAAAATTGAATTAGCTTCAAACCCAAAAACAATAGCTTTAAATTAAATTTCAGAAGTAATCCACACAAAAAAATTAAAAAGTAAATGTGAAAAATGAATATAGACTAATCTGATTTTGCATTTGTTGCCGTCACGTTATGTTTGATTAATCCGTAATTAAACTCAAACACCCATCTCTAACAAGATCTTCATCAAACTACTAAACCTCAGGACGATTCAACAAAATATAAATCGTAAAAGTTTCAATAAAATTACCAGAAATGCCCTTCCTCGATGAAAAAGAAGGCGGCGGCGTCAAGACGTAAGAGAGGATCGACCTCCCAGCCATGGAAATGGCGGAGACGATCCCGGCGACATAAAGAACCACGATGAGAGCCAGAACCCAAGGCAACAAGAGGAAGCCGATGAAGAAAGTCACGGATCCACATAGCATCAGAGCCACCGATATACCCAGCAGCAGCGACGCGAACCCGGAGGGAGATATATGAGCCATCGAAGGCGACCGACTCCTCATCATCGGCGAATCCGGGAAGTGATCGGGGAGAGAAATCGGCATCGGCGGAGAGCGGAGGAGGCTCAGGACAAGAGCCGAGAGATCGTAGAAAGCCCTGGAGTCTTGATCTCGTTGGCTTCTCATCGTTCACAAATAATATTCTCAAGAAAGGTTTAATGGCAGGAGTAATGAAGACGATGATGATGATGATGACCGTTCAGACAGAACCGAAACACAGACGAGCAAATTGAAACTGACTTTTTATATAAATCTTTCTCTCTGAACAGAAGAAACGTGTGTGTCCTTAGATAACGAGAAAAAGCAACCATAAAGAAACAAGACACGCGTGTGAACACGCGAGGGTGAGGCGAGTATGGACATGCTGGATTCAGACCAATTTGGGGGGGGGAGTGTGGGTCCCTTTAATGACGCGTAGAGTGCTTATCTTCTACGACATTCTTATCTAATCTTTCCTCTCTCCCTGTAATAAATTTGTCCCAATCATACTTTCTTTTGTATTTTTCTTTTGGTTATTTTGTTTTGAACAAAATAAGAGTGTGTTACTTTTCTTTTTTGAAATTGTCTGCACTTTATAGACGTGTCTATTCAATCGGGCTCTTTGCGTTGAACCATCATAATCATAATAATAACAATAAATGATAATTTGTGAAATAATAATATTGGAGTTTAAGTGACTAATAATATTGTAAGGACCTAACCTAAACAAAAAAAAAATTTATTCACCAATAAACTAGCAATGGAATTGTTGCACGTGCCTCGCACATATGCTGGTTAATTCTCTGAGCAGTTTTTTTTTCTAATGATTTTCTTTTGTATCTGATTTTAGTTTACCTTAGGTCGTTCAGTGAAAATGTTGACAAATTCGTGGAATATGGGCTTTCGATAGGCCCTGTGTTTAGATATCCCAAAATAATATTAGAGGTGGGCCTAGAGACATATGTTGGTGGTATGCATAACTACACGAGGCTCTGGAATCCACTATACTTAACTTATAATTTATTCAAAGCCATGAATGGGGAGCTGAAAAAACGATTTTGAAACTGGAAGCATATACTGTACTTACAAACTTGAATACACAGGGGCATGTATATATATATTGTACTCAAGATCTTAGTGTGACAGTGTACGAGGAATGCATGGCCAAATTATATGCGGAGTATAATTTTGTTGAAAATATCATAATAAACATTACACACACATGCACACAAGACAGTAATGTAGAGAGAGGTAATCATCATGTAGCCGAAGAGGAAAGCTAGGAGAAAGTTTTGATTTAAAAATGTCAAAAAGAACAAATATGAAGAAAGTTTCAAATAGAGTTGGTTAAGGCAACCAACCCAACATGTAATTATTCGCACTTGGCCCTGCTCCCATTCCATGATCTTGCTGTTGCCCCTGATGATACCTGTTCCAGCGTTACCAAGAAAAAACATCCAATTAAGGTATCAAAAATGTAATATCTACACACTACAAGGGATCTCAAAATTGGTTAGTAATTATATATAAAGTATTAAGTTACCCGATTTGAAAAATGGGCTCGTATTCCAAAGGCTGGAAGAAAGCTTGTGGTTGCGGTTGATGATGCCCGTAGTCAACATGTACTTCTTCTTGGTTCGGGTTAAGTTGGAATGGCATCTGATACCCATCAGCTAACTGCCACGTAGTACACTTGTTAGTTAGTGGATCCATGCTTAAAAATAATAACCAAATTAATGCATTATTTGTTGTGAATGATGAGAACGTAAGTAATTACCCTTAGCCGTAGAGTTTTGTTTGTATCAGCAAGCATGCGCTCCTGTTCCAAATTAGTATTCATAGGAGAGTGAGTATTACTAGTGTATACATATATCAATATATGTTTGTCATTTGCTTCATCATTTGAATTTGTTGTTACCTTACTCTGGAGATCATTGAGCTGGTCGAGCATGAACTGTGTCTGGAAGTTTGATAAAGCGTATTACTTTATATGGACATCATAGTGTAGCATAAATGATGAGAGAAATAGAAGAAGTATAGTACCCGGAGACCTCTGATCTGCTTCAAAGAAGAATCAAGCTGTCTCTCAAGTGACTCAAGCTCCTTCGTACTAAGTGGTCCAAGATCTTCTCCCAATAGATTCCTATAAGATTTCAAGACAAACAAAAATACCATCATAATTAAATTCTACTCTGTAATTAAAAAAACTCTCTCTGGCTAGCAGTACTAGCTAGCTAGCTTAATTATTAGTCAATTAGTTTAACCTTTGGGTTCTCTGTAAAGCGTCGTAACGCTGCTTAAGCTTGAGATACTCCTGCTGGCTACTAAGTTCCTGCTTTGCCAAAAAAAAATAACATTATTGGATTTGAATTAATAAAAGCATATTAGGAAAAAATAAAAATCAAGGGTAAAAGAATAAGAAAGAGAAGAAGGGGGGTACAACTGCTAAGGCCTCTCTTGAAGGCACATTGGGCTCTGGAGGTCCGTAGTTGCACTTTTGGTACCTCTCCAGTGTCTTAAGCATGCTGTTTCACAACTAAAATGGTCAGTACTAAGTAGTATTGTATCAAAATTTTACCTCAGTAATTAATATGAAAAAATAAGTTTCAAATCAACGAAGGCAAATCTTGTTAAAACGTTTTCTTGCTATGGTTTACAGAATAATCTGGGAGTCTTTTCAGAGATCCAATGGATATAATAAGATGAAATTGACATTAGCATTAGCATCAAAATCAAACCAAAATAGGACGGGTTACAAAAGTGTGCCAATAAGCCCTAGCTAGTTGAATCACTCCCAAGAGCTTCTGAATTTAACAGCAATATTGGTGACTGATTTAATCGGATTGGGTCAAAAAGGTATAGAAAACTCTTTTATATGTAAATTGATTATTCATGAGAAACCTCTTATTAATAATATTATGTTAGAGCAGATGGCTTCTCATAATTCCTACGTCATCGTCATCTAAATTAAGCAGAAATACTAAGGGAACACAAAAAGCTAAAAGCTTAATTAGGACGACCCTGCAACAAAACTTTGATAAGAAAACAGAAATAAATTGAAAGAAAACAGATGAGAGAAATCAAAACAGAAATGGAAATCATCGGAACTCAAAAACATATTAAAAACGTTATAAATAATTTTAGTTTCCTCTTTGCTTTCTTTTAAAGGATGAAAGAAAAAACGTACGACACAAACAACACATAAGAAAGACCCATACAACACATTTCTTTTACTAATCAAAACAATAGACAAAAATGGATATAAATGAATACCTGGAATTACTGCAAAACTCGAACAGTTTTCCTCTATTAGAGAAGATGATGAGAGCAACCTCTGCATCACATAGAACGGAAAGCTCGTATGCTTTCTTCAAAACACCACCCCTTCTCTTTGCAAACGTCACTTGCCTATTGATCGTGTTCTCTATCCTCTTCAGCTCTACTCTCCCTCTTCCCATTTTTTTCTTTCTCTTAATCTTTTCTTTCTCTCCCTTCTTCTATATATTTATATACGAATGAGCCCCCTCTCTCTATTTTTTTTCTTTTCTTTCGATTTTCTCTTATTTTCTAACTTTTAGTGTGAACATACATTCATTTGTACAAATATATATATATATACACATGTATCTCACATCACTTCTCTAAAGTACATTAACTTGTCAGCTTCGTTATTCTCTTTTTATATACCCTTCAATTATTGTACGTGTGCTATTTACAATTGTTACAAACCACCACATAGGATTTATGCAAATGTTGCAAACAGAAAATGTTAACTACTCCATCGATGCTTAGATATTTTCAAACCTAGAAAATTGGGTCTCTTTTTTGTTTATATAAAATTGGCAAGAGAAGAGAAATTAAGATCTTCCCATTAGTCTCACCAAACACTAGAAGTGGTTTCAGTTTCAGTCTTTCGTTTAGACTAATGTGGATGTGACCCTGTTAAAGAAAGTTAGATACTTCTTTTACTTTGATTATGGAGGATTAATTGGAATTCCAACATTAAACCCTAACATTTAACACCATTAAATTAAAGCTTTAGTTTAATATGGTGATAGAGACAGAGATATTGGAAAATGAAAGATTAGTTCATTCAACGGTGGAGAATCGATGATGAGAGGATGTGGGATGATGAATGCTGGCAACCCTAAACTGAGAAGAGTAGGGCAATGAATGAGTTTTGACACGTGTCGCAATCTGGATGGTAGGGTCTGCTAAACCCACCTGATTTTATATTTATTTTTTAACTCTTGTAATCGATTTCAGGGGATCATATGACCTAACCTTAACTAGGTGAAGCCTTGTACGGTCTTTTAACTTACAGAACTACCCTTGTGCTTGGTGTAAAAATGTAAAGTAAATCGCACTCTTATTTGTGATTCATTTATGTCGTGACGCTATCTAAATTCTTACTGCTAGATTCGTTTCTTTTTACAATGCGCTAGATATTTTTGTTACTGAAATTAATTTGTTTCTATTTAAAATGACATTAGTCTCATGATAAAATATACATGTCTGTTATATTAGTTTATGAAACACTCCCATGCTGATAACTTTATTTTGGTATGCGAATCTGAGACACAAATACATACAAAGTTGATGTAAAACATAAATGGATAGAATAAACAGAGTTTTGAATATAGGTTATAGTTTAATTTGGTTATCTTAGGGTTCGTCCGATGTTAGAGATCATGTCCGACCAAAACTCTTAGTGCTCTATTTTGACCGGTAAGTAGGTGATGGACACAAAGGGATGATTCAATTAGAAAAACTAAACATAGCATTATTATTCTGTCTGGTTAAATAAGCTTATTTTCTCTGATTTGAAAGTTGATTCTCTAGCTTGATCGTCTAAGCATTTCTAGCAAATTTGTATGCGTTCTAATATATTTATATCCCTAATTAAGTACGACTCGAGAATAAGACATTTTCCTTTCTTTTATTAATGTAAGAAATAACTAAAAAAATAAATTACTGGTTAATATACAATCAAAATTAGTTAGAAGAGGGTATGATGAGAAAAGTAGTCAAGTACGTATTCTCTTCTTATCAGCTGTGGTCATATTTTTCAATATAAGATGACGACAATTGATAAAGATGTTGTGCATTAAACTACAAGAGAAACTAAAGTACATTCAACTATTTATTATTGATGTGTCATTGATACCAATGATCGTCTGTTTTTTTCCTTCTCTTGTTGTACTATCTTCTTCGACCTTTTTTTAATGCCGAGAAACTTCAAATAATCCTCATGTATCATATATGTGGTCGATCTAAGGTCTAAGACCAAAACAAGGACACTATTTTTAGTTTTAAACATTTCAAGAAACCAAAGACATTCTTGAAGTCTCCGTAAGGCATTTTATCCAAGGGAAAACAAAAATTCTGTAAGGCTATACTATATTTTTTATGATAAGACGTGAGATTTTGTAAGATATATAAATAATTCGTAAATGGATATCGTCGAATATAAATAAAAAGGGTTAATATGAAAGAAAGAAAGAAAGAAGGAAGCACTACTCTTTTCTCTGCGTGGGATCTTATGCCCTGAAGCACACACAGGACCTACCAAGAATAAAAATTCATCGATGAGATCCAACGGTTATGATGAGTTCTCAAAATCAAACATGCTATATTACACATAGGAAAGATAGAATCTTGATGCTAAAGAAACTGTGATGAACGGTGGTGGAGACCACCACATCAACTTTCAAGTTGCACTACAAATAAATGCCACGTGAAATCCTTCCTACAGGACAGCTAAGTTGCGGAGTACTGGTGATGTGGTCCATTGGCTGTGAGATTGAATCGGACGGTTATCAGACGATGTCGTGGACGATTGAATGAGGAATGAGAACCGTCGGATTAAGCTGCTAAAAATAGATAGACAGGGTCCATGTCAAGACGTAATGGGAAGGGGACGTCATTGCTAAAAATAGAAAGATGGGGGCTATCTTCGAATAAGTCACGTCTTGGGTTTATTGAGTGGGGTTTTAAGCTTCGGGGACCAGCCTCTCTTTATTTTTCTTTTTTCACCAACATGCTGCGATATATAGTAAGTTACTGTAGTCCTAGACTCATAGTCATTATGCATCAAATAAAAGGTTTCAGCTTCCAGGAAAAATGGTTCACACTAATGTACATGTTATGTACATGTTATTCACAATCTCATATCACATTATCACTAACAAAGTTATATTAACGAATGAATATTGATTTCTCTTTTTTATATTGCTTTGTTTCTTGCATCCACTGTTAAGTTTCAGATAAAAAAATCCCATTAAACATGTTGGCATTAATGTAGTGATTAAAGACATCGAAGATATAATTCATCGATCCTTGTGAAACCTCAGAAACTCTACAAGCTTGTCTTTGTATTATACGAGGAGGATATGAAGTCACGTATGAATGCAAGACATGTGAGTATTTCGGCTGACAGAAAAAACATACTAAATATTACCCAAAAAAATAAACATACTAAATATTTTCCCAATTATTAGTACTTATTAGAACTGGTCTGTGGTTTGATAAAAAAAAAGAACTGGTCTTTGGCTTAAGCTGATAAAACAATATTTAAACGAAGTAATATATTAAAGTCTATTAACTAATAATTTAGATGTCATACTCATACCTTTGATGTTGATTACTATAAGTCAATGGCTACAGCTTAGAGGCTTTCGAGTTCTCAGTCTTGGGCTCAATCATCTACTTCCAACGTGTTCAATGCTGTATATAGCTACGGATGTGGCTAACGGTTTTGTCATGGACGTGACTATGAAAAGTCCGTTGCCAACAAAAAGAAAAGGATTTACGATTTAGCGACGTCGACAGACATAAAACCAATCATTATCGTCATTCCGTGACAAATGACTATCGATTACGTCGCTATGTGACAATTTCACTCATGATGATCATGGATGGCAACTTTTTTTTTTTGGATGGCAACATAAACATATATAGAACTGGGTTATAATAAGTGTCCACGAAACGATTGAATCCGATCCGTAACTATCCTGCGGTAAGTTGGTTACCGCATGTTGACAAACTCAGGTATTTTTACATGTATTCCAAAGACATATCGTATTTTTATAGAAACTGGACACCAAATATGCTTGGTTTAAACAGCTCCACACTTTGCTATATTTATTTAATTATTTCGGAGCTACATCATACATGGTCTATTTGTAGGCTTTGGATGTTAGATATATATATATATATACTGAGATGCGAACAATGCTTAGGTTCACCTCCTATGTTGAATGGTTAAATTCATCTCACTTTTTATAATCAACCAAATTGCATATAAAATTAGCTAAAAAAATAATAAAATTAAAAAATAAATAGCTGAAAAAACAACATTGCTTGCCGTTTGCAAAACCCAAAACTCTAAAAATCTAAACCTTAAATTTTAAACCCCAAATCCTAAATCTTAAACTCTAAACTCTAAATCCTAAACCCAAAACTATAAACCATAAACTCTAAATCCTAAACTTTAATCCCTAAATCCTAAACTCTAAACCCAAAACCATCAATCATAAGCCATAAATTCCAAACCTTAAACCTTATTAGAACAATTCTAAAATATTCTAAGATTATTAGAATTTTAAAATTATTAGAATAATTCTAGAATTCACAATTTAAAATATTTTCAATATTTTAAAATAGTTTATCAAATAGAAAGTTAATAATATTTGATTTTAAAATAATTTAAAATTTTCAATTTAAATAATGATGAATCTAATTGTTATTATACTACAAAACATCTTTTGTTTCTAAAAAAATACAAATCATCTTTTTTAACTCTCAAGTTAATAGACTTTTTTACATTTTATTGTATTAAGTATTGGCTTTCATTTGGATCAGTCACATGGTTCACTTCAGCACACTCAATCATTACTTCATTAGAGTAATCAAAACTCTATTTTAATTACTCTTAGTTTACATAATTGACTATACTTGTACATAAAATGTAAATATGTGTGTTTCTATACAGTATAGTCAACTAAGTAAACGGAGTTTTGATTACTCTAGTATTAATCTATCTAGTTCCAAGACATAGAAAGATCACGATTAACGAGCCAAAACAAATAGAAAATATAAAAAGATATTAAAATCTACATTATAATGAGTCAGTTTCATACTCCTGATGCGACACGTCAGCAGGTAAGGCGGCTCGAACCCGGGTTACTATGATATAAACACCAACATTTATACCACTAAACTAAAGGATATTTTGTACATTGATTACCAAAAATAATATATATTTATGAATGATTTCTTATAGTGGATCCCACACATAACTGTAATGTTTCAATACTCACGTGTAATTTTGATCATCGAAACCTACTTAGTAAAATCTGCATTCTGGCCCAATAAAACTTATAAGTGGGCTAAATCTCTTTTGTATGTATCTAGGATTTTTATAGTACTCTGTCTCCACCGATAAACCGAAGCGTTACCCTTTTAGCTTATCAAAAAAAATTCTGAAACTTTTCATCTTCACCTCTCTATATCTCCACCGATATACAGTTATGGTACTGTTTCACCTCTGAAACGATCCATCTCAGTATATATAATTCCTCAAACAAACCTTGAGACCCATATCTCTTATTAAATTACTCTTAAATTGAACTGTCGCAGCTTTTAGCAAACCTTCGAAGATGTCAGCCTCCAGTGTTGTTGTTGCTGTTGTCCCCGCCACCTTTC
>NC_027750.1:50947302-50947593 GCF_000695525.1 Brassica oleracea var. oleracea | reverse complement strand
CTACGATAGGGGGTCGATCGTGAAAGTTGATTGATCGCTTTGAAGTTGTCCGATTAACTAATATGATGTAAACTATGTTCTGATGGGCTATAGCGGAAAGTTATTTGGTTGCTAGGACAAACAGAGGCTACATCTCAGGCGGAGCTGAAGGACGGTACAACTAGAGCGCCTATTGTCTGGTTTTTGTCGTGCCAACGTGCTATGGAACTTAAGCCTTCCTAGGAGAATCCAAATCACTTCGAAACGCCGGCTGTCATTTTCAACAGGTACCACCAAGATGTAAATTTTTTT
>NC_027750.1:50947002-50947265 GCF_000695525.1 Brassica oleracea var. oleracea | reverse complement strand
GATGAAATAATGATTTTGTGGATGCATGTCAATTAGATTTACGAGGCTGCAAACTGTCCACTGTACATTGGCAGGGAAAAAATGGCTATGTATGGTTCAGTTGTAACACCGGTGTGGTGCAATGGGGATGGACATGGTAACCAAAGGTGTGCATAATGTTATTGAGTTCCTCAGCGATGATTCCCCTGACATGGATGTGATCGGAATCTCTGGTGAGTTCCTTTTGTATGTTATTGGTTTGATTTTAAAACAATGACTTTTAA
>NC_027750.1:50946705-50946944 GCF_000695525.1 Brassica oleracea var. oleracea | reverse complement strand
CATTAACAACCCTGCTGCGGTGAACTGCATCGAAGGACATGGCAGTAATTAGAAGAGAGATAGGGAACAAGGTGTTGAAAACGAGTGTGTCTAGCTTGGTGGAGCTCAATATACTCAAGAACCTCACCGTCTATGTTGTTGCAGGCTCTATAGGTCGATTCAAATCACTTGCCAGCAACATAGTGTTTAATGTATTCATAGCTACTTGCCAAGATCCAGCCCAAAACATGGAGAGCTCT
>NC_027750.1:50943791-50946258 GCF_000695525.1 Brassica oleracea var. oleracea | reverse complement strand
GTCCACCATAAACTATTTTTAACAAAGTTAAGTAAAACTCTAAAAATAAAATAATTTTGCAACCGTATAATTTTATAAATTTTTCTAGAGTTATTAATTTTTTTAAAAAAATAGTTTATTACAATTCTATATTTTTGAAATTAATTTAGGTAAAGTAAGAAAATGATTTAATTTATTGTTCGATAAATTGTTTAATTTTTTGAATTCAAATTTTATATTTTGTTCCTTACACTATTTGTTTTATATACTAACAACTACCTAAGTAAATACTAAACAACTTCATAAACTTTATCTTTTGAGCATGAAAGTGCTAATAATGCTAATGGTCGATCAAATCATTACGAAAATAATGCATATGAATTCGCCGGTCATTCTTATATCAACTTAATCAAACTGTGTGACTTTCAAATGTTATGTTCATCACCATTATATACAACACGGAAAAACAAAAGTGGTAAAAAATAAACGACAAAATCCCGTACACAAAACTACACAACGATCAATAACTTATCCAGTTCCGCGCTTGTGCGGGGGCTATACCCCTAGTCTAAATAATAGTAACTCAATGAGAACATATAAAAAACGGGCCAACACACTTGGGGCACAAAACTGCGTAATTGGGATCACTACGAGTGTGATTGGAAACAGTTCAGAATAATTAGGTGAAAAATCAATTGAGTAAAAGAGAGGAAAATAAAAGTGGAAACTACAGTAGTAAAACGAACACATTTATTTATTTATATTATTTACTATAAGGGAGTGTATTCAACTAAGAATTTCAAGTAATTTGTATTAAAATGACAAATTTACTGTTATTTAAACATGGATTTTAAAAAACATTTTAAAATTCAATGTTATTGAACTTGTCATTTTATAAAACACTCTGAAATCTATTGTTATTAAACAAAATTTAAGTTGGAGATTTTAGAGTATTTTAATTGTTTCTAGAGTGTTTGATGAGAATTTCTTAGTTATAAAAATAAAAATTCAAATCTCACTGTTTTATATGAGATTCTAGAGTGTTTTAACAAAAATCACACCAAATTCTTTAATTCTCCTGCAATCATCTACAAACTCATTAAAAATCAAATTACTTCAAATTTCAAATTCAATACACCCCCTAAATTCAACTTCAAATAAGAGGGTAAAAAGTTTTACTTCCAAACCATAAGAAAAAAAAATTGGAATAAAATGGAATGACTATTTTTTCTTGTTTTCACCTGATTGGTAGAAAAATATAATAAATGAGAATAAAACACTTTTTGTTATGAACTTAAGGTTTAGGAATCTGTAAGTTGTGTGTATTATTACTTAATCATAAGGTGCCCTTATATATGAGAGTTACAAAGAGATAAAAGAAAAGACATAAATATGGAAAATGTACAAATACAAGGAAAATGAAATAGGGTTTCATTTTCTCTAAAGCCTAAGCCGCCTCTCTCTCCTCTTCTTGCGGCCGCCTCTCTCTCTCTCTCTCTTTAGGGTTGGACCGGCCGACTCTCTCTCTCTCCAAACGGGCCGACTCTCTCTCTAAGATATGGGCCGGTTATGGACATCCACTATATGAATTATAACACTCCTCCTTGGATGCCATAACCATACAGAGTTTGTAATACGCTTTAAATGTTGCCTCATTAAAACCTTACCAGAAAACCCAGTGGGACAAAACCATGGTTAAGGAAAAAGAGTACAACACGTATTACTCCCCCTGTTCTGAACATCACTAAAAATCTTTCAGTCTATATATCCCAATCTCCGTATATGTCCTTCAAGTTGGCGCATCCCAACCTGATGGTTGAGCTTCATGGATACCAATGACTAATGGTCTCAATATCAAGGCAATGCGCCAATAGTACTTAAGGTTAGGGACGTGTATGTCTTTAGTGCCTTATGGTCGAACATGAGCTAAACATATAGGAGATTTTCGGCAAGAACACATGTCCGACCTAGTATGGCTTGTCTATTACATCAAGGCGCCAATGGTACTTGGGTAATAGACTTTACCGGACCAAAGACATATTTCTTGTCCTTCTTGGGACCAAAGGATCCGTGTCCAAGTCAGGGATATTCACGACCATGTCCTTCTTGTGGACCAAACAGATCAGTGTCTAAAACAAGTGATCTCACGCCCATGTACTAGATAATGGGTGAGACTGGTCCACATTAAATCCTTTGATTACCCTTTTCTGTATATACTATTTGATGCACAAGGATTTCATTGTTAATGTACTCAAGCTGTAGTCCCAAACAAAACTTTGTTTTCCATGATCTTTCATCTCAAACTCTTTCTTGAGATATTCAATTGTTTGGGAAATTGTACTCAGAGGTTCCTAGAATATTCAGATCATATACTTTGATGATTATCAATATTGTTCTCGAGAACTTGTTGTACTTTCAGCTCAATACCCTCTAGTACTTTCATTATCCAGTGGATCATATAAATATGCAGCCACTACATCAATTTGCT
>NC_027750.1:50940406-50942973 GCF_000695525.1 Brassica oleracea var. oleracea | reverse complement strand
ATTATTTGTGGGAGATTCATATCCAACATATATCCCCATCCTCATCCTCTTCTAAGGATCCATCTTAGACGGCACATATATTTGTGGTGGCTTATCCAAATATCTCAAGATGGTATACGTCTGGCTCATGACCCGTAATAAATTTGAGATGAGAATATCTATGCTCACTTAAATGGTCTGATGCTTATTAGTTAAGATGCATGTAAATTCGTGTGTCCCCAAGCCTTGGACTGAGAGTTTGGACCTATGAGTAATGGCCAATACAGATTTATAAAAGGATTCAGCCAAGCTATATATAGCATGGACATGTGCGGATTTGTCCTCACTCCCCCCTCATGGACATACTATAATCTTTAAGTGCTTTGGGACATCATGGCCTAATGAGTTTCCCTTGTGTTCATGCTACACACGTGAGATTCTATGGGATAACTCTTTGTGTCTTTTCCAATATCAATTTCGCATCACGTTTTGGACCAGGATGGTCAATCCGGTCATGCCATAAAGTGTATAATTTCGTGGGTAAACCATTCTGGTTACCATGACTTTTGCCTCTATCATACTGATCTTGGTATAGTCTAGATCAATAGAGAATACAGGTATAGTCTTTAGGACTTAATATGACCTTGGGCGATTTTCATAACTCTGAAGGAACTGTTGTTTCCTTTTGCCCGTTGTATCATTGTGGAAACCATTCTTATATCTCTATATTTTATAATCTCAATGGGTTTCTCTAGGTGAATATAAAGCATCTAAATGCTTGCTCTTATACATATCTGGCCATAGACCTTAATGTGTACCATACCCGCAATTTATAAATTCATATTGGCGTTTTTTAATAAAATCATTCATTCATTTTATTAGGTTTTAGTAAAACAATTTCGAAGAAATGAAAACATAGAAATGAAAAACACCAAAACAAAGAACACATAAATTTAGATTACAAATGTCAAAATCAATCTTCAGTCTTTTAGACAATCTGAAGTTTCATAATCCATAAGATCGTCCTTCTCATGATTGAAGTCATTTTCATCATCTTTGTAAGTCATATGGGTTTCAGAATTCTTCCCTTTCAGACTCTCTTGATAGAGGTCAACAAGATGATTGAGAGTCCTACAAGTCTTAGCCCAATGATTGCTCATACCACACCTATGTCACACGGATTTGTCTGGTTTTGTCGAGTGTTGGGGTTTAAATGAAGATCCATGACCGCGAACATGACCTCGTCCAAATGAGCCATGGTCTCGACCATTTCCTCGCCCGCGGCCAAAAGATCTTCGACCGCGTCCACGTCCGTTCGACTTGTCTCGACTACGGCCATACTGGACGTTTCCTTGGATGTAGTTGGACTCTTTATTATCCTCTGTCGTGTGTGCTTCAGGTAGTGGAGCTGATCCACGAGGTCTCATCTGACTGTTTCTCATCAATAATTCATTGTTCTGCTCAGCGAGCAAGAGACAAGAAATAAGATTAGCATAGGTCTTAAAACATTTCTCACGGTATCGTTGTTGTAACAGCACATTGCTTGCATGGAAAGTGGAAAAGGTTTTCTCAAGCATATCATGTTCCGTAATACTTTCACCGCACAGTTTTATTTTAGAAACAATCTTAAACAGTGCAGAGTTATACTCGTCCACAGACTTATAGTCTTGGATTCCAATCAAGTTTGGTAAGATCACCATTCTCTGTTGATCATATCTCGATTTCAATTCGTTCCAAAGATCTAGTGGATTCTCAATGGTTAGATACTGATCCTTGAGACTCTCAGCTAGATGATGACGAATGATCAAGATGACTCTGTAACGATCTTTCTCATTATCATTATTGTTCTCGGTGATACATTCACCAAGACCCTTGGATTTCAGGATGATCTTAGCATCGAGCGCCCATTGAAGGTAATTATCTCCAGAGAGATTTAGGGTAGCGAAATCCAGATTGTTAATTTTCGACATCTGAAATCATAGATTAATATCTTTAGGTCTATAGGAATAGGGTTTAAACGAATAGGGTTTTAGGTTTAAACAATCAATCAATGCGTCACGGCCAAGATCTATGCCTCTCGGCCAATAAGCATGCCGCACGGCCATGAATGCAGTCGGTTCAATCTTATGCATTTAGTTTGTCATGTAATTGCAATCCTAACATACATTGTTTCTATATGATGCAATCAATACAAACAAACCTCTCGGCCAAACAAAAGAACAAGCCACACAGCTACTTGATTTGATTCAATACCATTCCTAGAAAAATTCTAACTAATTCATTCAGATTCAAATTTAAACAATCTTAGCAATAGTTCTAGGTGATCAAATCAATCAATTAATATTAAATTTAAACAATCAAAATCGATTTTCAAAATTAGGATTTTAGGGTTTCGATTTGATTAACAAGCAATTACAATTTCAGGATGATCAATTCAATCTTAATCAACATTCAATCAGTTTTAATTAATCAGTTTTTCGAATTTGGGTTTAGGTATTTTCGAAAATTTGATCTTAGATCAAAGAGATTTGTTTTGAGATTCAAAACCTTTAAAGCTTTGATTTTAATTGATCAATGGATCAATCTCC
>NC_027750.1:50923343-50940345 GCF_000695525.1 Brassica oleracea var. oleracea | reverse complement strand
ATCTTTAGAGATTAGGTTTTATGGTTTCATTCTTTACAAGCAATCCAAATTCGATTTTCATGTTCTTAGAATCGAATTTACCTTTAGTTTTAGTAGATTGTTGAAACCGGACCACCAAAAGATTGAACCTCAAGCTGGGCAGGAACGCGAGCTGGACGCGAGCTGGACGCGAGCTGAACACGAGCTGGCCTGGATGCGAACGGATTGAGGTTGGAGACGCGAGCAGCTGATCGTCGAACGGGAGCTGTTGCAGTCGGGATCGCGAACGGAGAGCTTGCAGTCTGGAACGCGAGCTGTCCTTGATGCGGGATGGAGCTGAGTTTGTCTAGGATCAGAAACGCCTTGGGGCTGGAGCTGATCAGGTGGACACGAGCTGGAACGGAGTCGCGAACGGATTAGGGTTCGTCGGTATCGTCGGGTTCGGATTAGGGTTTTAAAGCAAATCGGCGCGCATTGTATATGTGCGTGAGGGCGCGTCGGTGGTCAGATCGACAAGCTGTTTGCACTGACTGATTCGTCTCGGCAAGGGCTTCGATTTGATATCTTGATCGTTTTTTGGGTCCTCACGGTTTGGGAGAACAGTCTCTTTGAAGTTCCGAGGCAGATTTCTTTTCGTTTTAGTGTTTTAGGGTTTTATTGATTTGGTTTTAGGCTCAGGGTGTTAGAGGCTATCGTGCTGATAACATGTTAAGAACTTAAGGTTTAGGAATCTGTAAGTTGTGTGTATTATTACTCAATCATAAGGTGCCCTTATATAGGGGAGTTATAAAGAGATAAAAAGAAAGACATAAATATGGAAAGTGTACAAATATAAGGAAAAGGAAATAGAGTTTTTTTTTCTCTAAAGCCTAAGCCGCCTCTCTCTCCTCTTCATGTGGCCGCCTCTCTCTCTCTCTCTAGGGTTGGGCCGTCTATCTCTCTCTTAGTATTGGACCGGTTATAGACCGGATCGGTTATGGACATCCATCGTATGGTTTATAACACTTTACTCTATTAATTTTATTATAAAAAGTCTATACAATTACATCCTATATTTTTTACAGCCGAAAATGATTTAAATCATAATTTAAATAACGGCTTATATTATTATATTATAATTTGGTTAGGATTTATTTTTTCGTTCAGTTATGAACATTTTGGTTCAGATCGAGAATTTTTTGGTGGTTAAAGCATCTCTTGCTAGAAACAAATTTAAACAAAAGTGGCTCAGCATTTACACAAAATAATGATCTCATATCTTCCTAGTTACTTTGCTTGTTGCCGAGGATAATCATTTATCTGACACTGAGTTAATCAAAGAAAACATACAACAATCTCTTATCATTAGAAATTGCAGTGTGCTAGGATCATCAGTTAAACTTTGGTAGGTATAACAAAAGTATTTGACAAATGGACCAGCCTTTTGTTTCAATACAAAAAGGAAAAAAGGATGAGAGGGCCAGACAAAACCACTGTCGACCGCTAATAAAGACTGATTACAAAAGGGCAGAGCAGCAACCAAACTGATTAATTGTGACAATATATTCCAATCAAATATAAAGCTGCATCCCCTACAAAATTTATGCACCTTTTGTCCACTAAGCAAGGGATCGAGCATAAACACAGCAAAATGTATATTCTCTACCAGCACTTAATCCTGGTTTATTGATTTCTTTATATCTGAATGATCAAACTCTCTTCAGTATTTGACAAGCCACACTATTGGGCTCCAGTCAAGTTTGCAGGCACTGCGTTCACCGCACTACGAGTCCTCCCTATTCTTGGCATTGAGAACATACTAAACAGGCCCGAACTCGTGTTTCCCATGGCTTCTCCAGAAGGTGTTCCATTAGAGCTTTCGTTTATATCCTTCAAACCAGACATAGACTGAGTGTGCTGAAGTGGACCATTTGACTGTCCACAAATGGAAAAAAAAAAATCATCACTCTATACAATGAAATTCAGTTTCTAAGGGACGACACTGGTTTGCGATACAGCATACCTGTTGAGCTCCATTAGGGGTTGACGGCAACTGGGATTCACGGGGAGAAGCAGGAGGCAAAGACAGAGACTGCTAACATTCAAACACCAGGGGAGAAGTAAGCAATATAGAACAGAAACAACTCTCAATTACTTGATGAAAATTTACTCGTTTACCCTTAGTGATGGTGTCACAGGAGCTGGCTCAAGGGCTGGCACAGACGAAGTCGATGGCAAAGCCTAAACATAAAAACAAGTCTTGTTTAAATAAGAGAAAATTCAGATAAAAATGCAGTGCATACCAAAGAAGGTTCATGCCTTATTGGACTCTTGAAGTCTTTTGTGCTCCCGACACTGAGCATGCAGAGCTCCAACTCCTCTAAGCGTGAGATCCTTTATGGAAAGCAAAGAAATTCAAATTCAATCAACACAACGCCTGATGAACAAACAACAATTCTCCAGCTACAACTGTGACAAAATGTTACCTGATTTCCCTCAATGCGATGGACTTTGCTTGCCTGAAATTATGAACATCACAAGATCATCTCTCTCTTTTTTGTAGGGGAATAAACTCGTTAACATATATGCAATTTCTAAATCATTCTCACCAGAGTTTCAACAGCCTCGAAAACAGACCTAACGTCATCCTTCATATTTGCTGTACCATCCCGTAGTTCATTCACCTAAAGAGTTTGATACATCGTCAAGAAAGCAGGTAGAATCATCTGAAAGATTTGCCAACGCAGTGAGTACATTCAATCTAATGTACCTCTCTTCCTGTTTCTTTAATAATAATTGTACTTGCGTCCAAAGTACGGTCCATCCTGTCAATTTCTGAACCTAACTCCCGCTTCGTACCCTGCCATGACATGTAAACAGAACCAAAGTGAGACAAAATATTAATGCTCTGCAACTCAACCAAAATCACAAAATGTACTATGTCTGTTGGATAGATTAGCTCACAAAAGGAAGCATCATAACTGATCAAAATATAGTTCAATGGTCATGTCAAGAAAATATGGGAAGTAAGAACTTACCGAGAGGGATTCATAAAACCCATCGATCTGGCTGCCAACGTTATTACACGCATCTGATAAGCTGCGCCTTGTCGCAAACATAAAATCTGGAAGTTTCCAGCCCTGAGAATAAATCAGCGCCCAGTCAATTTTCAATAAAAGAGAAAAATAAACTACAAACAGATACGCCAGGTCAAAGTAATTGACAAGGAGCACCAAATGAGTAGCCAACAGTAATTCAAACGAGCAAGTAACTATTTCAAGTAGATCAATTATGGTGAAGTAGTGTTACCTTCCACCATACATAGCCGTAGCCTATCACCCCAATAATAATGATCCAACCATACTTTTTACCACCTGGAAATTAAAGGAAACTGTCAACTACTTGTTTGTAAGCTAAAATTAACATAAACGAAAAATAATTATTTCATATTAATGAAATGACTTGTTAATGCTTGGAGTAAATGCCATTAATCAGAACATTAGTTTGACTCAAAAAACCATGGCAAGAAAAATAAAATATTGAGAAAGGATCCAGTGTCCTCTTTCATATCAACTTGAATCTTGATAGCCAGACTAAATCGCTCATTTGTAACAGTTTTTAAATGCAGAAAGGAAAATAAAGCTTCAACATAGAAAACTAGAAAGGACCTGATCCTCCTGTCGAGATTATAGTAATAGGTCTGTTTGACGCCAGCAACTGTAATTCGTGCCTAAGACTGTTAACCTGCAAGAAAAGAAAATTAAAGATCAGACAACTGCATCTTAGTTCTCCTCAAAATCTTTCTCATCCATCACTATCTAACAACTTATCCTCGCCAGTAAGTAGATTCATTTCAAACTAACCTGTGCTGTAAGAGTATCATTGCGAGGCCTACTGCCTGATTTGGCAGGTTCTTCTTGCTTCAGCTGCCTAAGTACAATCTGTCCAAAAGAAATAAACCATTACCCCCTAATTATTACCCTTTTGGCACCCAAAACTTCGTTGAATATTGAAAAAGGATAAAACTTTTTCATGTCAGAGAATGGGTGAGAAAACAACAGAAGCTTAGATACCTTAAAAGCACCAAAGACGAAATGGGATACATCAGGTAAGCTCCCTTCTTTAGCAAGCACTGACCCAACAAGACCTATAGTAGTAAAAACGCGAGTTAGACGAGCATTAAGCTCAGTGAACACACTAAAAGATCAAAAGCTTCAAACTTTGTGCCCAAGATGATTCATTGATTGATACCCAGTTGAGAACAGTGATCATTCTACAGGAATCAAAGGGTTTATGAAAAGCCCTAATTTCTAATCCTCCAATTGCGATGTCCCAATCAAAAACCCGAGAGAAGCAATTGGTCAGTAATACAATAGAAAACCCAATTCATGAACGGACCTGCACCGATGAGGATGGTGAGCTTCCCGAGCGGAAGAGCCATATCTGATTGATGCCCAGAGACGGAAAGACTCTGCCCAGCGAGCTTGTTACGGCTTAAGGATTACAATAGCAGAGGAAGACGCATGAGAAGATCGAAGAGAGAATTGGTAGAAGAGAGAGTTTCGGAGAGGTGGAATCGGAGAGAGAGAGAGACGCTCTTGCGACGACTACAGAGGGAGGGAGGCGGAGAGAGAGAAGAGAGACAAAAGAAAAATTGGAGGCGACAGTGTTGTGTTGTGTTCCTCGAGTGACTTGAGAAACAATATTTTTTCTCTCTCTCTCTATATTTTCTTAATATTTTTTGTGGGCCGAAATAAATTCAAAAATTGTGATGAAAAGGCCTTAGAATATGCTCTGAAAAGATGCCCACGAGTTTATTTTTAAATATTTGTTTTAATTGGAAAAAAAATCATAGTAGCCTTATGAGTCATGAGGCTGGGCTCCAGAAAGGTGTTTTTTCAGTCATATGTGTGTTTCTTTTGGATACATAGATCAGAGGAGGACGAAATGTGTAGTTGGGGAACAGATACCACGTTACAATATATAGGCGCTTTTGTGCCTGCTATAGAGTTGTCCTAGTAATGATGAAGTTATGTGTCAGTCAAATTCCATATTGCAATGTGTCATCTGGACCAAAATGAAAAAGCTCTGCAATATCAAATCTAACATGATTGCAAAAGGGGTTACCAACAATTAAATCTAATAATCTCAAAATGGGATATGAAAATGAGAAAAAAAAAACAAGAAAACAAACTACACATAAGATATAATTAATGATCAACAACCCAGAAATGGACAAGAACTAGTACATGAGTTGAATACTTATGTTCCATACCTAGCTTAGAGCACGTTTATCGGCAGTACTTAGAGGAGGTGTTTAATGTTTTTCGGATTAAAAAAAACAAGAAAATAATGTATTAAGCGGGAGGTGATGCTTGATTAAGCTCCACAAGCAGCGCATGTTATGGGACAGGTGTCATTGTACGCGTCTTTCTCTTTCTCCCTCGACGACTCGGTTTCCTCTCTCCCTCGATGACTCCGTTTGTCTCTTTCTCTCCCTCGGCGACTCCGCGTTTCTCGATTAAATCTTCGAGGAATCCGCGTCGTTCTCTGTTAAAGTCGACGGCTCCGCTTCTCTCTTTCTCTCCCTCGGTGTCTCCGTGTTTCGCGATTCTCTCCCTCGACAACTCCGCCTCATTGTGGTGAAATCTCGAGGACTCCTCTTCTCTCTTTCTCTCCCTCGATGACTCCCTGTTTCTGTCGTGATCTTCCCCCGTCGATGAAGACTCAGCCTCTGTCTCGTGATCTTCCCCCGACGATGAAGACTCCGCCTCTATTCTCTCCCTCGGTGGATCTCCTCGGCTGTCTGCGAGGAAATCAAATCGAAAGGTAAACGTTTGTATCATTCTTTTTATGTCTGAATCCTTCTTTGTTATTTGATTTGTTTGTTGTCTCGGTTACTAGTGATTAATTTTTGTTTGTCTCTGTTTGTGTTTCTTAAGATGGAATTATCAACAGACATGAAGGTTCGTTAAAGAAGATGACTATAACCGCAAAACAGGTAAAACATATATCTTCAGATTCATAAAGATATGTCTCTGTCTCTTGTGTTTGTTTTCGAAATGGATTCAATGTTTTTTAAAGAGCTTTTTGTTTCATTTGTTGGTCGTTTATGATATAGATTGAACGTTTTTAGGAATGTGGTCTCGTTTGCCTTGATTGTCGTTTTAAAAAGCTTTGTGTTTTATTTGTTTCTCATTTGTTATTTGCTTCTGTTTGTGTCTCTGTTGAGCTGCGTGGATCAAGAGGCAAACGAGGAAGGATCGTCAAAGCAGAGGAGTGCATATGCTGGAGCATTGAACCCGTGTAATAAACATGTAAATGTTTTACTTCTTTTAAAGTCAATGAAAGCTTTAGGGTTGAGTTAGGTAGGTAAATGTTTTGGCTCTGTTGGCATTGAACCCGTGTTGGCATTGAAGTGATTGTTTCTTTGATGTGTTGAAATGAATAAAGGATTGGTTATGGTTGAGGAAGAGAGTTAAATGACTTGCTTAGGCTTTGATAATGAATTGATTTGTCGATAATAAATGACTTGCTTTGTCATAGATTATTGTTGTGAAATGGTAATTAATTTAAGGTAGAAACATGTCAACTCGAATCTGGTTGTGGTTAGTTGTTTTGAGTGTTGAATGCTATCCTTTATTTCTCTACTCTATCTTCTTTCTTTAAGACTCTTTCTTTCCCTTCCAACTCCAACAGATTCCTATATGTTATTTCTCTAGTCTTTCAACTCATCAATGGATTTTAATCCGTTTACTGAGACAAACAACTTTGTTGATCTACTTAGCAGTCAACAAAATCTTGTCTTTGGTACTGAGACTTCACCGCAAGTTCCCTTCTATGGCAATCAAGCAACCGAGGATTCAAACTTTGGTGCAGAAACACAAGGCACTCGTAAAGAAAGAATAGCGTGGTCGCCAGGAGACGATGTTCTGCTCATCAGCTCGTGGTTAAACACGAGCAAAGATGCAGTAGTAGGGAATGAGCAAAGGTTTAATACATTCTGGACAAGAATTGCTGCGTACTACAATGTTAGTCCTCAGGCTGCGGGCAGCGAGAAGAGAGAGCCACGTCACTGTAAGAATCGTTGGCAGAAGATCAATGATCTGGTTTGTAAATTTTCTGGAGCATTTGAAGCTGCGACCAGAGAGAAAACAAGTGGTCAAAACGAGAATGATGTTCTCAAACTAGCCCACCACATCTTCTACACTAACCATAAAAAAAATTTCACCCTTGAGCATGCTTGGAAAGAGTTGCGTAATGACCAGAAGTGGTGTGAGGTGTCTACGGCTAAAACTGATGGAAACTCCAAAAAGAGGAAGTGTGGAGATGTTTCACAGTCAGCAAGCTCCAAAGCAATTGAAGAAGATTCTGGTGACGATGATGAAGTCACAACTCGCCCCCCGGGTGTTAAGGCTGCAAAGGCCCGTTCTAAGAAGACAATGGATGATGGGAAGAAGCTGTCTCAGTTTCAGACAATGTGGAGCTTGAAGCAGCAAGATTTGGTTTTCAAAGAAAGGTTGTCTAAAAATAAGTTACTTGACAGTCTCATTGCTAAACAAGGACCACTAGCGGATAAGGAAGAAGCTTTGAAGAAGAAACTCATCAATGAGTTGATGTCTAACTAGTTAACTACTCAGTTTGTTCTCGGTTGTGTCATGGAGTTTCTGTTATGTAGTTGCTTGTTGCTTGTTCTCGTTTGTGTTATGTAGTTCTTGGTTTCTCTTTAATATATCTGGAAGTTCTTATAACTTTTTGTCCTGCTTGATGTTTAATAAATATGCTGATGTTCTTGTTGTTTGTTTCAGGTCTCATTCACGGGCGAAGCCACATGTGTGTTCTTCTGACGAGTGAAAGACTGAAGCCTCATGTAGTCTAGTGTCTTGTTGTGTCACAAAGTGTTCACGGGTGAAGCCTCAGGTGTTTTCAGTTTTGTATTTTTCAGTTTTGTATTTTTCAGACTTGTATGCTTCTTGTTGTGTCACAAGTGAAGCCTTATTGTTCACGGGTGAAGCCTCATGTTGTCTAGTGTCTTGTTGTATCACGGAGTGAATTCAGTTTTGAATTTTTCAGACTTGTATGTATATCATAGACTTCTATGCTTTTATTTTTATAATCTTCTCTACATGTAACAACACCAAACTCATTTCTCTCTTTTAAAACAACACCAAACTCATCTTCTCTTTCGATACACATCAATAACCTCACTTCAACAAACTCATTTCTCTCTTGTAAAACAACACCAAAATCATCTTCTCTTTAATCACTTCAGCAACCTCACTCTCGAGTTTTTAAAAAACAACCACAAACACTTTTGATTTCACTCATATTCAAAAGACCAAACTTTCATTCTTAACTCATTTTTTCTTTTCAATCACCATATATGGCTTCTTCTTCTCAAAACATTCTAGATGAATCATTTGATGATGCATTTGATAATGCATTTGATGATGCATTTGATCAATCTTTTGATCAAACTTCTGAGAATTTTACCATTCATGGTGATCAAGAAAAACAAAGGAAAAAAGAAAAAAACGAGCTTATATCGAAAGAAATCGTGAAGAATGTCATCTCCGGTTATGGAACGATTATTTCAGTGACGCTCCAACGTATCCTGAAAATCTTTTCCGACGACGATTTAGAATGAACAAGCCATTGTTCATGCATATTGTTGATCGTCTCTCCAATGAAGTTCAATTCTTTCGTCAGAAGAAGGACGGTCTCGGAAGGCTTGGTCTCTCTACACTTCAAAAGTGTACAGCAGCTATTCGTGTGTTGGCATATGGTTATGCGCTTGATGCGGTCGATGAATACCTCAGGCTCGGTGCAACCACTACTCGGTTATGTGTGGAAAATTTTGTGGAAGCAATAATAGATTTGTTCGGCGAACAGTACCTAAGAAGACCAACACCGGATGATCTTCAACGTCTACTTCATATTGAAGAGCTTCGTGGATTTCCCAGGAAGATAGGAAGCATCGATTGTATGAATTGGGAGTGGAAGAATTGTCCCACCGCTTGGAAAGGGCAGTATTCTCGTGGTTCTGAAAAACCCACAATCGTTTTAGAGACGGTTGTTTCATATGATCTCTGGATATGGCAAGCATTTTTTGGACCTCCAGGTACCTTAAATGATATCAATGTTCTTGATCGCTCACCTGTTTTTGATGAAATAATAAATGGCCAAGCTCCGCAAGTGAATTTCTCGGTCAACGGATGAGAGTATCATTTGGCTTACTATCTCACCGATGGTATTTATCAGAAATGAGCAACTTTTATCCAATATATTCAACTTCCACAAGGGCCGAAAGCAGTTTTATTTGCTCAATGTCAAGAAGCAGCCCGAAAAGATGTCGAACGTGCTTTCAGAGTCTTGCAAGCTCGATTTGCCATTTTTAAAAATCCGGCACTTTCTTGGGATAAAGTCAAGATTAGGAAGTTTATGAGAGCATGTATCATACTCCATAATATGATAGTAGAAAACGAACGAGAAGACTACACTCAATACGATGTTTCAGGTTTTCAACAAGGAGAAGGAAGCGGAAGTTCACATATCGATCTCACCTATTCTACAGATATCCCTACAAATATCGCCAATGAGATGGGTGTTCGAACAAGAATTCATGATAGACAAGCGCATGAACAACTGAAATGTGATTTAGTTGAACATATATAGCGTAAATTCAGACGTGATCAAGACAACAATTGAGCTTGAATACTTCTTTCAAATTATTATCGTTTATTTTAGTAATCTTTGTTTTAATGTTTTAATGTTTTTATGTTTGTATTTTAAAATGTTATGTTTGACTTTGTTTTATTTAATAAATCAATTTTATCTTTTAAAAAAAATTATGTTTTTTTTTTATTGATAAAAACCATAATTAAACAACTACCAATAAAACCACTATAATTAAATGTTTCTTAACAAAGTTGCTTAGCTTAATTTTAATAGTTAAAAATTCATTAAGAACCACTTAACCCGTATAGGCTAATCTCTCTTTCTTTCTTTCTTTAACCTCTCCCTAAATCAAACAAAAGATAGATTTGTTGTGGCCCACCTTCTGAAACTATGTTACCTATTACATTAACTTTGTTACTAAGCAAACGTATAATAGGTATGGTTTTTCTAAAAATGTTGTTGTAACTCTAAAACTAGAGAGTGAGGGTGTTACCACACAAACCTACTGGGAGAAAAAATCTGCAAACCAAGAAGAGAATCATCATACAGTTTCAAAACTAACCGATGATCAACTCTTCCGAGAACTAAAGATGATCTTATACAAAAACAGAAATGGATAGATAACATGCCTGCAACACTACTAGGCGAAGACTTATATCATTATTTCATATTAGATAAAATAAAGCATTTAGCTTTGTTTAATGGATTCCAAGAACAAAGCATTTGTTTAGAAAATTCGAAAGGAGCTTTATTTTTTTGAAGCGAGATGCCTCACGCATTCGGATTCCAAAGCCTCCAAAAACGCCAATTGAATAATCCCAGCACGTCCGGTAACACCTTCCTCGCCAAGCCCCTGTGCCTAGTCCCCGCCGCCGCCGGAAACCTCAACATTTCCGGTGACTCCTCAGGCTTAACTTCATCTACAGGCTCCACCGGTTCTTCGGGTCGACCCGAGGGCTCCACGACCCGGCGACGACGTGATTTCTCCTTCTTTTTTCCTCCTCTGCCGCTTGACTTCTCGCTCTTGGCTAGATGGTCTTCGTAAGCTTCGATGATCTGGTGGATGAGCTCACGGTTAGGCGAGGAGTCCCAGCGAAACCAGTAGCTCGTGTAGCATTCGAAACATTCACAATCGAAACGCGGAGCTTTATGATGAGTTCTAGCTTTCTTACAAGAGCTTCTACGTCTTCCGGAGGATACGGCGATGGTGGTGGTTTTGAGTGAACGGGTGATTAAGTAAGCAAGGACTTGCTTGTCTTCGGGGGAGAGAGAGGAGACGAGAAGGAGAATCACAGCGGGGAGAAGCTTCAGGACAGAGAGACAGTTGTCTACTTTGGATGAAGAAGAAGGAAATGATGGAAGAGGAGGAGATGGGTGGACTTGACCTTTCTTCTTTATTTTCATGGCTGATGATGAACGACGAGAAGCTTTAGAGAGAGAAGAGTTTCTTTGGTGCGTTTAATTATATTATATATAGTTTTTAATAGGTTAAGCAGAAAAGGAAGGAACACAGAGTAACGTGGTGTTCTTTTTCATGTTTATTTATTCTACTCTTATTTATTCCCTTATTTTATTAAGAACAATAGTAATTTTCCCTTTTTTCTGACGGCAAATCTCAAAAAAAAATATTCTCTTTCGCTAAATTCCTTTTTTTTTCCAGTTTCAGTAAACTCCAATAAAGTACCAACAATTTTTGTGTGTGTTTTCTCTAAATTTCATAAAACTTTTTATGGTAAAAAATATTAGAAGTTAATGTTCAAAAGAGAGAGTCAATGAACCAAATATCCTGAAAGTCCGAATGCCGACAATCGAAATAATTGCGGGAAAAAAAACGTATATATTTTTGGTATTATTAACTGCGGTGTGGTTTTTTCCGTTACTATTCATACTTAAAAACAAATACCATGAATAGCTTAGATATATAATTTATGATTTTACTGTTTTTACAAATGCTAGAATATTATTGGATTATGGATCGGACTATCCAAATTGTATCTAGATGCTCAGTTGGTGTGAGGTGATGTTGATAAGGATTACTTGGTCAGGGAACTTGATATAACATGACAATTCTGCTCGAAATATTAGGGTGTTACAACCTTGGCGGTGATAGCATTTATTAATGTTAGTATAACGTCCCGATCGCTCAAATCTACGCACGCTCGCTCAGCCCGTGAGCTCTCACATCTAACGGGCGGTGCGTTAATTTTTTGGAAGGTTCGAAAGTCTTGTTTATTGACCCTGAAATCACCACATGATCTTTTTCCGTGTTTTGACTTCATTCGCACAATATCGCGTATCACTTTTCGTTAGGTCACATATCATCACTGTCTGGCTCAAGCATGCTTAACTCTGGAATTTTAAATGTACGTGTGTGCGGGAAAAAGTAAACATACTTTGATGAAATTGATAATTAAATCAGTTCTCTTAAGCCTTTTAACATATACCACAAACCAAGATATTAGAGTTAGTTTGAATTCTTTTGGACTCGTATTTATCAAGTGGTTTCAGTCATGGGGTCCTTTTGCACAAAGTTTTGGGCTATGTCGTTATTTATATTTGCATCGTTTACATTGAACTCAGGTTGTATAAACCTTAATAACTAGTTACAATATACTCAATGAACACAGTAACTATGGGGGTGATTGGTAAGTGCTGTGAGTGTTTTCCACATCTTACATTTTTTTTGAAAAATTTGGAAAAATGGGTCGCTTTGAACTTTGATTTGTCACAATAGAATTTGTAGAAAATGTTTTAGTAATTAGGATTTTAATTCCTGTAAATACTATACTACCCTTAATTTTGAATTATTATTATAAATTGTAATTTTCGTAATTGATTTTAAATGTTAAAATATTAAAAAAATTAAAAAAAAACAAAAATTTAAAATAGACAAAAGGGAGACGTGGCCACCCATATACCCTAATTTATTTTTCTTCTTGTTTTCTCCACCGTAGAGTCATGGCTCTCTTCCATGGAGATTTAGGGTTCAACGGAGAGAAGCCATGATCTTCGTCGGTGTTTCATATGCCCGTAGTCTCTAATCTCGTCTCTGTAAACACAACAATTGGTTCCGGGAATGTGGCAAGCCACACCTATTTTTACACATGTAAATCCCATCACGCGTTGGTTCTCCGACCATATAAACTTAGTCAAAACTGATTCTTTTGTGTTTTGTCTTCTACTTTCTGCTGTGTCTATTGTTCGGTTTTATGCATGATAAAACCTTGTTTATATACTTGTTTTCTGACTTTTTATGGTTTATTGCTGCTCATCAGGTTGCTGATTATCTGAATACTACAAAAGAATCCCTTCTGATGAAGATGGCGTGGGAGATGATGAACCCTGAGTACAAAAAGGTATTTTTTTCTCTCATCCTGTCTTTGATCTTCTTGATTTTTGCTGACTGTTATGTTGACGTTCTTGTTAATGATACTTACATTTTCTATCGATTATCAGGTAATGCAGAGGAAACCTACAGCAGTGAAAAAGAAATATCCTATTAGTAAGACTGCTGCTCCTCCTAGTAAAAAACTTCTGCAACCATAAGCCTAAGCAATACAGAAAGCGAAAAGAAAAAGGTCAGTGCTACTCTTCCTCCAACTCGTTTACTGTTATAGTTTGATATATCTTTGGATCTTCTTTAGTTTTTCATCTGTAGCTAAATTTCTTGTGTCTTCTTGTGTACAGAGACTTAGTGCATACATCAATTTGGATGTCTTGGATAAGCTATTTGATGATGTAAGTTTACCCCCGTCTCTCTAGCGTTATATGTCACATTATCTAGCCTCTTGTTTCTTTGTGTAATCTCTTATGTGTATTCACTTCTGTGTAGGAGAACTCTCCAAAGATGACTAAGTTGGAGAACCAGTTGTTGTTGGTGACCAAATGAAAAATTCACAGCAAAGCAGCGAATGAACTCTCCAAAGATGACTAAGTTGGAGAACCAGTTGTTGTTGGTGACCAAATGAAAAATTCACAGCAAAGCAGCGAATAAGAATGCCTTTTGGAACCTGAGGGTTCTGAAGAAGATGCACCAGAAGAAGATAAACTAGTCTGGAACAAGGATTACATTACTGAAGAAGCTAATGGAGGAGAGGACGAATTCTATGGCGGAGCTGATCTTGAATATGAAAATCAAGATGAAGCAAAATATAATGAAGATATTATTTGGTGATCTCATCTTACATTGTGAATTGATCTTAACAACATTGATTATTATTACTTTTTTGACAAAAATCTCTGAAATTACATTCATCATCTTTCCCAGTCTAATAAATGAAAGCCTTCTACACTGTTCAAAAGAGTGCATCTCTATTTTGTTGTCCTTTGCAGATAAATTCTTCTCTCAGGATTTTGCAAAACATTTTCTATTTGGTACTGTAGTCTGAGAAGGTGAAGTAGCTTGACAAAACTTGGTTTTACAGTGCCTCTTGTTCTCATGGCTTGGCTTGGTCTATGATGAGTGTAAAACGTTAAGTTTCATCTGAATCTCATTCTCAGGATTATCACGTAGCTCCTTGAGCCTATTCACCACGTTTTGAGCTAGATCTTCATAAGCTTTTGATACTACAGAACCAGGAGAAGAAACAACCACACGAACACCTTCATCAGACCCTTCTCTAATCTTCATTTCCAGTGGAATCTACACAAACTATATCTAGTAAGGCCACATAGAGAATGTACAACACTATAACATCGGTTTTGGCTTTAGATTATTTACCTCACCGATGAGTTTCAAGTCCTTCTTTGCAGCCATCTGCCATGCCCCTTCTTTCCCAAATATGAAAGAAGCTTCGTTACAGTGGAAAAAAACGAAGCAACTAATGTTCTCCACAAGTCCCAAGATCTATTACAAAAATGCAGAAAGGTTAAGAAGCTAAGACAAAATTAGTAGTAAGGACGGTATATATGGCCACTGTACAGGTACTCTAACTTTGTCGAACATGGAGATTCCACTATTAGCATCCGCAAGCGCCACATCTTGTGGAGTGGACACCGTACATGTAACACCCTCGAACCATTTTAGACATCGGTCAGTCAGCCGGACAACAATCAAACAAGAACATGCCCGAACGACCTTCCTCTGCCAAGTTCGGAAGTGTTACGACGGGTTGAGAATAGACTTTCCAAGTCACAAAACATAATTCTGTACCCTAGAATATCCATTTTAAACTCGTTTCCTCTAATCTTCGGCCTGAGGCTTTGTAACCCGTACCGAATCATAGAGTTGTGTTAGGTTGGACTACCCTAATATCAGATTCAACACGTCACGATTATAAACATATTTTATTTCATATATATAAAACACGAAGTTCACAAGCCCAAAATATTATACATAGGGTCCATGGACGCAGCCGAAAGTAAAACATACATTCCTATATCTTGAAAACGAGTCTTTAGCAAAAGATATCCATTCTACACCAGCTCCTACAGTTTCGCGAGCGCTATGGTCCTTTCTACTGGACACCTGCAAAAGGATGTGAGGAGTGAGTGAACTAGTTTTACTCAGTGAGTCAGGGTTCCCTATCTAGCATATACAGCTACCCGTCATTCTAAACCCCACCCCAAACACAAGCAAGACGAGTAGTTCAACAATCAATATTCAAGATCATAAAGCATGACCGATTTAAGCAATAAACCATTAAACCGTAATAAATCAAACACTCTTTATGAGTGTCATATCAATCAACCATATATATATACTCCTAGGGCCCAACAGAATCATTCTTCCTCCACATAAGGGACACCGGCAATCCCTTCACTATTACACCACACAGGCGTAGGCGCTCGGGAATCGCCCGGTCACGGTCCTCAATCGGAATCTCCGTGCCCTGATCCTCTATCGGACTCGCCGGGGGCTGTCACATTCACGTGTGACACTCGGCCTTGGTGATCAAGCCAAGTTAAACCGAGCCCACCACTTTCCGGACCACGACCGGCTTAGAGGGACCATTTGAGGAAGCAATGACCTGCAAACTACTACTAGAACCACCACGAGGTTCTCACACAACAGTACCAACACGAGGTACATACCATAACAACATATAATACTCACACAATCACAATAACCCGGGTGCTTAGACTAGTCTTGCTATCCACTTAGCCCATACATTGTCTCAAGCCTCAGATCCACAAACTGACACCTAGACCGGTCCGAATATCCTAGCTCGGAAGCCGTCTACGATGTCAGCAACCTGCATTAAAAATTTGTTAACAAACAATTAACCATGACTCATAGTGATTAATCGATGTGGCTCGACTCTTTGATTCCAGATGTTGACCAAACCTCTTTTATCCCCTCCAAATCTTCGTCTTGTTACCGTGATGTTAAATCCCAAAATCCAACCTCAATGTCTTGAATGAATTGGTCTGGACTGATCAGAACTCGGAAAGAACCTTCTTTCTCTTCTGGACAGTCTTTCGAAACTTCCCGGCAGTTTATCGGTCTTCGAAAAATGTCTATACTTCTAAAGCACCTCACTTCTTTCTCTCTCTCTCTCTCTCTCTCTCTCTCTCTCTAAGCCGCGTTTTGTAGTGTTCTTGGTGTGTCTTAATGAGTAAAATTGAACCAGGTTAGCTGGGTATATATAGAAGTTGCCGGCCAATAAGAATGAGCCACCTGATTGCATGTGTGTCGTCCTGCATGCTTCCGGTCGCATGCGTGGCGACACATGGGCGTCCAAATGCCCTGTTGCATGCTCTCTAGCCATTCCAGAAGACACCTCCATGTCCACTTGCCCTTCAGCATGTCTGGGGTTCATGCAACGCGACACACGGGCCTCTGCATGTCGGTTCGCATGCGCATATCGCAGGTATTGCGACACCTCGTGCTTCTGTGTGTCAACCTGCATGGAACTGCTTCATGCACGTCTACACCTCTTTCTTGTGTTGAAACTCAGCAGGTTAATTGGTTGACACCACGTCCTGATCCCTTAGATCAAGCCAGCTCGAGCTTCTAGGTCGATTTGCACGATTTCGGTCCTTCTAGTGAATTTTCGTCCCGCGATCAATCCAGAATATTTTTCCGCTCCCGTTCTGATGAGCTAAATATTTTTAATAGAACCCAGACTAACCTTAACCTTCATGATACAAATTTTCTGAGCCTTCGGCTTCCCCGAGAAATTCCATAAAACCAAAATTAGGGTTTTGTTTTTAAGACGGGGTATTACATTCTCGTCCCCTTATTAGAATTCGTCCCCGAATTCTCTAAGGATCCGGTGATCCCCCTTCTTCCATTACTACATCTTCGTGGAAGAACTCTGGATGCAACGCTTTGAATCTTGATTCATCCTCCCAGGTCACAACTACACGGTTCCGTTTACCCCAGAAAACTTGGACTTGAGGAATTTCTCGATTCTTCAATCTT
>NC_027750.1:50920809-50923045 GCF_000695525.1 Brassica oleracea var. oleracea | reverse complement strand
GCCTCATATGGTGCCATACCTATGCTAGAATGAAAGTTGTTGTTGTAGGAGAATTCGACTAATGGTAAATGTTTTTCCCAGCTTCCCGCCCAATCCAATATACACATCCGTAACATATCCTCTATGGTGTGAATGGTTCTTTCGGTTTGCCCGTCCGTCTCGGGATGATACGCGGTGCTTATGAATAACTTAGTTCCCACTGCTTCTTGTAACGCCTTCCAAAAATTTAAGGTGAATCTAGGATCTCGATCGGAGACTATATATGTTTGCACACCATGCAACCTCACAATTTGGTCCACATACATCTCTGCCAATACTTCTACCTTATCGGTTTCCTTCATAGGTAACAAGTGCGCCACCTTCGCCAGTCTGTCGACAATCACCCATATTGCGTTATTTGATCAACCTCGAGCCGGGGGTAACCCAGTGATGAAATCCATGGATATGGAATCCTATTTCCACTGAGGTACTGGTAAGCTTTGTAACAACCCTCCTGGAATCTGATGCTCGACTTTCACTTGTTAACAAGTTTGACATTGAGCCACCCATCGCGCCACTGATTTCTTCATTCCTGGCCAATGATAATACCTTCGGATATCTCGATACATTTTCGTACTCCCGGGGTGGATACTGAGTGACGAATGATGCGCCGACTTCAAAATCTCATGTCGTAGCCCTTCTCCTTGTGGTACTGAAATCATCCCATTAAGTAAGAGTGTACCATCTGGCGCCATATGATATCCACTTGGGTTTGGACCTTCTTGACTCTTGACTTCCTCAATAATTCTCTTTAACTTTTCATCACGTTGTTGCTCCTGTCTGATCCGTGCGAGTAAACCAGCCTGGTTTACTGCATGCATGCCTAATGGCTCACATGGCTCTCCTTCAATTGCCCATAAAGTCATCAACTTAAGTTCATTCAATAACGCTTCCACTTCCTTTCCAACATCGGACGTCAACTTTCTACGACTTAATGCATCTGCGACTACATTAGCTTTGTCTGAATGATATTGAATCTTCAGGTCGTAATCCGCCACAAACTCCATCCATCGCCTTTGTCGGAGGTTCAAATCAGGCTGTGTGAACAAGTACTTGAGACTCTTATGATCTCTGAATACTTCCACGACTTCTCCATGTAAGTAAGATCGCCAAATCCTTAACGCAAAAACCACTGCCGCCATTTCTAAATCGTGTGTTGGGTAGTTCTCTTCATGTTTTCTGAGTTGCCTTGATGCATAAGCAATTACTTTGCCTTCCTGCATCAACACACACCCCAACCCAACCCTAGAAGCATCTGCGTACACAGTGTAAGGTTTACCTTGTTCAGGTAATGCCAATACCGGTGTTGTGGTCAAAGCTTTCTTCAGTCTCTGAAATGCTTCCTCTGTTTCTTTTCCCCAGATGAACGAAACTCCTTTTCCAGTCAACTTTGTCAGGGGCTTAGCGATCGATGAAAATTTCTTGACGAACTTTCGATAATGCCCGGCTAACCCGAGGAAACTTCTTACCTCAATTACCGTTGATGGTCTTTGCCATTCCTCGATGGCTTTCACCTTTTCTGAATCTACGGAAACTCCTTCTCCAGACACACGGTGCCCCAAGAACCCGATCTCTCTTTTCCAGAAAGAACACTTGCTGAACTTGGCATACAGCTTTTGGTTTCTTAACAGTTCCAACACTAGCTTCAAGTGTGCTTTGTGCTCGACCTCTGTCTTGGAATATATTAAAATGTCATCGATGAAGATTATCACGAACTTGCCGAGATAATCGTGGAAGACTTCATTCATCAATCTCATGAAGGTCGCCGGCGGTGCGTTAGTAAGCCAAAAGGCATTACTACGAACTCGTATTGTCCATAACGAGTTCTAAATGCAGTCTTCATGACATCACCTTCTGATATTGGGATCTGATGATAGCCCGACGCAAAGTCGATCTTTGAAAACCAACTTGCTCCCCTTAGCTGATCCAACAACTCGTCTATCCTGAAGAGGATACTTATCTTTGATGGTGATATTGTTTATTCCTCGATAATCAATGCAAAGTCGCATGCTACCATCCTTCTTCTTGACAAATAAGACCGGAGCTCCCCATGGTGAAGAGCTAGGTCTTATGAAATCTTTCTCCATTAAATTTTCAAGTTGTTTCTTCAACTCTGCTAACTCTGCTGGTGTCATGCGGTGGAGGTAACTCTTTTAACGCCGCAAACACATCCTCAAACTCTTGTACGACTGCAATG
>NC_027750.1:50917471-50920795 GCF_000695525.1 Brassica oleracea var. oleracea | reverse complement strand
ATTGCTAGCGGGTCCTTCACTAGCAGTTACTGTTACCAGATACGCTTCTCCATCCTTGAGCAAATCTTCCACTCTCAAGGCAGCTACTAAAGACACATACTTGCTTGGACTGATCCCATAGAACACTATTTGCCATTGCCCGTTCTCCTTGAACAAAATACGACTTTTTTCCCAATCTAATTGAGCCCGATACCCTGATAACCAATCCATGCCCAGAATAACCTAATATCCCTTTAAGGGCACCACCAAAAAATCTGCCAAGAACATCTTCTCGCAAAAGACTAAAGGAACTCTTCTGATGCATTCTCTTGCTTAGAGGGTTTGGTCTCCGGGAGTCATTACAGCCACATCCATCCTGTCAATCACAAATGAACCCACAAACTTGACAGCTACTTCAGGGGTCGCAAAACTATGTGTTGCCCCGGAGTCGAACAATACATGTGTGGGACTCCCCGCAACATGTAAAGTTCCTGCCACAACATCAACAACATAATAATTATCCAATAGAAATTAACCAATCCATGACAAGCAGTCAGACAACACAAAGTAAAATTAGTAAGGCTAAAGAACCCAAATACCTGTGATGGGACCCGTAGATGGGCCTGGAGGTTTAGGATCATCTAGTTCTAAAGCGTAAACTCTACCTCCTATAGCTTGCCTTTTTGGCGTTGGTGCGATTGCATGTGGAGCTGGAGGAGGATGGACAGTGATTGGCGTAGCTGGGATAGGACGGTTGACGCTGCACTGGGTAGAGACGTGACCTTTCTTTCCCCACGTGAAACATGTAGGATTGTAGGAGTTTGACTGAAAGGATCCAGGTTTCGTCCCGAAGCATTCACTTGACTTATGGCCTGTCTTGCCACAGTTAAAGCATTTTCCTGTGAACAGAGATCGTCGAGTTGGCCCTCCCGATTCCTTTTCTTTATCTTTACCATTAAAAGATCTTTGGTTTCCACCATACTTACCTTCTTGATGCTGCTTGAATTTCTTACTTGCCGCCTTCTCAGCTTCCAATCCGATCTCCACATTCACAACCTTTTCCACTAGCTCGGTGAGACTCTCGTAGTTCCCGACTGCCAGTCTATTTTCCAACTCTGGTTTTAGACCAAACAGAAAGTTGGATATCATGGTCTCCTCATCATCTTGTCCTCGTAGCACGTGTCGTCGCAGTCGCATAAATTCAGATTCATATTCTCTAACCGTCTTATCTCCTTGTACCAAGTTTGCAAACTGGCGTTGAAGCCTTCGCTTGGATTCAGGAGTGAAGTACTTGCGTTCAAATTCTTGTTTGAATGCCACCCAAGTGGTGACCAGATGTCCCACTTGGCGATCCCTACTCTCCCACCATTCTGCTGCGTCTTTGTCTAAGTAATATACTGCCATTTTTTTCTTAGACTCTTCAGAACTCGTCAGGGTCTCAAAGTTTTTCTCCATAGTTCGAAGCCACTGGTCGGCTTGAAATGGATCTGTCCCGCCTTCAAAATGTGGTGTCTTCATATTCTTCATGGCAGTTATCAACGGTAACATCGGTGTAGCCACTGTAGGTTGTGATGGCATAAGTGGCTGAGGTTGCACCTGAGGTTGTTGCAGTGACCTCACTATCACATCATGAAGCATCATCAGAGTGTGCTCCATTCCTACTCCTTGTTGTGGTTGATCATGAACCTCTGGTTTAATCGGGTTGTTCCGCCTCCCTGGTCTAGGTCCTTGGCCACTTGAATCGCTATCACCTATTTCTTGTCTTCCCCTTACAGTACGGTATGGTGGAAAGTTTTCTTCTCGTGGTATTTCTTGTTCATGTCCAAACAGATTGTTGTTTCTTCCTACATTTTCTTCACTGGATCCTTGGTTGGTGTGCACCAGTGTTTGCACCATTCCCTCGGATTCATATCCCGGTCCTCTTCTTCTTGAGACTCTTTATGTACCCAGCATCCAATCCTGTCCTCCTTCACTCATTCCTCTTCTTGTCATCTGCAATCCACGAACAAGGAATTTTCTATTAAGAATACTAATTAAAACGAAACTCTGCTGGTTTCCTAACACATCTTTTGCGACACATTTGACTCGATAAAACACAGAAAGTACGTGATTGACCGCATGATCTAAACCATGCTCTGATACCACCTCTGTAACACCCTCGAACCATTTTAGACATCGGTCAGTCAGCCGGGTAACAATCAAACAAGAACATGCCCGAACGACCTTCCTCTGCCAAGTCTGGAAGTGTTACGACGGGTTGAGAATAGACTTTCCAAGTCACAAAACATAATTCTGTAACCAAGAATATCCATTCAAAACTCGTTTCCTCTAATCTTTGGCCTGAGGCTTTGCAACCTGTACCGAATCATAGAGTTGTGTTAGGTTGAACTAACCTAATATCAGATTCAACACGTCACGAATATAAAAAATACTTTATTTCATATATATAAACATGAAGTTCACAAGCCCAAAATATTATACATATGGTACATGGACGCAACCGAAAGTAAAAAAAATATTATACATAGGGTCCATGGACGCAGCCGAAAGTAAAACATACATTCATATATCTTGAAAACGAGTCTTTAGCAAAAGATGTCCAATCTACACCAGCTACTACAGTTCCGCGAGCGCTATGGTCCTTTCTACTGGTCACCTGCAAAAGGATGTGAGGAATGAGTGAACTAGTTTCACTCAGTGAGGCAGGGTTCTCTATCTAGCATATACAACTACCCGTCATTCTAAACCCCACCCCAAACACAAGCAAGACGGGTAGTTCAACAATCAATATTCAAGATCATAAAGCATGACCGATTTAAGCACTAAACCCTTAAAACATAATAAATCAAACACTCTTTATGAGTGTCATATCAATCAACCATATATATATACTCCTAGGGCCCAGCAGAATCATTCTTCCTCCACATAAGGGACACCGGCAATCCCTTCACTATTACACCACACAGGCGTAGGCGCTCGGGAATCGCCCGGTCACGGTCCTCAATTTGAATCGCCGTGCCCCGGTCCTCTATCGGACTCGCCAGGGGATGTCACATCCACGTGTGACACTCTGCCTTTGTGATCAAGCCAAGTTAAACCGAGCCCATAACTTTCTGGACCATGACCGGTTTAGTGGTACCAATTGAGGAAGCAATGACATGCAAACTACTACTAGAACCACCTCGAGGTTCTCACACAACAGTACCAACAAGAGGTACATACCATAACAACATATAATACTCACACAATCACAATAACCTGGGTGCTTAGACTAGTCTTGTTATCCACTTAGCCCAGACATTGTCTCAAGCCTCGGATCCACAAACTGACACCTAGACCGGTCCG
>NC_027750.1:50904344-50917349 GCF_000695525.1 Brassica oleracea var. oleracea | reverse complement strand
CGGATGTTGACCAAACCCCTTTTATCCCCTCCAAATCTTCGTCTTGGTACCATGATTTTAAATCCCAAAACCCAACCTCAATTTCTTGAATGAATTGGTCTAGACTGATCAGAACTCGGAAAGAACCTTCTTTCTCTTCTGGACAGTCTTTCGGAACTTCCCGGTAGTTTATCGGTCTTCGAAAAATGTATATACTTCTAAAGCACCTCACTTCTTTCTATCTCTCTCTCTCTAAGCCACGTTTTGGAGTGTCCTTGGTGTGTCTGAATTAGTAAAAATGAACCAGGGTAGCTGGGTATATATAGAAGTTGCCGGCCAATAAGAATGAGCAACCCAATCGCATGTGTGTCGTCCTGCATGCTTCCGGTCGCATGCGTGGCGACACATGAGCGTCCACATGCCATTTTACATGCTCTCTAGCCATGCCAGAAGTCATCCTCCACGTCCACTTTCCCTTCAGCATGTCTGGTGTTCATTATTGCGACACACGGGCCTCTGCGTGTCGGTTCGCATGCGCAGATCGCAGGTATTGCGACACCTCGTGCTTCTGTGTGTCAAGCTGCATGGAAATGCTTCATGCACATCTACAACTCCTTCTTGTGTTGACACTCAGCAGGTTAAATGGTTAGCGCCACGTCTTGATCCGTTAGATCAAGCCACCTCGAGCTTCTAGGTCGATTTGCGCGATTTCGGCCCTTCTGGTGAATTTTTGTCCCGCGATCAATCCCGAATATTTTTCCGTTCCCGTTCTGATGAGCTAAATATTTTTAATAGACTCTAGACTAGCCTTAACCTTGAGGATAAAAATTTTCCGAGCTTTCGGCTTCCCCGAGAAATTCTATAAAACCGAAATTAAGGTTTTTTTTTTTTTAAGACGGGGTATTACAGTACAGGTACTCTAACTTTGTCGAACATGGAGATTCCACTATTAGCATCCGCAAGCGCCACATCTTGTGGAGTGGACACAATCACAATACCTGTAAACATAAGCGCACACTAAGTAAACTAAACTACACACACGACTTGTCTAATCTTAACAACAACTCAGATATGTATTATATATACCAGAGAACGTAACACACAAGGTAGTAGACGAATCCCTCTTTGCATAGCCTACAAAATTAGATGCTTGCCTATCATTGGTGATAATAATTGGAGAATTCCCTCTTTGATTCAACAACGAATAACTGAACTCGGCATTAACAACATTATGGTCCACCCCATAATCCTTACACACCATCATCTTGAGCTTCTCCAATGGAGTAGTAGTTTCTAATGTTACCATTCGACCATGCCTTTCTTTGTCTACTACGAAACTCCACTCTTCACTGCAACTAGACATCCATTCACCAGATTTAACATAGATTAGAACCATGTTGTATTGATAGAGAGAAGAGATGATTATGTGGATGAAGAAGAGAGAACACACAAAAAACGAAGAGAAAAAGATCGTGGGAGAAGGAGAAAAACGTGGGAGAAAATATTCTATGAGATATTTAGGGAAGATTTAGTTTAGATTTAGGAAACATCTTTAACCGAATATGGAAGTTTCCATATTTTCCGGATTTCCCGTAGAATATATATCCTAGCTAACTCAGAACACAACAGAGTAGATATGAAACATATTCTTCCTTAAGCGCCACATAAGGTAAAAGGTAGAACATGTTATTACACAAAATATAGATAAGGTATATCACTGCGTTGTGGCTATATGTCGTTATCAAGCTGTAGGTATACTGAAGACATCTTTCTTGATTATAACGTTTCGAAATATAGCTTTGTTAGAATATATAAGAAATGATAGTTTACCTTGTATACCCAAGATATATATATGTATACAACTTAGTATCCAATTTCTAGACTAAGTAGATGACCAGAATGAATATTCTAACTGTAGCTAGAAGATAAAATAAAATATGATTCCACTTAAAAAAAAAAACTTTTAAACATATATATTGTCATACTTATGATTCCAATAGTTTTCATATTTTTTAACATTTTTAATATTCAGTTTACTATTTTCCCATGAAAAAAGGGTAAAATATGTCCAAAATTGCCCAAAATATCAGAAGTCCTATTGTGACAAATAAAAGTTCAAAGTGTCTCATTTTTCCAATTTTTTTTTTTCTACATCCACTTTAGTTTACCAATCATGCTTTAAGAAAAATTTTAAAGCTACAACCATAAAAACTAAAATAGGAAACAAAATATCTTTGGAAATCAAATTTTCTAGAGCTTTATATTTAGTGCTTTGGAAATAATTAATCTACAGATACATCAATAAAATCTACAGCTGTTATTCTAAACCCAAAAAATAAAAGTTGCAACACTTACCAATCATCCCCTATATCCGTTCTATTGCGTCCATCAAGTCATTTTCACAAAGCTCTCTCTCAGCAGATAATTATTATATTTGTTGCAAAATATAAGATATTTTAGGGAAAATGCAAATATTAAGAAGTATATTTTTACCTAAAGTGATTAGAAATATAAATTAAAATTACTTTAACCAATTATAAAATAAGCTATAAGTTATAAAGTGTTGCATACTTTCTAAGAAAACAAAAACAAAATTACATAGAAAGTTGAAAACATGAAACATAACATTATATTCTGAAACAGAGGGAATATTGTCAAAGAAAAAAAGGAAAATTATTTTTTTAGAGCAAAAAAATGATAACTATGTTCTTTTAGACTAATATCTATTTTTGTGTCATTTTTGCCTATAATATCTTTTAATATTTTTGAAAATAAATTTAATAAATAGTTTTACAAACAAAAAAAATTGGAAAAATAGTAACTATATGAACTTAGTGGTATTTTTTGAGTTCTAAAAATGTTTAAATCATAATTTTCAGATTTTGTTCTAAATAAAGTAGAAATGACATTCTACGAAGTAGAAAACGAAATCCACATTTTTTCATTAAATCTACAATGTTTAGAATACTTGATCTACGTAAATAAGAGTATTCTAAAAATATTTAGAATACAAATTATGCGCTTAACCTACCGATCTAAAATCATTAGAAATAAAAATCTACACATTAATATAAATCTAAAACACGTAGAAACCGACTTCTACAGATTTACTGTAAATCTAAAACATGTAGAAATCAAAATCTACACATTACTATAATGCTAAAAACATGTACAAACCGATTTCTACATATTAGATATATTCTACGGATAAGAAATCAGTTCCTAAAAATATGGAAACAAAATATTTGGGAATATTCATTTTCATATTTTGAAAAAATTGATTTTTAAAAAAAAAACAAAAAAACACAAAAAGTGGTAATCTTCTTCTCACGACGTCTTCTATATTCCATTGATTGTTCACAAAAATTTCACATTATTTCTACCATGATTCATATCTGTGCTTCCACAGATCTATCGGTCTATAATTCGAGATCGGTCGATCTGTATGAAATCGACCTTTGCCGATCGAGTGAAATGGACCAAGTCGAGCAGTATATGCTCTGCGTTTTTTTTGTTCTGCATAATGATCAGGATCGATCGATCCGTTCGACCTTGTAATTTCAGGTCGAACCCATTATTTATTATATTTAAAATTTACAATTTAAAGTCATTATTACCATTTTAAAAATAATTAGCCTAATGGAACATAAAATATATGAGATTAAAGGAACATAGTTATCATTTTTTGGTCTAAATTATATAACACCAGCTAATCACATTAGGTTAAGAGTCCACTTGTAATTTCGTTGAACCGAATAATCAAAAGCACTTATTTTCAACAAAAAAAAAAGAATAATCAAAAACACTTTTGGTAAACAGAGGGAATAGCCTTTCGCTGAACCATACCAACAAAAGCACCAATCTGGCAAAGGGCTAACCTTTGGCATGCGTCAAAGGGCTCAAACTTTCGAACAATTGTCCTTAAACACTCTTCTTAAGCGCAATTATCAGATTAGCATCAAAACCAAACCATCTTGCTAACTTGTCTTTTAAATCAATTCGAAGATGTCATCGTCTCTCTCCCGCCCTTCCTATTCTTCCTCCTCCCGCACCTCGTCTCCTTTCTTCTCGAATCACTCTTGGCGACACACGACGCTCACTCTCATTCCTCTCCGCCTCTTCTCAGGAGCTATGTCTTAGATCGCAGAGGAAGTCCGTTCAGAGCTCTGTTGTATTGCAAGATGGTAACTTTACTTGGATTCTCTGTGCCCTTTTAAGTTTTCCTGAATTGGGTTTTACTCTCTGTGCCTTTGGGTTGCGTAAAGCTTGAAACTTTGGATTATATACAATTGGTTTCAGGGGCAGTAGTAGTCACGAACTCGAGCCCAATTGAGAAACTGAAAGACGGACTTTTATCTATTCCGTCACAAGAAGTTGTGGCAGAGCTTGGTGGCGGGGAACATGAGTCAACAGTTAGTATCACGGTGGTTGGAGCGTCTGGTGATCTTGCCAAGAAGAAGATATTCCCAGCTAATAGAAGCTTCCTCTCCTTCTGGTGTGATTCTTACGTTGAATTGAATGTATGTGGTAAGCTGTTATTTGTTATTTTTTTTAACAGCATTTTACAATATACGGCTATGCAAGGAGTAAGATGACAGATGGTGAACTTAGACACATGGTCAGCAAAACACTGACTTGTAGAATTGATAAGAGGTGATTTTTAATCATTGTAGACATGGTTTCTTTTCAGTTTGGTACTTTGTCAGAGATGATTAAGATTTTAAACTGTTGAGTGTTAATCTGATATTTATCAGGGCAAACTGTAGTGAAAAGATGGAAGAGTTTCTCAAGAGATGTTTTTACCACACGGGTCAGTATGATTCTCAGGAACATTTTGTTGCATTGGACAAGAAGCTCAAGGAGCATGAGGTACTTGATGTTATCCTCTGCTTATTAACGAGCCTGGTCATCTTACTTTCACTTCTTAAATCATCACATAACTATTTACAGGGTGGAAGACTCTCAAATCGCCTTTTTTACCTCTCAATCCCTCCAAACATCTTTGTGGACGCGGTGAAATGTGCTAGCTCATCTGCTTCATCTCTCAGTGGATGGACTAGGGTCATTGTCGAGAAGCCTTTTGGCCGAGACTCCAAAACCTCAGCTGCTTTAACAAACTCCCTTAAGCACTACCTGGAGGAAGACCAAATATTCAGGTGGGAGATCTTGTCCTTATACTCACATTATTTAGTAAAACTGTAATCAGTGCTGTTATGGAGAGTAATATTTTCTTTTTTAACAGGATAGACCATTACTTAGGAAAGGAGCTAGTTGAGAACTTATCAGTTCTCCGATTCTCAAATCTCATATTCGAACCGTTATGGTCAAGGCAGTACATACAGAACGTGCAGTTCATATTCTCTGAGGACTTCGGCACCGAAGGACGCGGAGGTTACTTTAACCATTACGGAATAATAAGAGACATAATGCAGAATCACCTCCTTCAGATACTAGCTCTCTTCGCCATGGAGACGCCCGTTAGTTTGGACGCAGAGGATATCAGAAACGAAAAGGTGAAAGTTCTGCGTTCGATGAGGCCAATACAACTCGAAGACGTGGTGATAGGACAGTACAAGGGGACCGCCAAAGGAGGAGTCACTTATCCAGGCTACACCGATGATACAACTGTACCGAAAGATAGCTTGACGCCGACGTTTGCTGCTGCTGCGCTCTTTATAGACAATTCGAGATGGGACGGTGTGCCTTTTCTGATGAAAGCTGGGAAAGCATTGCACACTAGGAGGTAACCAAAAACTTTTTTGGAATGTTTTGTTTTTTTTTCTAATAAGTAAATATTATTTATGCTTTGATTGTCTACAGTGCGGAGATAAGGGTGCAGTTTAGGCATGTGCCTGGGAATTTATATAACCGGAACTATGGTGGTACTAATCTTGACCAGACTACAAATGAGCTTGTCATCCGTGTCCAACCAGATGAAGGAATCTATTTGAAAATCAACAACAAGGTTCCTGGTTTGGGAATGAGATTAGATCAGAGCCATTTGAATCTTCTCTATTCAGCACGGTGAGTTGAGAAACAGTCAAGAAAAGATTTTGGTTTTCTTATGATAACATATTTGTATATCTTCTTTCATTGTTGTTGAAGGTATTCAAAGGAGATACCAGATGCATATGAGAGGCTGCTGCTGGATGCAATAGAAGGTGAACGAAGGTTGTTTATTAGAAGCGATGAACTTGACGCTGCTTGGGCGCTTTTCACTCCGTTGCTCAAAGAGGTTGAGGAAAAGAAGATGATTCCAGAGTTGTATCCTTACGGCAGTCGTGGTCCAGTTGGTGCTCATTATCTAGCCGCAAAACACAATGTCCAATGGGGAGACCTTTAGTCTCGACCAGTAAAAGTGTGTAAGAGTTAGTTAATCAACCTTTTTGTTCCATAGATCCACGTTTGAGTATTCTCATTGATTTGTGTTGGGGACAATGAAAATATTTTTGAATAAGAAGGGTTCTGAGGGACTGTATCTTGAATAATAAGTAAAAGGGTTTCTCTTGGTATGTTATTGTTTCCACCATTTTAATTGAATTTAGTTGCCGACCAAAAAAAAAGAAGTTGAATTTGGTCTAATTAGTATTTAAAAGCCTGAAACACTTTAAATAATTTTATGATACCAAAACTATATTTATAATATTATAGTTTTAACAAATTAATATTCTGCATATTAATTAATACAAGTAAAATAGGTAAATAAACAAAAATGTTTGCTGAAAACAGAAATATTTTTATTTTTATGAAACAAATAGAAAAGTATCAACAATTCACATATTTATTTTAATTGTAATACATCACACGTATCAGTTTATCTATATATATATTTAGTTCACGTTGTATATTTTTTGATTTGATAATAGAAGTGTAGTTGACAAAAGGAAAATCTAAAAAAATACCACTATGGAGGGAATATGTTTAGTTTAACAAGAGGGTGATTTTAAACTCGGGAACACTTGGTCAATCAATCTCTTATCAAGTCATTGATTCATTTTATTTATGTTAACCATTACCAATGGTTGCAATGAGCGGTTAATCAAAATCGTTAAAGGACAGTTAAAAATTAAAAATGGTGGAGTCGTCACCGTCGTCGTTAATACCCGGCTTGACGGACGACGTAGCGGAGCTCTGCCTCTCGCGAATCCCGCGATATGACTTTCGGATCATTTCTCAGGTCTGCCGGCGATGGAGGACGTTCCTCAAAAGCAAGCATTTCTCAGCCGGACCGGTGGAGGAGTTCATGTGTGTTCTGATGAAAAGCCAGTCCCCAGAAGACGGCAGCAGGTGGGTAGAATACTTGTACGGGGAAGTTTTCGACGCCTCGGGAAACAATCTGGGACAGATCCCCAGCGTCCCTGCGCCTTTGAAGTCCCAATTCGGCGTCGCGGTGCTCGGTGGCGGAAAGATCGTGCTCGTCGGTGGATACGCGGAGGCTGAAGGATTTCCGATCGATGCGACCACCCGTATCTCTGCTTCTGCCGATGTTTACGAGTTCGATCCTGCGTCTAACAGGTCTTCTTCAATCTCAATCTCTTTTTTTTTTTGTCTGAATTCCGACCAAAAGTGAAGAGGTTTTGTTTCTTATTTTTCCTTGTCGGAATGATATTAACAGCTGGAGGAAACTGGCGGGTATGAACGTACCACGTCGCGAGTTTGCGTTTGCTGTAGTGGACGGCCTTTTGTATGTGATCCGAGGCTTTTCCTCAGATGGGGAATGCCTTCAAAGCTCGGAAGTGTACAACCCGGGAACTAACCAATGGAGCCTCATGGATGATTGTCCAGACCGCCCTGACTTTCATCGTGCCTTCGCATTCTCCTTCAAGTCCAAACTCTTCGTTGTAGGTGGGACTATGGACATGGGAAACTAAGTTTTTTCTTACATAATTTGATGATGATGGCTTTTTTTTTCAGGCAATGAATCGAGGTTCATTGACATATATGACCCCAGAACTGAGACATGGGAAGAGTTAGACTCGGGGCAATCACTTTCGGTGTACTCCTACACTGTTGTTAGGAACAAAGTGTATTTCTTTGACCATAACAGTGACTATAAAAAGCCGGAACTAGGGGTGTTTGATCCAGAGGAAAATTCTTGGAGCTCAGTGTCTGTGCCTCGGTCCCCGGGTGCTTACTGGTGTAAAGTAGGGGAATGGAACAATAAGGTTATACTGGTTTCACCGCTCGGGGGACGTACCTTAATTCGTGACCTTGATAAAGAGAACGCGTCCAAGTGGAGAGACACACACATTAAACCATCTGGTTCTAACCCGACCATCGTTCTCATCAACTTCTGATTTCCCCATTTGGCTTCATTTGTGCTTTGGCCCTCAACTTCGTCAACGGTTTCTATATTTATAGTGTCTATGCCTACTAAACTTGTGTAAACATGTTTTCACAGATTGTTTTGCATGGCTTTGTTTCTGAAGCAGAGGGAGAAAATTTAAAAAAACCCATTTATGATGTTTATTAATCATCTTTTGTATGTTGCTGAAAAAAAAAATCTGCCGTATGTTCAAGAAAGTATCTTGTTGTGAAAGCCTGAATACTTCATTCTTTTTAGTGTTGTTATCTCCTTTAACTTTGTCAGATAAGTTGTGACATGCCCATGAATTGTGAATAATCTTTATCAGTTTTTGACAATCTGTTTCAAAGAGTGGACATGTTAAGTAGTAGAACATGCATTTCATTCGTTCATGAGAATGCTTCAAGTTCAGTGTATATTGGAGATAATAAAGCGTAGCATCTACAAAGACTTGAACAGCATGATTCTCTCCACATTTCATTAGCTTGGTTGGAGTGTTTCTCACGTGTAGAGGGATGCCTTCATTCCGTCCAAAGCTTCTATTGCTTTGGTAGACATCAATGGATTTAGGAGACAAGTGGCAAGTAAGCGTGCATTGAGAAAGAACTACATGCATACTAACCCCGGAGATTTGACCTGAACCGAACCAAAATATTTTGGTTTTCTGTTTAGGTCCGGTTTAGAGTTGGGTTCAATTAGGAAATTTAAAAAACAATCAGTTATGGGTTTGGTTCGACAATCGGTTAGTTTGTTTTAGAAAAAAAATAAACCAAATCATATCGACTTTAACCAAATTATAAACCAAACTAATCAAAAATTTGACCCAAGCTAACCAGAATCTTGACGAAACAAAATAACCAGAATTATTCGAATTTTTTTTATCAAAAATAAACCAAAAATCTAATTGAAGCTGAAAATTTTGGTTAGTTTCAGGGAATTTTCACAAATTAATCGAACCCAAACCATATTTGTTTTCGGTTGTGTTAAGCACAACTTTAACCGAAATAACCATAAACCGGACTATCCAAATCGAATTATCGGAATGAACCAAACCTGCAGGCCAAAGGCATACCCAAGAAATGCGAAGCTTTGATAGCACGCAACCACCTGAATAAGAGCTGAATGTGCTCGCTTTGAAAATTGAACAGTTTAATTAAGATGTTTTAGTTAATGAAGATGGATTACTCGTCAATTTATTTATATCAACCATAACTAACGATTTAAATTTATTTATATCAACCATAACTAACGATTTAAAACGCGGAAACACTTGGTCAATCTAATGTTATCAAGTGATTTGATTACTCAAAAGTCAATCAGCCATAACTAAATGATGCAATGAGGGATTAGTCGAAATCGTGGAGATCAAGTAAAATGGAGTCGTCGTCACCATCGTCGTTAATACCCGGCTTGACCGACGACGTAGCGGAGCTATGCCTCTCGCGAATCCCTTACTCTGCCTTCCTGATCATTTCTCAGGTCTGCCGGCGATGGAGGACGTTCCTTAGGAGCGAGCATTTCTCAGCCGTTCGAAAGTTGACCGGATCGGTGGAGGAGTTCACGTGCGTTCTGATGGAAAGCCAGTTCGTAAGAGACGGCCGGTTCGTGAAATACTTGTTCGGGGAAGTCTTCGACGTCTCCGGGAACCGTCTGGGGAGGATTCCTACCTTCCCTGGGCCTTTCGTGAGCGGTTTCGGCGTCGCGGTGCTCCGTGGCAGAAAGATCGTGTTCTTCGGTGGGTATACGAGGGACGAAAGGTTTGCGATCAAAGGCACCACTATCTATGCTTCTGCCGATGTTCACGAGTTCGATCCTGCTACTAACAGGTCTTCTTCAACCTGAATCTCTCTTTCCTTAGAAACATAACATCTTTCTCTAAAAAGCTGTTTTGTCTGAATTTCTTTTTTTCCTTCTAACTAACAGGTCTTCTTTTAACCTGAATTTCTCCTTCCTTAGAAACATAACATCTTTTGTCTGAATTTCTTTTTCTTTTTGCAAGAATGTTAATTAATTCAAACAAAAAAAGCTGTTTTACACTTTTGTCTGAATTTCGACCAATGTGGAGAGGTTTTCATCTGAATTCTTCTTTTATATCTTTGTCGGAATGATATTAACAGCTGGAGGAAACTGGCGAATATGAACGTGCCACGTCACAACTTTGCATATGCTGTAGTGAACGGGCTTTTGTATGTGATCCGAGGCTTTTCCTCATTTGGTGATAGCCTTCTCAGCACGGAAGTGTACAACCCGAAAACTAACCAATGGAGCCTCATGGATTGTCCATACCGCCCGGTCTGGCGTGGCTTCGCATTCTCCTTCAAGTCCAAACTCTTCGTAGTAAGTGAGTATAAGAGCTATAGACATGGCCATATATAGATTTGGAATAAGTCTGGTTGAATAAACTAAGTTTTTTCTTACATAATTTGATGATGGTTTTTTTTTCAGGCAATGAATCGAGGTTCATTGACATATATGACCCGAAAACGGAGACATGGAAAGAGTTAGACTCGGGGCAATCACTGTCGGTCTACTCCTACACAGTTATTAGAAACAAAGTGTATTTCTTTGACAGGAAAATGCCGGGACTGGGAGTGTTTGATCCAGAGGAGAATTCTTGGAGCTGGGTGGGTGTGCCTAGGTCCCCGGGTGGTTACTGGTTCAGACTAGGGGAATGGAACAATAAGGTTATTCTGATTGCACGGCTCGGGGGATGTAAGGCCTTAACTGGTGACCTTGATAAAGATAACGCGTCCAAGTGGAGAGCCACATACATTAAACCATCTGGTTCTAACGCGACCGTCGTTCTCATCAACTTCTGATTTCCCCATTTGGCTTCGTTCTTTTGCAAAAAAAAAAAAAATGTGTGTAGTATTTTGGGGCTGTTAACTTTGTGAGTTTGGCCATCAACTTTGTCAATGATTACTATATTTGTGGTGTGCAGATGTGTATGCCTGCTAAGTTGGTGTATATATGTTTTACGATTGTTTTGTATGGCTTTGTTACTGAAGCAGAGCGAGAAATTTTTTTAAAAACCCATTTATGATGTATTCCTCTTTTGTAATGTGCCTGAAAAAAGATAGAACTATCTATACGCCCAAGGAGAAGTTTGAGAAGCTCTTGTTCATCTTATCTACATGTAAAATATTTTGTACAAAAGAAAAGTTCAGCGCGGGCAAATGTGGCTGGGTATAATTTTTTTATTTATTTGAGGATCATTTGGATCAAATTTTGAATTGAAACGACTCAATGAGGCAGGTAAAGTGGAGAGGATTTGACTTTCCAACATTAATTATGGAGGGAATATATGTTTAGTTCAGCAAGAGGGTGGGATATTAAACTCGGAAACACTCGGTCAATCAATGTTATCAAGTCAATTTATTTATGTTAACCATTACTAATGATGCAATGAGCGAGTAATCAAAATCGTTTAAGGACAATTTTAACATGGCGGAGTCTTCACCGTCGTCGTTAATACCCGGCTTGACGGACGACGTAGCGGAACGCTGCCTCTCGCGAATCCCGCGCTCTAAGTTTCAGACCATTTCGCAGGTATGCTGGCGATGGAGAAGGTTCCTTCGAAGCGAGCATTAAGCGGCCGTTCGAAAGTTGACCGGATCGGTGGAGGAGTTAATGTGTGTTGTGATGGAAGGCCGGTTCTTAAGAGACAGCCGGTTCGTAAGATACGTGTACGGGGAAGTTTTCGACGCATCCGGAAACAATCTGGGACAGATCCCTCGCGTCCCTGGTCCTTTCATGTACGGTTCCGCGTCGCGGTGCTCCATGGCGCTAAGATCGTGTTCATCGGTGGATATAGTGTGGTCGAAGGATCTTCGATCGATGGGACCGGTATCTCTTCTTCGGCGGATGTTTACGAGTTCGATCCTGAGTCTAACAGGTCTTTTTTTTTTCAATCTCAGTACCTCTCTTTTATTGATATCTCTTTCGAGATCATCTGATCAAATCTCTGTTACATCTTCTCTGAATTCGGACCAAAGTGAAGAGGTTTTTCGTCTGATTTCTTGTCGGAACAGGTGGAGAAAACTGGCGTCCATGAACATACCACGTCACGACTTTGCATGTGCTGTAGTGGACGGCCTTTTGTACGTGGTCCGAGGCAAGGACTCATGTCGTGAACACATTCTCAGCGCGGAAGTATACAACCCGGAAACTAACCAGTGGAGCCTCATGGATTGTCCAGACCGCCATGTCTTGGGTGACTTCGCATTCTCATTCAAGTCCAAACTCTACGCTGTAGGTAAGAAAGAGATCTAGTCCGGTTGAAACTAAATTTATTCTTTACTTTAATTGATGATGATTTTTTTTTTCAGGTAATGGATCGAGGTTCATTGACGTATATGACCTCAAAACGAAGACATGGGAAGAGTTAGACTCGGGAAAATCACTGTTGGTCTATTCCTACACTGTTATTAGGAACAAAGTGTATTTCCTTGACTATAACATGTCGGGACTGGGAGTGTTTGATCTAGAGGAGAATTCCCGGAGCTCGGTGTTTGTGCCTCATGAGTCCCGGAGTGATTCCTGGTTCAGACTAAGGGAATGGAACAATAAGGTTATTCTGATTGCAGGATTCCGGGGATATAACGCCTTAACTGGTGACCTTGATAAAGAGGACGCGTCCAAATGGACAGTCACACAAATTAGACCATCTGGTGATGACGCGACCATCCTTCTCATCAACTTCTGATTTCCCCCCCCCCCCC
>NC_027750.1:50881206-50904123 GCF_000695525.1 Brassica oleracea var. oleracea | reverse complement strand
TTTAATTTTGCTTCATTCCCTTTGTGTGTGTGTATGGCCATTAAACTTGTCAATGATTCATATGTTTGTGGTGTGTATGATACTAAGCCTGTGGAAATATGCTTTCACGATTATTTTTCTTTCCCATTTGTGATTTATTCCTCTTCTGGAATGTGCCTGAAAAAAAAGAGAGCGCCCAAGGAGAAGTTTGAGAAGCTCTTGTTCATATTTATCTCTACATGTAAAAGATTTTGTACAAAAGAATTTTTTTTAAAAATCATCAGCTCGGTGAACCTCGCCCATTAAAATTCGATTGCTACTAACGTTTGAAACTGAGAAGAGCAGAATCAAGCTGCCTCTCTTTCTTCTTTCCATTATTTTCTTTCGTTTGGATCAGAAGATGACTCTGCTGCCACATTCCAATTTTGGCATTGCTGTCGTCAGACCTGTGAATTTATAACCATGAATTCTGAGATATATTGCTATAAGATGTGTTTGCTGATTCGAATACACCAAGTATCAAAGCTATCGAGTCCATCTGCTCAAGGTTTCTTTGGCACGGAAATATCACCAATAGAGCAGCTGCTAAGTTATCATGGAAAACCGTTTGCTTACCTCGCTCTGAGGGTGGTCTAGGACTCCGAGACTTGCATACTTGGAATAAGACTCTTTCGCTAAAGCTTGTCTAGTTATTGCACTCTAAATCCAAGTCTCTTTGGGCAAAATGGACCAAGAAGCACCGGCTTAAAGGGGCCAGCCTATGGAGTATGGATGAGAAAAAACAATGTTCTTGGATCTGGTCAATGGTTGAACAATTCCTAAGATGTGAGATTGGAAATGGTGCTTTGGCGTTCTTTTGGTTTGATTATTGGTTACCTATAGGACCGCTGTGATGGACCGTTGAGAGTCTACGTTCGGAAGAGGTCGAGAACAAATGAGGAAGCAGACGTGGCAGGATGACGTGAAAAAGAAGACTTGAAGAAAAAAGAAGTGAATAAATAGAAGAGTTATGAGAAATATAGATTCATTCCGTTAGATTGTAACAGAACCATAGGCTTGTAGAGAGTGATCTCACAAGATTGGCAGATTCGAGAGCTTTTTCTCGTTTCTGAGGATCAGATTCATTCGGAACTTTGGTTCTTGGTGAATTTGATATTGTTACTTCTTTGTTAATCGAATAATACAACTATTTGCTGAACAAATTGGTGCGGTGACTCTATCGGATCTACGCAACGGAGAAACAGATTGTGCTCGGCAAAGCGGAGCGGCGAACGACGGAGATGGCGTCGATCGCATCGTTCGATAATGATTTGGAAGAAATGCATAATAATATTGGTAATTTGCGGAAATAAGTCGAGGCGATTCACGGAGGTTGGGAACGTCTTACGAAGTCGAACGAAGAGTTATCAACGCAGATGGCAACAATCGCACAGACGTTATCGCGAATGGAAGCATGGCAGCAAGCTGAAAAAGCTGCGGGGAAGGCAGTTGCAGGAACTTCGATTCAACAAGATCAGGTACATCGTTCGATTCCAGTTACGCCTATGGAAGATCAATCGTTAGGTTATCGAGGAATCGCGAATAATCTGGAATCTAGGAGTGAATTGTTGAAAAAGTGGACCTTCCTAACTTTGTGGGAGCTAATCCAAACGTATGGATCAATAGAGCAGAAAGATTCTTTCGATTAGGGAATTTCTCTGAACGGGAGAGATTTGATTTGCTATCTGTGCGTTTTGAGGGGACAGTATTGAATTGGTTTAACATTGAGTTGGAGGAAGAACCGTTTGTTAGTTGGGAAGACTTCAAGGAAAGATTGGTATTGCGTTTTACTCAACGGATGGAAGATGAACCGGGGAAAAGACTGTTTGCAATCTAAGGGGTCAATTACAGAGTACATCAATGAGTTTGAAGAGTTACGATCAATGGTGACGGGAATAGATGAAAAGAATTTGGTTCATGTATTTTTTAATGGCCTGAAACCTGAGATGAAAGAGGTGATTAAGATGAATGAACCAAAGGGATTATGTCAGCACATTGCGGCAGTGAGCATGATGGAGGACAGTGCGTTTTGTAAGTCAGTAGCAAGGGTTGCTCATACAGTCACGACATCACGTTCTACGGGTTTTATTCCTCTGCGATCGTCATCAAAATACAACAGTAACAGCCAAGAGACGGGTAGTAGCAGTCAACAAGTTAAACAACAAAGACAGGGTGGTCACGCAGGAGCTAAACGTCTAACTCCAGCAGAGGTGGCAGAGAAAAGACGTTTGGGGTTGTGTTATCAGTATGATGAGAAGTGGTCCAAGACTCATGAATGCAAATCAGTGGGTTTACAAGTGTTAACGGTGATTGATGGTTGTGAAGTCGAGTTACATAATGAAGAATGGATAGATACTTTTGAAGATGAAAATGGTGTGGTTACAGAACTCATGGAGATATCACTAGCTGCTTTCTTTGGATTATCTTCACCAACGACAACGAAGGTGTGGGGTAACATTGGACAGATGAAGATAGTGGTAATGCTTGACAGTGGTGCAACACATAATTTCTTATCTCCCACGGTGGTTAAACAATTACAAATCACGCCAGTGAGAGATAGGAAATTGGAGATCATATTGGGTAATGGTATTTCTGTCAATGGAACGGGTGTTTGCAAGGATGTACATTTTGGCTTGCCAGTGTTGGAAGACAAAGCTGATTTTATCATGTTGGAACTGGGACAAGTCAATATGATCCTCGGAGTTCAGTGGCTTCGCACGCTGGGGAAGTATGAAGTTGATTGGGAAAAACACGAGATGTCTTTTGTTTTCAAAGGGGAGCGTGTGACATTATATGGCGATTCGTCACTTCAGAATGGGCACATGAGTCAGAAAGGTTTGCAGCTAAATAAGTCTCACTTAAATGGAATTGACATTGAGTTCTTCCAGGTCAATATTTCCGATAAGCAACAAGAGATTCCACTTCCGATAGAGCACTTACTGGAAAGGCACTTGAAAGTTTTTGCTGAGCCAACTCAGTTACCGCCTCTGCGTGATAGAGAGCACACTATCAATCTTGTAGCAGGTATTGGGCCCGTAAGTGTTCGTCCTTACCGTTATCCTCACTCATATAAGGAAGAGATGGAAAAGATGGTTTCTCAAATGTTGCAATCGGGCATCATTCATCCAATTCGCAGCCCTTATTCCAGTCCCGTGTTGTTGGTAAAGAAAAAGGATGGGACTTGGCGATTTTGCATTGACTACAGAGCATTGAATAGAGTAACAGTGGCTGACAAATTTCCCATTCCTATGATTGATCAGCTACTAAATGAGTTGTTCGGAGCTCAGATCTTCTCTAAGCTTGACTTGCGATCTAGTTATCATCAAATTCGAATGAAAGAGCAAGATATACACAAGACAACATTCAGGACAGCAGATGGTCATTATGAGTTTGTAGTGATGTCGTTTGGTTTAACAAATGCACCGGCTACATTCCAAGCTCTCATGAACGAGATATTCAGACCATATTTGCGAAAATTCATCTTGGTGTTCTTTGACGATATTCTCATATATAGCAAGACCGTGGAGGAGCATGTACAACATTTGGAGATTGTTCTGAAGCTGTTTGAGAAACACCAACTGTTTGCTAATAAAAAAAAAGCTCTTTTGGACAATCGAAGGTGGAGTATTTGGGTCATTTGATAAGCAGTGAATGTGTTTCGACTGATCCAGAAAAGACAGAGGCAATGCGTAAACGGCCTATTCCAAAAACAGTGAAGGCTTTAAGAGGATTTTTGGGTTGAACAGGCTATTACAGAAAGTTTGTGAAGGGGTATGGTTCTATAGCTCGACCATTGACTAGTCTATTGAAGAAGGATGCTTTTGAATAGTCGATACAAGCTAAGAAAGCATTTGACGAGTTGAAAATTGCGATGTGTACAACACCGGTCTTAACGTTACCAGATTTTTCTGAAACGTTTGTAGTAGAATCTGATGCGTCTGGTTATGGAGTGGGCGCGGTATTGATGCAAAATCAGAGGCCAGTGGCGTATTTCAGCTCAGGTTTGCCAGATAGGGAACAAATAAAACCCATTTACGAGCGGGAATTGATGGAAATAGTACTAGCGATTCAGAAGTGGCATCACTATCTGTTTGGTAGGAAGTTTATAGTGCACACTGACCAAAAAAGTTTGAAATTTCTCTTGGAACAACAAGAAGTTTCTTTGGATTATCAACGGTGGCTTACTAAGCTTTTGGGCTATGATTTTGATATAATCTTTAAGCCAGGAGTGGAGAATAAAGCTGCAGACGATTTATCTCGGGTGGGAGTGCATAATTCTGAGCTGACAGAGTTGTCATTAGCTGCATTAACTGTTCCGGCGAGTATTCAAATGCAAGACATCTTTGCGGAGATTGATCAATCACAGGAGTTACAAACATTGAAGACAGCGATTGATAATGGGACATTTAAGAAAGCTGGCTACGACATTGTGCATGGCAGAATACGGTATAAGGGTCGCTTGTTGTTGGTAAAAGATTCAACTCATATACCGTTGATTCTTAGAGAATATCATGACAGTCTTTTGGGATGTCATTCAGGGGTATTGAAGACTGTCAAACGTGTTCAAGCGGTGTTTCATTGGCACAAGATGAGAAAGGACATTCAGGCTTATGTGGCCGCTTGTGATATATGTCGACGACATAAATATTCAACGGTAACTCCGGCTGGGCTCTTACAACCATTACCTAGTCCTCAACAGGTGTGGGATGGTCTTTTTATGGATTTTATCGAAGGGCTTCCGGTTTCAGAAGGGGTGAATGTGGTTCTGGTAGTGGTTGACCGTCTAAGCAAATTTGCTCACTTCTTAAGTCTGAAGCACCCATTTACGGCAGTGGACGTTGCAAATGTGTTCATTAAAGAGATCGTTCGCTTACATGGTTTTCCGGCGTCTATTGTATCGGACAGAGATCGCATCTTCTTAAGTTATTTTAGGAAGAGTTTGTTCAGATTGGGAGGAACACAGCTTAAATATAGCACAGCCTTTCATCCGCAGACTGATGGGCAAACAGATGTCCTTAACCGATGTCTTGAAACATATTTGCGTTGCTTTGCCTCGTCTCATCCAAAGTTGTGGGCAAAATACTTACCGTGGGCGGAATTATGGTATAATAAAAACTATCATACCGCTTTGGGGACAATGCCGTTTCGGGTCGTATATGGACGGGATCCTCCATCTATATTGAAGTTTGAAGAGGGATCAACTGCTAACTTTGATTTGGAATGCATGTTGAAGGAAAGGGATAGTATGTTGAAGCAGATTAAACAACATTTGTTATTGGCTCAGGATCGAATGAAGACTAATGCTGATAAACATAGGAGAGAGCTAGTGTTTCAGGTGGGTGATATGGTGTTTTTGAAGCTACGACCGTTTCGACAATGTTCGGTGGTCAAACGTTTGTACCAAAAGCTAGCGGCTCGTTACTTTGATCCATTTGAAGTTACTGGTCGTATTGGAGCGGTGGCGTATCGGCTGAAACTACCAGTGGGGTCAAAAATTCATAATGTGTTTCACGTCTCACAATTGAAACCGGTTATTGGATTTACCGCATTCGTTATCTGATGCAGAGGAGGTGGTGATTGAACCGGCCCAGGTGTTAGACACACGCTATGATGCACAGGGTTGTTTGGAAGCGTTGGTTTCTTGGACATGTTTACCAGATTATGAGAATTCATGGGAGAATGCAATAATGTTACTTAAGCAATTTCCTCATCTGAAGCTTGAGGACAAGCTTCGTTTCGACGCGGCGGGTATTGATAGACCGTTGAGAGTCTACGTTCGGAAGAGGTCGAGAACAAATGAGGAAGCAGACGTGGCAGGATGATGTGGAAAAGAAGACTTGAAGAATAAAGAAGTGAATAAATAAAAGAGTTATGAGAAATATAGATACATTTCGTTAGATTGTAACAGAATCATAGGCTTGTAGAGAGTTATCTCACAAGATTGGCAGATTCGAGAGCTTGTTCTCGTTTCTGAGGATCAGATTCATTCGGAACTTTGGTTCTTGGTGAATTTGATATTGTTATTTCTTTCTTAATCGAATAATACAACTATTTGCTTAACACGCTAATTGAGTTCTTTGGAAGTGATGGTTCCGCCCACATCGGTGTCCCTCTTTCCGCCAGGGTAAAGGATTGTTGCACATCTACTGGCTGGTCTCTAAGACCTGCGAGATCTCTTGAAGCAGAGAAACTTCAAATCCTCCTCTGTTCTACCACTCTCCCATCGTCAACAGACAGTCCTGACGTCTTCAAATGGTACGTAAATGACAAATACCTTGACTCCTTCTCGACTAGTAAAACTTGGGAATCTGTTAGACCTCGAGGAACTTGAGTAGATTGGGAATCTGTTGTCTGGTTCAGTGGGCATATACCTAAGCATGCTTTCAACATGTGGGTAGCTAACTATGATAGATTACCAACCCGTTGTCGCTTTGCTGCTTGGGATACAAGCATTGTCAAAACGTGCTTGTTATGTGGACACTATGATGAAAGCAGAGACCACCTTTTCCTAAGGTGCTCTTTCAGCGAACATATATGGAAGGAGATCACTATACGTCTCGGCTACAGACCGTTCTACTTCCACACCAGGACTGCTCTTATTGTCTGGCTCGATGTTGGAGACACAACGAGCCCTCTCACTCTCAGACGTCTTGCTGCTCAGGCCACCAAATATAGCATTTGGTTCGAGCGCAACAACCGTCTCCCCAAAGGTCTCACTTCCACTCCTCCTTGCCTCTGCAAAGACATTGACAGACTTCTCAGGAACATAATCCTAGCCAGGAAGAACCGCAGCAAATTCGGTTGCCTAATGCAAGTATGGCTCAAGCATACTGTCTAGTGTGATGTTGATCTTCTATCTCATCATTTAAGCCTTTTGTTGTTTTTTTTTTAACTTTTTTTGGCATTAATCGGCTTTACCGTTCAAACATTTATAAATGTACAACTCAGTTTCATTTTTAATAATAATTAACATACTTATCAAAAAAAAAAAAAATGCCCCAAGTAGTATTGCTGGCTTCCATGAAACTTTTCCTTCCACAACCGAAAGGACCAAAGTTATATATGCACAATTAACAATGTTTTCAACCAAGTCGTTATCACTGGGATATAAGCCAAACACAGATTACAAAACTGGATGAATCTAAGACTAGATAATCAAACTTAAAAAGAATAACCAACAAACATAACTTGGTATGAAAAGATTTGGAAGCTTGGTTAATGAATCTACTGTAGAATTTAATGTTCAAGCATTCAAGGAAAGTATCCAGTTGTGAAAGTTCGAATACTTCTTTTTAGTATTGCTGTTTTCTTTGAATTTGTCCAGAAGTTGTGCCATGCCCATGGATTGTGAATCATCTTTATCAGTTTTTGACAATCTGTTTCAAAGAGTTGACATGTTGAACAGTAGAGCTTACATTTCATTCGTTCATAAGAATGTTTCAAGTTTAGCTTATATTGGAGACAACCTCCTCTGGTTTCTGGTGTCTGGTGTCTAGAAGTTATATTTTTCTCTAATGCATTTTCCAAATCCAATCGTAGCTGGTATATTGTGAATTTTGATTGCAAGAATTATCAACCATACAAATATTTTGAAAGTTTAAAACAGTTTGTTTTGGCTGAAGATTTATTGATTCCAAAAGTACATTAAAAACAGTTTGTTTTGGCTGAAGATTTATTGATTCCAAAAGTGCATTAAAATCATTAATTTGTATTGAATGATAAACAATTAAATATTAGTTTTCTTTTTGTAACATAAACTGCAAATATTTAAATATTAGTAATTTTTAAAATAAATAAGCCAATGTGTTAAAAAAAAAGAGAGTAAATACTTTGGAAGAGAAGCGCAAAATGAAGAAAAATCCAACAAAGCCCTAAAAGCTTCCGCCAAGGCGCTGGTAATTCCGTCGAACAGTTGGGCTGCATCTTTACCCTAAAACCTCTCTCCCTCTCTCTCTCTTCACTCAGATCTAACCTCTCTCTTATCCCCATGTTCGGCACTCCGTCTTCTTCGCCGGCGTTCGGCACTCCGTCGTCCACGCCGTTGTTCGGTTCCTCCTCAACCTCCGCCTTCGGCACTCCTTCGTCTACCCCTGCGTTCGGTACGCCGTCGTCCACGCCCGCCTTCGGAACGCCCTCAGCCACGCCGGCCTTCGGCACGCCTTCATCCACGCCGGCGTTCGGGACGCCGTCGACATCTTCCTTCGCCTCGGGCGGATTTGGCAACTCGCTCTTCTCCACTCCGTTCTCATCTCAGCAGCCACAGCAACAGCAGCAGCAGCAGCAGCAGCAGACGTCGCCGTTCCAGCAGCCGGCGTCTACTGGTTTCGGTTTTCAGTCGCCGTTCAACACGGCGCAGCAGCAGACGCCTTTCCAAAATACGCAATTGACTACTCAGATGGCTCCCGTTGCTCCCATTCCTTTCTCCCTCGCCGATCGTGATATCCAGGTTTGCTATATCTTGCAATTCCAGATCTGAAATCCCTAATCCTAAGCATCGTGTCTTTCACTCGATTTTGTTTTAGGCCATAGTTGAAGCCTATAAAGAAGATCCGACGAACCCTAAGTATGCGTTTAAGGTTAGTGTGGAAAATTATGAGTTGTGTGAGATGTATCTGTTTAAGTTAAAACTGTTGTTTCTTCCATTTGGTTGCAGCATCTTTTGTTCAGTGTGACTGAACAGCAGTATCGTGTCAAGCCTGCAGCTGTATCAGATGTGAGAATCTTCTTGAATCGTTTCATGGAAATGTGTAGCTTTCTTGTGTATAATGAGTCTTTTGTTATTGATTTGTCTTGGTGGGTAGATAATGTGGGCAGAGGCCATGAGCAAACTTGAAGGCATGGATTCATCAGAAAGAGAGCGCCTTTGGCCTCAGCTTGTGCAAGGCTTTAAAGATCTTTCTCAGCGCCTTAAGGTTAGATTTCGTCTACTGCCAAGTTTCTTAATTTTTTTTTTGTTCAGTGGGTTTAGTTTCTTTTCTATATGTCAGCAAGTTTGTTTATGAGGGGGATTAAGCACTTATTGTTTTTGGAGATTGACATTCAAGAGATGTGGAAAAATTCAATTATTCAGTACATTTGATAAATGAATATTGACACTCTTTGTGTTGGGTACCTGCAGCTTCAAGATGAAGTTCTCGTATCAGATAGGGAAAGAATAAAAACTACTCAGAGCAACGTGAAAATGGTGACTTATCATATCTCCACTGTCTCTCGTATTTTCACTTGATACTCATCTTACAAGAAATTGTTTGATTTTTATTTTACAGCTTCAAAGACATTTGCAAGCACATACCTTTCCGTCTATTGAAAGGTTGAGACAGAAGGAGCAGAATCTTCAAAGACGCATGTTGAGGGTGAGAGAGAAATCGTTACATTGAAAATCTCATCTTGTTTATGTCAGTTCATATTACAGTCAAATTATATTTACTCTTGTGGTTTGGCTTGTGTGCTTGAAGGTGATGAGGATAGTGGAGGGCTTAGAGGGGAAGGGTTTCCGGTTACCCTTAACAAAAGGAGAGGCCGAACTGTCTGAGAAGCTAACTGGAATAACAAGACAGGTCTGTGTCATTTCTATCAGATTCAACTTTTTGAGGTTTGCACAGTTTGCTACAGAACAAGAACATGGATATATTCTCAGGTGAAAGGTCCTGGAGCAGAGCTTTCAAGGAGGGTGCAAAGTCTGCAGACAATATGTCGCGCTCAAGCAAATTCCTTCTCTGCTGGTAGCTCCATTTATCTCCCGGGGTCAACTAAAATAGACGAGCAGAGCCTGATTGACATGCAGGAGGTATGAGATGCGAGATCTTTAGTCTTTGCTTGTTTTCTTAAACCAATTCATTGTAAAACTGTTTGGGACTTTGTTAAACAGGTATTGCAACAGGAGACAGAAGCCATAGGGAGGCTCGGGAACGTATTGAAGCGAGACATGAGGGATATGGAAATCATGGTGGCTGAAGATACAGAGATGACCGAGGACACATAGATGTCCAGTTTCTAATGTCTCATTTCCTTTACTATTGGATTCGCACAAGGCTTTGGACTTTTGACATGTACTTTAGTAGCTGAGCTATAAAAATTCTCAATGTATTGTGTGATTTCTTTTTCATCAATGTATGCAGTTACTAAAATAGAGAGCCCTCTTCGGAAATGATTCAGAGGATTAGTGCACCGTTTCAAGTTCCTTATGTTTTAACGTAGTGTTCCCAGATATATCTAGTCTGGTCATAGTTTCTAACCACGTTCCTGCATAAACCACACAAGGTAGGTAAGGCTACATATACTACAGTGCCTTTTAACATGGCATGTATACCTTATTGCTTATCAGGTTTATTGAGAAGCCTTTTTGTGGATGCTCCCGATTTATATATATCCGGTACGTTTATATATCTGCAATGTTAAAATTATTTTTTCCCCTTGTCGGTTTTGTTTTGGTGTTGTTGCGGCTTTAATGCCACACGTGTGTTATTATTATTTTCTTCTTCCAGCTTTTTTTGTTTTTTGGTTTTGTCGTTATTGTGGCAAAAAAATCGCGTCAGGTTCGTGTTTCAATAGTGGTCGTAGAAATTGCTGGTTTTGTGGAGCTGACACTTCCTTTCTTTCTCATCAAACCCCACTTTTTCCGCCGAGGCTCTACCGTTCCGTTATGCTCCTAACATTTACTTCCCTTTCTTTCTGTTTTTTTTTTTTTTATTTCTTGGTGATAACTAATTTTTCAGAGTATTCTCGGTAATTTTTCAAGAATCGAAATTTCCATAAAATTTGGAACAAAAGGCCAAAACTTTGCTGTAGGATATTCATGATTCTTGCTTATGTTGTTTCTTTTTTGGAAAAAGAGATTGTTCTCAGGTTTGTATAAAGCTGTGGCTTAGGTGATTTTTGGAAAATGGATTTAAGCGAGCTCGAGGAGAATTTGTTCGCTGCTAGCGATGCCAAGGTATACTCTCTTTATTTAAAAATTTTAAATTATCACACTTTCAAAAAAAAATCCCTGTCGGTGGCTGTTGGAATCATATAGAACAGAAAAATGGGGATTTTCTGCGTATGTTATCATCTCTTTTATGTATGTTCTTACGTTATTGCAATGTGATTTGCGTCTAGTAGTTGCCTTTAGCCTGATCAATGGTAGCCAAAGGCAACACATTTCTCTACCATAACGTTAAAAAATTCATCTCTATGTTATCAACAAGTTTTGTATGTTCAACAGTTCTCGTTATGTATTTTTGACGTTATAGCAAAAAAGGTTATATTGAGTCTAGTAGCTGCCTTTGATACATTTTTTTCCCATTGGCCTTTGTTAATTGTAACCAAATGTTGGGTTGAGAGATGTAATTTGATGGGTCTTGTTCTCTCTATGCAAAACTAAAGTTGTGTGATAATGGCCTTCATTGCTGAAAATGCAGTTACACAGAGATATGTGCAAGGAACTATCTGCAGTTTATTGCAACGTATTGTCTATCTTCCCTTCCTTGGAAGAAGCACGTCCCCGGAGTAAATCAGGGATTCAAGCCTTGTGCTCGTTACATATCGCGCTTGAGAAAGCCAAGAACATTCTTCAACACTGCTCTGAGTGTAGCAAACTTTACTTGGTCCGTTTCTCTTCCTTTGGATACATATACTCTTTTGTGTTTGGGTCTCTTCAATTCCTCCATTTCTTCTGAACAGGCTATAACTGGAGAAGCTGTTCTGTTAAAATTTGAGAAAACAAAGTCTGCACTTATCGATAGTCTTAGACGCGTGGAGGACATTGTCCCTAGCTCAATTGGCTCTCAGGTGATGTCTATTTAAGTGAATATAACCAATCTGATTGATCAAATGGTCTCAACTAGTTTCTAGTTTCGAATCCTAACTACAATTTTCTTTTTGGTTTCTTCAGATTTTGGATATTGTAGGTGAACTAGAGCACACCAAGTTCTTGCTTGATCCATCAGAGAAAGAAGTCGGCGACAGTATAATCGCACTACTCCAACAAGGCAAGAAATTTGACAACGGCACCGACAACGCCGAGCTTGAAATATTCCACCAAGCAGCTACTAAACTCAGCATAACTTCATCCAGATCAGCTCTTGCAGAGCGGCGTGCTCTAAAGAAGCTCATTGACAAGGCACGTGCGGAAGAAGACAAACGGAAAGAGTCAATCGTGGCTTACCTCTTGCATCTCATGAGAAAATACTCCAAGCTTTTCAGAAGCGAACCTGTGGATGAGAATGACTCTCAGTGTTCGCCACCATGTTCCCCCACTGGTAATGAAGACCGTCCCCATGCGTTTGGGCGTCAGCTATCTAAGTTTGGTTCTGTTAATAACAGTAGGAAACCAGGACAGATGATGCCAACTCCACCAGAAGAACTCAGGTGTCCCATATCCTTGCGGCTTATGTGTGATCCTGTCATTATTGCCTCTGGACAGACTTATGAACGTGTCTGTATCGAGAAATGGTTGAGTGATGGACATAACTCTTGCCCCAAGACTCAGCAGCAGCTCCCACATCTTTCCCTGACTCCTAATTACTGTGTGAAAGGTCTGATTGCGAGCTGGTGTGAGCAGAATGGAATCACAGTCCCTACTGAACCACCACAATCTCTCGACCTCAACTACTGGAGACTAGCGCTGTCTGACTCTGATAGTAGATCTTGCACACCGAAGGACGCAAAACTCGTTCCTTTGGAGGAGAGTAGTACTATTGGTTCGGAACAACAACAACACAAAGAAGATGTCACTGTGGCTGATGTAGATGTTGAGGAGACTTCTGCTGCTATCAATGTTCTAGAACAGTATCAGGATATATTGGCTATCTTGGACAAAGAGGAGGACTTGGGTGAAAAATGCAAAGTAGTAGAGAACGTCAGGCTGTTGCTAAAGGATGATGAAGAGGCTAGGATCCTCATGGGAGCTAATGGGTTTGTTGAAGCTTTCTTGCGGTTTTTAGAATCAGCTGTTCATGAAAACGATGTAGCCGCACAGGAAACTGGAGCTATGGCTTTGTTTAACTTAGCAGTCAACAATAACAGGTTAGTTAGCACATCCTATCTTTGTTACCAATCAAAAGTCCTAAGCAACGTCACTGTATGCTCTTTGCTAATATCTTCTGTTTTGCTTGTTTTGATGTTCTGTAGGAACAAAGAGTTGATGCTGACTTCAGGAGTCATCCCGCTGCTAGAGAAAATGATCACTTTTCCTCACTCCCAAGGGCCAGCAACTGCGTTATATCTAAACCTCTCCTGCCTAGAGAAAGCCAAGCCAGTGATTGGCTCAAGTCAAGCAGTTCCCTTTTTCGTGAAGCTTCTTCTTAAGGGAGAAACACAGTGCAAGCTGGACGCTCTTCACGCTCTCTACAACCTCTCAACCCACTCTCCCAACATCCCCACTCTCCTTTCATGTAACATAATCAAAACCCTCCAAGTCCTAGCATCAACAGGTGACCACTTGTGGATAGAGAAGTCATTAGCGGTATTAATAAACTTAGCCTCTAGCCAAGAAGGGAAAGAAGAGATGATATCATCACAAGGGATGATCAGCACTCTCGCAACGGTCCTGGACGCTGGTGACACGGTGGAACAAGAGCAGGCCGTTTCTTGCCTTGTGATCTTGTGCACGGGAAGCGAGCAGTGTATTCAGATGGTGCTGCAAGAAGGAGTGATTCCGTCTCTGGTTTCCATCTCGGTGAATGGAAGTAGCCGAGGAAGAGACAAGTCTCAGAAGCTTCTGATGCTGTTCAGGGAACAGAGGCAACGAGAACAGGCGTCGCCGAATAAAGATGACGCTCCCAGGAAAAGCTTGTCTGCGCCATTGCCAATGTCTGTACCTGCTCAAGCTTCAGCTCAACCAGGGTCAGAGGGGAAGCCTTTGTTTAAATCAACCTCTGCAAGGAGGACAATGACGAGAGCATTCAGCTTCTTCTGGAAGAAAAGCTACTCCATCCACCGTTGAGAAGGAAAAGATACATTTGGAGTGTGTTCACATTTACATACTCGTATGTAAAGCTGTTTTTTTTCCTTTGATCCTTAACTTCTTACACAAGTCATCTGATAGGGAAGAACGACATGTAAATGCCACTTTGGGACCTCACCTCACCATTTTTGCTCACTTTTCCTCTCTCACCAGAGGTAATCGTGTAGATAGCTTACTGGTATAACAGTTTCATTTTTTTTCCTTCTATATATGAAACCTCACTTTCAGTACAAAAACAGAACCCAATTCGACCAAAAAAAGAATCTGAGCCAACAAGCCTTTAAAGCAGAACTCGTCTTTTAGTTTGCTTAACTGTCTCTGTGCTTCTTGTCTAAGTTATATTGATGTACATTCAATCAGACGAACAGATTGCTTGGTGTGTGAAGTGTAGTATTCCTTTGGACCATACTCTACAGATGAGAGATGTCTTCGCTATCATACTTGGTAAACAATGAACAATGCCAATTACTCTACAAATTCTTTGTATTCTATTTATTATTTTCCAAATAAAGATGACGTTTTTTTTTGTTATGATGTTTCAAGTTTTCTTTACATTTCAAATAGAAAGTTCATGAATACGATTATATATGTAGTGAATCAAACTAAGGCTTTGAATGTAAATCTGCTTCGGTTCTGTCCACTGTCGAGTGGTTTCACTAGGCAATGAAGCAGGCGAGTTGCGTCTATGATTGGTTCGTTTACGTTAGCTAGTAGCTACCCTGGTAAATAAATATCCAGTGACTGCTGTGACACTTCCAAGCATTCCACCAGCAATGACCTGATCTCTCAGCAAATGGAAAACAGAATCTGATGAGAACATGAACTTGATTCACCAAAGCACAGTAACAAACCAGAGAGTATTTCACATACAAAGTAAAAAAACAAACTTGACTTTGTTCTAAAGTTCAACTTCCATCAACTCACAAACCCAACTCGACTGTTTGTGTGGTCTGTAGCACCAGGATTGATAATTGTTCAAATCAAGTGTAATAACATTACCTGGGGAGGGGTATGGCCGAGAAGTTCACGCAATGGTCTGCTTTCAGCCAAGGGATGTTCTGCAGGAAGTTCGTAGACAATCTGATTGAGAACCTGGAAAATGAATCAGACCCCAGAGATGAGGATACCACAGCTCAAATGCATCATTGAAAAAAATCAATACTATGAAACAAAGAAAAGCTGGAGGCAGCAATGAAACCTCAGCTTGGCGACCAGCGTGTAACCTGACACCAGTAGCATCATACATCACCTGCCACCCAAAAATGAATCACACATATAAAGAATATAAACAAACAAGAGAGAGTAGTAGCTAGCTAAGAAAGAGTTCCAAAACTTACAACAGAAGCTAAGATCAAAGCAATAGCGAAATGAGAACCACCGAAGCCCTCTTGTAAACCGATTGCTACAGCGAGAGCAGTAACGGTAGCTGAATGAGAAGAAGGCATTCCTCCGGAGCCAATAAGCTGTTTGAGATCCCATCTCCTTTCCCTATACCTGCAGAACCACCAAAAAAAAAGATCCTCCTTTTATATTACTAGAAACGCCAAAGATCTATATCCTTTACACTAAGAGAATCACACACACACGACGAAAGCCCAACGGCTTAAGATCGGGATTAAAATATCAGGACAGATCTGTATCAAAGATCACTCCTTTTTAACTATGAATGTAGAAAGGTACCAGGAGGTGAAGAGTTTGATGAATTGAGCGATGGTGAAAGCCGTGAGGGAGGAGATGAGAGGGTAATTCGTGAAAATGGTGAAATAATGATGAGTCGAAGACGTCGTCGTCGTGGCCGTGGAATCCTCCATGGCGCCCGATGGTGGATGAATGGATCTTGTCAGGGATCGATCAATTCGCGCGATAGCTTTTAGCTAGAGAGAGGCGAAGAAGAAGAAGAAGAAGAAGAAGAAGAAGAATCCATAAAGGCATATACCGATTCAAAACTCTATCCAATGGCGTCTGCGTAGACGTTCAAACTTCTTCGTCTTTTCTTTGACCCAACTTTTTTTTTTTTTTTTTTATGAAAAATAATCCAAAACTAAATTTATTCCATTTTTAACCTAATAATAATTATATTTAATTCTATTATGAAAAAAGAAAAAACAATTGTATGATATGTTAGGCAAATTTTAACAGAAAACTAAATTTTGATCCGCGCTTTGAAAATGCAGGAATTAACGAATAAATTTTATATTATACTTTTGCTGTCAAAAATTATTATTATTAACTGTTTGTATGAACTTAATATATTATGTATATTTTTAGCAGTGGTTTCATACGTTTTGAGTGTGCATGATTTATATTAAATGATTTAAGGTTTGTATGAAATAAAATGTGATGTATGAAATGTGTTTTTGGTACAATATATCAACTTTATAATACAAATAATCTTTATCGGTGTTTTTTTGTCAAAAATATAAATATAATTATATATATATATATCCGTCAATAATAAGTATTCACATACTGAGTAAAATATGTTATCAAGATTTATGAAATGTTTAACAATTTTAATACTTTGATAAAGGTTTTTTATAATTAATTTTGTTAATATATTAAATGGGTTTGAAAAAGTGATTTTTAGACCGTAAACTAAATCATAAAGTTAATATGGGCTTTTTATTTTTTGAAACAATATATGGGCTAATTATTAAGTTCATTTATTACAAAATTCTCAACATGTCTAAGTGGGCTTCCGACAGCAATAATATAAGAACAAAAACATAAAATATCTTCATTAGTTTTGAAAAGGGTCAGACAAAAAATCAATATTGACCGTCAATTTGCTAAAAAAAAATGGAAAGTCATTCGAATCTTCTATGCCGAAAGCTCATCTTCATCAAACTTCCATTTCTAGAATCGATGATCGATTTCTGAAGCGCTATAACCGTCCTCACCCTAACCGATCTAAAGAGAGTACAACAATTCGAGTGGATCAGGTTGATTTTTTATAATCGAGAGAAAGTACATTTTTGTTTCCTTCATCTATGATTCAAACTATCTTCTCTTTTGTTTCTTGATGCTTTTTCTTAACTTGCAAAACCAGATAGTTGATAACCTGGCGGGTAAATATCTGTCATCTCCGATCAGATCCGATTTGACTCAGCAAAAGATCGAAGATTTTTTCAAATAGCCAACAAAACAAATCAAGGTCTTTACATACCGATGGTTTGAATTTAATTTTTTAGTTGAAGTATTAACCGTAATGAAAATCATTTTTTCTCTGCATTACATGAAATATTTTAGGAAAAACTTTGCTGACTGCATGATTGATGAATTATTTTAGGAAAAACTTTGCTGACACACGTTTACATAGTTGTAGTTTTTGGGGTAGTCTCTCAATGTTCAGTATCACTAATACTTTACTCTTTAATCATTATGTTTTTTTTTTTTAATTTTCCTCTTGCTTTCACACATCTTTCTAATCTTTGCCGTCTTAGACTCAATGTTTGCTTTCTCTGATAGAGCTTCTCTAAATAAATCTTGAGCATGATCGGAAACATTTGATACATCACTTTCTTGACTGCTAAAAATTAACTGTTCATAATAAACATATTTGAGTGCTGATATATACCTTCAGGGAAGATGTTATTATCTGAAACATACCCAACCTGGGATGGATTCGTAACGTTGGAGTTATTAGTTCCAGTTACTGCTGTCTGCCTTAGTTTAGGAGTAGACTTAGCACCATCTTTTCTTAAAACATGATTGCTTTGCTTCACACCAGATTGTAACATTGTTTTGCTCTGTATTATTTGCTCAGTTGCTGGTTTGCAAAAGACATTTTAGTTATTAAGATTTTGCTAAAAGTATACCAAATCAAAATGAATATATGAAAGTAGCAACACATACCTTTCAAATCTGTGTTAAGTCTGCTCCTCTGTGAAGTTGGATATTTTGTTGTATTTAGTGTATCTGAGCAGCAAAAAGTGTGTTATAATATATGCACGTCCATGTTTACAAAATTGATGTAAATCTTACTTTTGCAGTGTATAGATATTGGATCCGACATATGACCAGCTCGTAACTGATAGCCATCTGAAACCTTACTCTCATATTACAGACAAAAAGCACCTCAAAATTGTTTACCATCTTGTCAGAGAAAATGATTTCCGTTGTCTCACCGAATTGTTCACTTTATTGTTTCCAGGTGTGAAAAAACTTTGACTTGGATCCACGTTTCAGTTTTGTACGCCTTGATATCGGACATGTATGATAACTTCAGTGTAGGCTTCATTTTCTATGCCTAATTTTTTTGCAAGGTGTTAGGTTGAATGGGTCGAGTAGATAGTATATATAGCAAAAGGAAAAGATTTGGTGAGAATAAAGAAAGATATTAAATATTTTATTTAAAAAATTGTTAGTAAGATGTGCCTTGCGAGTCAGGTTTTGCTATAAATTAGGAATATATTATTTTTGGATTCATTATGGAAATTTAACTTAATTATTAAACTTCAAAGGAATGAAATATATTGGTGGTTAGTGTAATTAATGACGTATGTTGCGTTATTGTTGAGAGAATATGCTTAGAAAATATGGACCTGTTACTGACTTGATAGATTTTTGGTAATCCATTTCGCAAGGCATATCTTTATTTGCATATTCGGTTGTTTGTGTGAGACATTTTCTATTAGTGATAAGATCAATAAACAAAATTATTAACGATTAATAGTATTAAGTCGGAAAATTGATAGACAATATAGGGTTTATGGTTTGAATTATGGAAAATTCAAAGTTCCATAATTCGTTTGTGCTCATCTAATTATTATTATTATTATTATTCTATTGTAAATGGAAATGTATAATAGGCAATAATATATTCACGGATCAATATGGGGTTTATGGTTTGTTTTTGCATGGTAAACATTATATTGAGGCAACATTTGTAAAAAAAGTTCTAGGGTTTATGGATTCACTTGAAATTACGCGTTTATTGATTCGTGTGCTAGGTATACGATATACAATGGGGCAGTCCGTTTTTTTTTAAGTTCATGCTGATCAGATGATAATTTTAATATCAAATTGTTATTCAATGGACTTGGTATGCGATGAACATCCTATCAATGTTTTAGAGTTTAGGGATACAATACTAATAATTTATTATTCTTTAGGGAAAAAGAAATATATATATATTATATATATTTATATAAAGTATGGTTTGCTCTCTCCTTAGAGAGACACCTAGGATCCACGTAGATAAGTCATTTCATATCGTAATGACACGTGTCCATAAGGCAAACCGCACGTTTCATTAAACTTCAACATTTTCGGTTTCGTTCTTTAGTGTGTTTATGGGCTGTGAGATTAGAAGTGTTTCCGGCCCAACGATAATGGGCTCCGTCTATCCCTATTACGGCTGCAGCGAGAAAACGAAATTCATCGCTCTTCTTCGTGCGACGGCTAGGCGTGACTTTTGCGATTCGTCTCCCGACCTGCAAGGGTTTGATTAATGGCTTCGTGTTAAATCCTATTGACTCTCCTCCACGATTCGTCTTCAATGCTTTGCTTAGATCTGAAAGATGGTGTGTAAACAGTATAAATAGATGTGAGTATTTCTCTTCTTGAACTCATCTTCTCTTCTTATCTCTTAAATCATACTAATTCATTGTTTTATGGCTAACTTGTTCGAGGGTTTCTCTTGAATCGTTTCATCTCCGCGGCGGCAATTTTGGCAAATAACGATGCTAACTCCCGATAACGCCGAGGTGTCCGGTTGTTGCTTGAGCTTCCACCTACACAAGCAGTGGAGCTTTTCCATTTAACTGATTCATAGTCGTCATATTTTCAAGCATTGGGTAACGAATCGGTGGAGAGATATCGAACCAACCGCTTCCTGATCTCTGCATCGATAGTATCGCAAAGAACCTCACCGGATTGTGCCCACATTCAGATCAGTTTCAAAGTTAGAAAAAAATAAACAAACAAAGAAACAAGGAGAGTTACTTACCTATTGAAAGTCTCTGGCTTTGGGTAATGAATCCGAGTAGTGATACGAGTTCTAACTCGAACAAGTTGTGAGGTTTGGACACTAAACTGTTTTAAGCAGACGGAGCAAATGTAGAGACTACAGACCATTGCAAACACCAAAACTATCATCTTTAAGAACAGATGTGATCTCTCTGGTTGTTTTATTACAATTTCTGCACTGTCCTGTTTACATCAAACATTAAAACCTGAGAATATAAGTAAACCTCTAGAGCTTAAAAAAACATAACTTTAAATCTTATGAAGAAAAAAAGAGAAGATTTTTGAAGGTTGATTCCAATGATAAAACTAATATGCAGAGTAACCTAGAAGCTTAAATCACGAAAGATTAGATGAGAGTGGTAGAAAGAGATAGCCTTTCCGTATAAACAGATAAACTCTCGGCCATTGATGCTTCTGGAAGCTTCTGAAACATTGTGAATGCTTTCAGTCAAAAAAAATCTTATGAAACAGAGTAACCGATGGAAAAGAAGAAGAAGATGAGCTTAGATAGGGGGAGGAGATGGATTCATAGATCCTCCTCTACAGAGAATCTGGGAAGAATGAAGAAAAAGCCAAAAGAGATTAGCATTTTGGGTTCGAGTAGAGATTTTTGTATAAAATTATAAAGTTTCATCCCCACATGGAAAGTCGAGAATGACATTAAAACATGGAGACTATCTTTTTCTTCTTCGCTAATAAATCATCATCATCCATATATGTATATGTCAAATAATTTTCATATTAGTTTCATAATTTAATGATATTAATAAGTTTTAAATAAATATAAATGTTTTTAGTTTTAAACAGTAAGTGTACATAAAAAAATGCAGAAGATTATTTGTCGGATACCCGTTCGGGGTCGGTCCGGTATTTCAGATTTTTGGGTATTTCGATATATGGATATTGAACCCGTTCGGATATTTCTATACTTTGGATTTGGTTCGGGTATTTTAGTTTGGATTTGGTTATTTTGGATTGAGTTCGGATATTGAGATTTTGAAAACAAAATTTAATTTTTAATTTTTAGGTTTATTCTATTTAAAAATATAGATTTCACTTAACTGATTTTTTATTTTTTAATAGATTGAATGATTGATAAATTTGCAGATAACATTTCAAAAATAAATAAACATTAACTTGACATGCATTTTAATTGAGTGACAAATCATTTTCTCCGTAATTATATGTATATGATATAATCTTAACGTATGTGTAACATCAATATAAATATTTTAAATAAAATGAGAGATGTAAACAAGAAATATAAAGGCAAGTATACATATGTTTAGTTTTTTCCAGATATCCATTCGGCTTTGGATATTACCTGTTTGAGTTCGGATATCCAATCTATTCTAAATCAATACCCATTCAGGCATTTTGCTATTAAATATAACTGTTTTTATTTTTAAGCAATTCAAGTGTACATAAAAGAAATGTAAGAGATCCACCCCTACTATATATCATAAACAAAAAGGAACATAATTTATTAAAACTAATAGTATTACTAAATTTGGGAGTAGTATTATATTTACATGTTCATATTTTCAAGGTTAATTTTTTATATTTTGGTAAATAAATATTATTTAATTTCAAGTTATAGTAAAAATCTGTTTTAACATGTTGTACATATAAGTCATTTATTTTAACGGATCATAAAATCTAACAATTAAAAAAAAACATAAAAATTACAAAGTTTAAAGTTTGACCTAAAATAAATACCATGAGTAAGCCGAAATTACAAATTCATCGGCAAATTTAAACCACATGCAAAAAAGAAAGACTAAGAAAGTAGAGATGACATCTCGGTGTTCCGTCGATGGCTGCGACAAAAATAAATCCAATGGAAGATAAATAGCAACATTTTTTTATGTTTTTGGGCGACAAAAAAAAGGAGAATTGTGAAACGGATCACAAAGAGCAGGTGGTAGCGAATATTATGCCATCTCCAACGTCGGAGGCTGTAGAGGATGAAGAGTTGATTTCGAGTTCAACAATGGAGAAAGATGCTGCAACTAAGAAGTATATCGAAAACCATTACAACAAACTCATGACATGAGACACATAAAGGCTAAGGCTCCGGCCATAGAGGCAAAACACTTGGTATGATTTTGATTGAATTCACTCATTTTTTTATGTGTTTTGTGTTTTGATGATGAGTCAATATAACAATGCGTCAAGGTTGCTGTGAAAGAACATATTCAATAAAATCTCTCTATAAACTGTTTGGTGTTTTTATTACTTTTAATACTAACTCAGTTTTTCTTTTATGTACTTCTAAAATCAAAGTGCATGGTCAATTGTTGTAAACAAAGCTTAACATGCTCAAAAAAGTTTGAATGCTCCAAGGTTAAAAGACGCTCTAAAGTTAAAAGACTAAACGTATAATCTTTAGATATTGATCTTTAGCATGAATCTTTCCGTAACTATAACAGTTCAACCAATACGACTTTATATATCTAAATTATCATACAACGCACTGTGTCACATATATATATATATATTATTTCAGATCTTTAACCTCAAGTAAATAGTCATCTAGCCGACCCTAGTCTATCCCCTATATATTATTTGAGAAACATTACAACTTCTTTTTATAGCCACATGTTATCACTAGAGTGATTCTTAGAATCATTAGAGAAATATGTTGGTTCATCTAATTATATAATAAATTTTTTATTAAACTAACAATAAATTCATCATTAATGTACTTTATTATTTCCTTAAATAAAATTTGCGGAATTGCCTAATGTGGCTAAAGTATATATGGAAATTAATGATTTTAAATAATAAAGATTTGATAAAAAAATAGTGTATCTTCTATCATATTTGTTTAATTTTAAACTATTAAATAAATTAAATAACCACAATAACCATATAATAAAAATTTAGATTTTTATGTATATGTTATATTTTGAATTTTTACAAACGACTATAAATTACTAAAACTGTTAAGAGTCTCACATTCAAATTTTATGATCCATGGT
>NC_027750.1:50880752-50881150 GCF_000695525.1 Brassica oleracea var. oleracea | reverse complement strand
ATATATATATCATTTTAAATTAAACTATAAACCATATAAAATACAAATATTTTAGTTTAAACTACGCGTTAGTGGTCCAGTGGTGGTTGAACAATCTCGCTCCCTTCCCCCTCTTTCGGGAGGTCTAGGGTTCGAGGGCCAACTCTGGCGGATGTTGCTCTTGAGGGACCTTTGGGCCTAATACGGACACTTCCAACTGCGCGTGGCCACTGGGCTTATTACATGAGGATACCCAGCTCCCGTGTATGCCTTCGGCGGGCTCCGGCGGGCCCTTAGTGGCTCAGATTTACCCGGACGGTCTTTAGGTGCTAGTCGGATCCCCTCGGGGGATTCGGATACCATGGTCATCAAAAAAAAAAAAAATTTTATTTTCAAAATTTACTTTAAACATTTTTTTT
>NC_027750.1:50879925-50880686 GCF_000695525.1 Brassica oleracea var. oleracea | reverse complement strand
AAATTATAAATTACTAAAACTATTAATCCCACAATGAAAATTTTGTTATCAGTAATTTAAATTTTTTTCTATAAAAGATATAAATGATCGAAAAATACTATATGAGCAGAAATCATCATTTAATAGATATTAGTATTAAAAATATACTAAAATATATTATCTATGTTAGTATCATTTAAATTTAATTACATATCCTATCAAATATAAAAATAAATATTTTTTGGATTAATAAAATTAATTTATATGTTCGCACCAATTTAATTATATATTTAATAGTTACTGAACTTTAATTATTTAATATATATTAATTATTTCATAATATGTAAAAATATTTAATACATGAAATAATATATATATATATATATATAATGTTGAATCCGCGAAAGGCGCGGATCTTAACCTAGTCTATATTATAATAGTACACTTTAATCTCTTCTAAGGGTGTCCACGTTGACAGGTGGTGGGATCCACTTAAATGTTTTTATTAAAAAAATTAAAATCTGTTTAAAAGCGAAAAAGGCGTCTATATCTTCGTCGTCGTTTATATACCCAATCTCTCCACCTCCTACCGTTTAATCACCATTAATGGTCCCGATTCGTAACCCCTTTCTCAACTCTCCGTATATATACTTCATCTTCACCGGAGGAGTTCTTCTCCTAAAATTGTCTCTCTCTGCTGCTCCAGTTACTCCATCCGGCCTCTTCTCCTCCGCCTCTGGGATTCCCGCAACATAAAAAAAGGCGGTGAGTTTTATTGGAAT
>NC_027750.1:50871638-50879825 GCF_000695525.1 Brassica oleracea var. oleracea | reverse complement strand
TTGGGTCTTGGTGCAGCGGATCAGGCGGATTTGTTGTCCCGAGTTCGTCTTGTACAGGAAAAGGATGAAGATCTGATCAAAGCTTCAAAGAACGAGAAGACAGAGTATCAAACTTTAAACAATGGGACAATTCTTGTTAATGGCCGAGTGTGTGTTCCTAACGAAAAAGGATTGCGAGATGAGATCCTAAAGGAGGCACATCAGTCAAAGTTTTCGATACATCCAGGAGCCAATAAGATGTACTGAAACTTGAAGAGATACTATCATTAGGTTGGAATGAAGCGTGATGTTGTAAAATGGGTAGCTGGGTGCCCAATCGGCCAAATGGTTAAGGCAGAAAATCAAGTCCCGAGTGGACTACTTCAGATCCTGGAAAGGATTGGAAAGGTCGCCTACAAACTGGAACTGCCCTCATCGATGGCTCAGTTCCATAACGTGTTCCATGTATCCTTGCTGCGAAAATGCATAAGGAATCAAGACAATGTGGTTCCTGAACCACCATCTGACTTGAGAGAGAACCTTACTGTGGAGGGACGACCAGTCCGGATCATTGGTAGAAAAACCAAACCTGAAGGCAAAAAGAATATCAAAATGATCCAAGTCGTTTGCGACTGCGATGGAGAAGAAGAAACAACTTGGGAGCCAGAGGCGAGAATGAAAGCTGAGTTTCCAAAGTGGTTCGACAAACTTAAGGAAGATTCAGGAAGAAAGACTCGAGGAAGATTCAGGAAGAAAGACTCGAGGACGAGTCTGAGCCAAGTGAGGGAGAACTTGTAGCGACCGTGTTCCGAAGATCGATGTTAGGATGATCTGAGGACTAACTGGCTGGTCTGTTGGAACGTACTGAATGGGTTTGATGATGCTAGAAAGAACTGGCCAAAGCTGTAAGGACTTACAGTGGGTGGATGGGAGTTCTTGGATCGAAAGTCTGATTAGTAGTGGATGGAACGGAACCATGTACCCGAATAAAGCTAGGATCAGATCTTTTTTGAGCCAGACAAAGCTCCATCTGTCGGTCTTACGCTCGGGTTATTGGACAGGCCGTTCAATTTGCAGAACTCAGGAGTGGTCGGCCAGTTCGATGAAAATCCAGGCAAAGCGGCATTTTCGATCAGCAATGGTCGGATCCGGACAAGTGTTGTCGGATTTGGACATGACGGTTGAGCTGATCGGCTAGACAACGATTGTCAGAAATCAGACAAGGCGGTTAAGGCTGTCGGCTAAGCTGAGATGAGCTGATTCAGTAGTATCAGTCTGATTCGGACAAGGCGGTTAGAGTTATCGACTGGATCAGTCAGCTCTAGCTCGAGTTTCGTCTAAATAAAACTAACGGGAACAATTAAAGTACGAAAAGGAAAAAAGCTCGCGCTGGAACGCTTTGGAGCGCGGGGTGGCGGTTACGGATTAAGAGCCGCGTGTAAAATAAGCGGAAACGGTTAACTTAGCAGTTTCTCGGGCCTAAACCGCCCAATTGCCCATTTTAATCGTCTCCTTTGTCTTATTTCGCCATTTCTGTGCGGAAACTGGAAGAAAGAACCAGAGAGAAAACACAGAGAGAGAAAAGTCCGATTAAGAGAGAACTTTCGATATTTGGCTGGATCGATCAAGTCCGAGTCAAGAGCGATCGTTTGTGGGGTGAATCCGACTGTCTGAACGTTCGAAGATCCGACGGAAACCGCTCAAGAGGTGTCAGAAGAGACCGAATCAAACAGAACATACCGACTCTACGACAAAGGTGAGTGCGTGACTGTGGCCTATCGTACTGAATCGTAGTCTGATTGATAGGAATGTTCTATGTACTGATTGCTTGTCTAATTCGAATTATCTGCTAAGTTCTGGCTTGGTCCGAACAGTCGGTTCCTTCCATCGACACATCTGGATCAGATCATGTGCCTAGAGCCGTATTGGCCTGCTAGGGCTTGACTGAATCTGATGGCGCGCTGGCTTGGAACGACTGGGTCGGCTAAGTAACTGACTGATGATAAACATGTCCGTTTATTGACTGATTGACTCGATTGCTTTACTTGGCTGAGTGATACGGGATGACCGCATCACTAAGCATATTGTTGCTTATGCCTCCTTGTTTTGGATGTAGATCAGGACCAGACCCGTAAGGGTAAAGACATAGCATGACCGCGGGACTAAGGCAGGAAGGAAGGATGAGTGATTTGGGTAGATGTAGGACGAGTTTAACTTGTAATAGCTTATAGCAAACTCACTTGTTAACTCGAACCTCAGTTAATCTATTCAAATCTTATTATGCTTGTTTGATTGTCTGAAAACGAACTAAAATCCGGAAATAATTCTAAATAAAGAAAAATAGGAAAACGGCCCAAGTATGATCGAGGAAGTCGAGCCAGACTCGTACTGATGATACGAAAAAATGGGTCGGGTCCTTTCACTATACCCCTAGTGTTAGTTAATTTCGTCAGTATTTCAATCAAAAACGTTTTTGAAAGACTTAAACTTAAGTGGGCCAAAGCAATCTAACTTTTTAACTAAAATAAGTGGAAAAAGATTACACAAAATTAGGAGAAGGTTACGTGGGAGGCTGCGATTTATTGGAAAAAGCAAAAAAAAAACATTTTAATTAAAATCATAGCTTAAAAATAATCTAGTGGCAAAGTCTTATAAATATTGTTGAAACAGGAAAGCACCTCAAAATAGGTCCTTCTGTTTTAATAGTATTGATTACGAAACCATTGAGATCGGTTCGGTTCGGTTCAATCTAATTTGCCATCCAGCTGTGAGAGTCTTGCCAAACCGAACCGATTTCAAGTTTTTTTCTGGTATACTACAAATACGAAACCATTGAACCGGACCGATTACAAGTTTTTGGGGTATACTACAAATTACGAAACCATTGAAATCATTGAAATCGGTTCGGTTCGGTTCAATCTAATAGATTAAAAACAGTTTGGTTATATACAGAGTCGGTATACCAAAATTTTACGAAACCATTCAAATCGGTTGGGATCTAATCTGCCATCCAGCTCTGAGAGTGTCGCCGTCTAATAAGTTCCACCAGCTCCCAACTACTACAACAACACAACACAACACAAACCTTGTTCGTATTGCTTTTTGAAAATTTCTCCTTTAAATATTTGTTTAGAGAAGAAAGACAAGATTCAGACTTTTTTCTTCTCTCACCTCTCTCTTCTCTCCACGGAGTCGATCTTTACGAGGTTCACTAGTACAGACGGCTTTTCTGATCTCCACTCTCGCCGTTAAACAACCCATTCTCCGTTCCATGGCCACCACCTCCATCGCAGGACCCAGACTCACTTCCTTGAAAACCGCCGCCGGGAAGCTCGGCTACCGTGAGATCTGTCATGTCCGGCAATGGGCTCCGGTTCATTCTCCGATGCCTCATTTCGGAATGCTGCGATGTGGATCGCGACGCCCGTTTGCAACCTCCTCCTCCACTGGTATTCAACTCCCCTCTCTCTCTGTTCCCTTAACATTTCGATCATCTCCATTCTCATTAGAAGATTCTCAAGCTCAAGCGACTGCTGCTGAGCAATCGACAGCTGTTCCGAAAGTGGAGTCTCCAGTTGTCGTTATCACTGGTGCCTCTCGAGGCATTGGTAAAGCCATTGCTCTTTCCCTGGGCAAAGCTGGCTGCAAGGTTAAGACTTTACACACCATCTCCTGCAATTTTGGATTCTTCTGTTCTGGGGGGATGTTCTTGCTTTTATATATATTCAACGTATTCATACTCGTTATAGATTTGGTCCCTAAATCATTCACTCTGCACCATACTAGTCTTCGTAAGTCTTAGTTATTAGTGTTTTAGTTCTTCAGAAAGGAAAAACAGTTTAGGTACAGTCCAATGCTGCTGAGACATTGTGTTTGTGCTTTGCAGGTCTTGGTGAATTATGCTAGGTCAGCTAAGGAGGCTGAACAAGTTTCTAAACAGGTGTGTGATTCATTCTGTGTTGCAGCTCTTTCCTTGGTTTCTATTTCTGGTGGTGTCTCTCACTTTAGACCAATAAATCATATAGGTAGGTAGGTAGGTATTAATTAAGTATGGAGGGGTGTTTTTATTGGAAACCTATAAAGAAATGTGGCACCTTTTGAGCTTTAACAATGAGTGAAAATCCTTAAAGAACTGAATCACACCTGCATTTTCATTATTCTGTTTCTTGTGATTCACTCTCTCAAACCACACTGCTTAAAGAATAGCAGCAGCTGTTGTCAATAGTATTCTTCTTCTACCATTCGCCTTATGATTCTGACATTTGTTCTCTATTGAACTATAGATTGAGGCATACGGTGGCCAGGCTATTACTTTTGGGGGTGATGTCTCCAAAGAGGCTGATGTGGATGCCATGATGAAAACCGTAAGTGATCAAATTGTATACTATCTTATAGTTTCTCATACAATTTTATCATTCTGTATTATGTTTTTTGCAGGCTTTTGATGCATGGGGAACCATTGATGTCGTCGTTAACAATGCAGGTATATATGAAAACCTTGTTTCCCGTTGATTTTTTTAGTTAGTACCTTACTGACATGGCTACATAACTTTCAGGAATTACTCGGGATACCTTGTTGATACGAATGAAGAAGTCCCAATGGGATGAAGTGATTGATTTGAATCTCACTGGAGTATTCCTCTGTACCCAGGTTAGTGTTCTTGCGACCCTGCCTGAAATTTTGATACTCAGGGACTGAAACTCATATTTACTCTCTGTAGGCAGCGACAAAGATAATGATGAAGAAGAGAAAGGTACTAATGAGCTCCTCCTCTATAAGATTAACAAGTGAACAACGACGAGTATAGTTTTGACATAGGATCCTTTGCAGGGAAGAATCATCAACATAGCGTCAGTTGTTGGTCTCATTGGTAATATTGGCCAAGCAAACTACGCTGCTGCTAAAGCTGGAGTTATCGGGTTCTCCAAGACTGCTGCCAGAGAGGGTGCGAGCAGGAATATTAATGTACGCGACCTAGCTTCTCTCTTTCTTTCCTTGGAGGCTTGCTTGTACAAGATTTTTAAGTTGGCCTGTTAACGGTTTTTCTCTATTACAGGTCAATGTGGTTTGCCCCGGGTTCATTGCATCTGACATGACTGCTAAACTTGGAGAAGACATGGAAAAAAAAATCTTGGGAACAATCCCATTAGGTAATGGAGAGTCAAGATTTTACATTTGTTGCGGTTTATTTTATGTAGGTTATTAGTATGTCTCTGATACAAAGCAAACTGGATTAATTTTTCAGGACGATATGGACAACCGGAAGATGTGGCTGGCTTGGTAGAATTCTTGGCTCTCAGTCCTGCAGCCAGTTACATCACTGGACAGGTTAACTACTCCTATTAAATGAAGATTTGGTTATTAGCCTTGGTTTCTGATGATGTTGTTTGCAGGCATTCACCATCGATGGGGGTATTGCCATCTAGGAGCATTTGGTAAGATCGGCTTTTGTTTAGGCAATAAACAGACAAAGTTGAGTTGTTTCTGGCACTTGGTCGGATATCTATTTCTGTTTGGGGAGAGATGTAAAACTCATTGCTTATACTATGTTATAAATCAAAGAGCCTTGTAGACAAACTTGTTGATTTCAATAGAGGTTTTTTTTGTGTGTGTAAGGGTTATCCTTGTTATTTTTAGTTGATTGTGTATGTGTGTTTCCCTTTATGTTACAGTTAACACAGTTAAAAGCAACTAAAGACAGAGGAGACCAAAAATAAGCAACCAAGAAACTTATAGACACTGAGGCAGACCAATAATAATGTCTAAAAATAAGTTGAACTCAATCTTTCTTTCGCCCTATCTTATCTTTTGTTACTAAACCTATTCATTCAACAAAATCTTAAAGATAGAACAAAAGATGGATTCAGGACTATCTTGGGCTGATCAATGGGATTACAACTCTGACCCTCCTTCAAATTCAAATAAAGAAGACGATAAGAAGAAGAAAAACAAGAAGGAAGATGGAAGCAAAAGCAGTTTGGGGAAGGCCATACTTGGCTTCAAATGGGTCAAGGAACTTCGCAAGAAATCTGATAATAAGTAAATCAAAAGGAGCCATTGGTTCATTTGTTAATACATTAAACGTTGCTTCTCTCTTTTACCCATTATTTTCTGATTCTAATTGTCACATCTTTCAAAAAATTTTAAATGTGTTGGTTGTGGAAATGCTCTTTTCTTTCTTATTGCAAGAAAAAAACAAACTCAAACTCACTGTAAATGACTTATAGATTACATGTTTCTCAAGATGAAAAGACATTCACACTTGGGCTTGAAGAGGCATAGCAAAGCAAATCCTTCCTTTAACAAAACCTGAAGCTTGTTTGTTAAGAAACTCTAAGTTTCCTCAACTAACTTCTTGAAGTTTCTCGACCGTAACACTGCTAACACATTTGTCTAATCCTTTAGCTCAGTTTATTTACTTGGCTCTCGTTTATATATATATATTTTTTTTTTTTTTGGAACTCATATGAATTAATTTTGAAAGTTAGTTGGGAGCATTAACCAACTCCCCACCAACTAGAGGTTCAAACAGGGTTAAAGCACCCTTCGCCACACCATCGGCTTCCATATTCTTTTCACGACGAATCCACTCAAATGAAAAAGAATCGAAACAACAACTTAGTTCTAGGATATCAGAGACAACACTATGAAGCTCTGAGAGAACCTCGCAAGACGAGATGCATTTGATTAGCTGGGTAGAATCCGATTCAAATCTGAGGTTTCGCAGCTCCATCCTTCGATAGGTGAGAACCGCCTCTCTGAGAGCTAGTCCTTCGGCCATTAAAGGCGACGAAACAAACTCTGTCTGCTGTTGGAAGGTCTTCTTCTGAAAGGGGCAGGATAATCCAGCCAAGTCATGCTCGCTTACTTGTCGCACACCACGCTGCGTCCGTACGCACCACCGTCGTTCCATGAGGTACCGGCTTTGACATCTTCCTGTTTTTAAAGGGGCCCGAAATCTCTGGTTTCCCTTTTAAGCTCCACTCCCTGGCCAGTCTGATAGCACTCAAGAGCGTGTCCTCCGGAGAGCTTGAGAAGCCTTCGGAGACTAATCTATTTCTGGCTTTCCACATAGCCCACATGACCCACGGAACCAATGAACCTGAAACTATTCCAGCTGGGGGAAGTGTTTTTTGGTTGCAAAGTAAGGGCCAGACGGCCACCAAATCTAGTATTCCGCTACAGTCCATCTCAATAAGCAAAGGAGCATGTTGCCACACTTTTCGAGCAAACTGGCATTGGAAGAGGAGATGAATAATAGATTCACTACTTTCACACCTTTTACACTTTGGATCGACATCAATGTGCCTTTCCATCAGCCTTTCTCCAACCGGGATAGCTCCTTTCAAGACTTTCCAGACAAAGAGCTTCACCTTCGGCGCACAATCCAGATTCCACACCATCTTCTTCCAATTAACCACAGTCTCTGCGATTCTAGCATCAGGTTCTTCCTCGACCGCAGTAAAGTAGCCTGATTTGACTGAGTATTCTCCAGACTTTGTTCCTAGCCAGAAAAGCTTATCTTCAGCTCCTGTTACACTCTGTTTCAGACAGAGGATTTTCTCTTCATAATCCGGGAGAAAAAGCTGGAGTTTCATGCGGTCCCATTGCTTTCCATCTTCTGTCATTAGGTCTGCAACACGCAGGTTGACACTCTTCAGTAGGAGGTCCCATAGGTCGTTCTTGTTTACTTGTGGAGAGCCAGGGATCGTGCCATACACTGATGGAGAGACCATATCCTATAGCCCAACCGATTTTCTTTAATAAGAGGTCTCGGCCAGTCAAAACGCTGTGCCATCCATGCGACATGACAGAAGCTTCAGAAGCTTGAAGAATGGAACATTCAGGGAAATACTTCCCTTTAAGTATTTTACCCAGTAGACTGTTCGGATTATGCAGCAGTCTCCATCCTATCTTGGCCAGCATTGCATCATTGAAACTTTGAAAATCCTTCATCCCCAAGCCTCCACACGACTTTGGTGTGGCTATCTTATCCCAAGAAACCCAAGCCATCTTCTTAGCGTTCTCATTATTATCCCACCAGAACCTTGTGACAACAGATTGAATTCTTTTGCAAAGCGATACGGGTAACTTAAAGCAAGTCATCGAGTATGAGGGGACGGGCGAGAGAACACTCTGAAGCATCACCATCTTCCCCGCCGACGATAGAAACTTTGTAGACCAGCCTCTAGCCTTGTGCTTGATCC
>NC_027750.1:50862848-50870202 GCF_000695525.1 Brassica oleracea var. oleracea | reverse complement strand
TGTTTATGGTCTGAACCCTCAAACTCTAAGTAAAGGCTTCTTGCCAAGGGAAAAGACTCCGCCCAATGTGTATTTGAAGCTGCTCTGTCTAGTCTGCATCGGACCACCTCGTCTCCTCTTTTACCTCGCCAGGACAGCGGATCACCTGTGGGTTGCAGGTCAAATAGGTCCCCCTCCGAGAAGAAGGTTCTGAGCTCCGAAAAAGACCCTCCAGGCCTAATTGTGCCGCCAGCTTTTTCATCATTACTTAGGATGTCATTTAGGTCTTCCGTAACGAACCAGGCCTCATCTCGTGCAAGAGAAAGGCCAAGGAGATAATCCCATAAGTTGAGTCTCAGTTTCTTATCATTATTTCCGTAAACAAAAGAAGAGTAAAACTTCTTGCCTTCATATTCGATGACGGTGTCTATTACATTGGGGTTAGAATCTAGAATCTACAGCTTAAGCTCATGTTTCCAAAGCAAAGCAAGACCCCCCGCTCCATGCCCTGTTGGCGGGACAAGATGATTGCACTCATAGTGAAGATGATCCAGCTTCTTGAGTACAAAATCATTGGGGTTTTTCGTTTCCATAAGAAAGATGATATCAGGATCATATTTTTTCGATATCTCTCCCAGTCTACGAACTGTCCGGGGATTCCCCAACCCCTGACAGTTCCAACTAGTTATTGCTAAGGACCGGGTTTGGGGTGGGCCCGAAAATCCACCCTACGACGTGCCGCCGGTGGTATCATGTTACAAATAGGCAGGTTCTCCGATGCTGTGCCTTCTATATCCCGTGTATTCTCGGTACTGGGAGACTCCTTGCTCTTCATGTGTCCCTTCGTGGATTTACTACCCCTTCCTTGCTCGACGGGGGGCTTTTTGCGGGTCAAAGGGGGCTTAGCCTGTTGGACCTGTTTCTTTTTCGAGCTGGCGCCTTGCATAAGGCTCGAAGCCACCTTCCTTCTTCCGGGTGGTCTTCCTGGCTTCCTTTTTGGTGCTTGTGCAGTGAACGCTGCGAGATCGATTTCATCTGTGGTGATTTCATTTAGCAGGGGGCCAAGTCTGGCCATGATCGGAGCTCTAGGTACTGGATCGCGCGGAACCTTATTTAAAGGCCCCAATCTATCAATGATTGGAATGTGCTCCATCATTTCTTCCATTGGGGAGCTGGGTGAGATTGGGGAGTTAGTAGTTTCTTTACGTGCGAGAGACGCCCGAACAAGTTTAGCAGCTGATTCATCAATTGTTCCTTTGGCTTCTGCCTTTCGTACTCTTTCCCTGCGTGCCGCGCTTTCTGTCGGATCGGCACAACTAGTATATTGGAGCATGACCTCTCTAATCTCACCTCTAGCCGCAGCCAAATCCTCTAGAGGGAAGTGATCATTGTTCTCCCCTCGGGGATCCCCCCTAGAAGGTGCAGCAAGATGGTCCTTATAAGGTCTCCTGGTAAAGGCCACTATGTCATGTGCAGTTTTGTCATGCACTGGGGATCTTGATCTTTCATTTAAAGGATGAGAAGTATCTGTGTGGGAAGCCCCACTAAAGGTTTCCCGTAAGCTGCGAGATGAGTTATTCCACAACTAGGCCTCGAGCTCTTTAAAACAACTTAACACTCTTGGAAACTGCATTGGTCAAATGAGGATTAGATTTAAACAAGACTTTCTTGGTTGGTTGTTTATTTACAATTAAACCTTGCTAACAACAACGTGTTGGTCAGCTGTCACATATTGACATGGGAACAAGACCTGCACATGTTATAATATATACACAGTTGTATTATAATATTATGCTGTATAACATCAATCGAGGCGTGGACCAAACTTAAAAGGATTCAAGATGTAATCAGGACACAGTTCATACTTAGAGAACTTATAATCCAAATATCTCTTTGATACTTGGAGTACCGATATAGAAAAAGGTTTTTAAAAAAATGGGAAGCTTGAGTACGATTCTAAGACACCCAGATGAAATATATCCACTCTTGAAGTTGAAGCTTGCGATTACGAAAGCTCAGAAACAGATCCCACTTGATCCACACTTGACTTTCTGTTACTCAACTCTCAACAAAGTTTCTAAAACGTTTTCTCTTATTATTCAGCAACTAGGCACCGAGCTACGTGACGCTGTACTTGTTTCTCTGCCTCTTTCTCTCAGTAATATGTGTGTGTGTGTGTTTATGTTATATTTTCACCATTTTCTTATTCAGTTTGTTTGAGTAGGTGTGTCTGTTCTACTTGATTCTCCGAGCTCTTGATACTGTTGGTTAGTGCTTCATAAAAATAATATAGATCCATCTTTATTTCTTCAATGGGATAAAGTTCTTTATATTAGGAAATTAATATCATCTACTTTTTTTGGTTACTACAGAGGATGACACAAGCATTCCAACTGAGATCAAGGTTCCAATTCTTATAGCTTTCCACCGCCACATATACGATCGTGACTGGCATTTTGTATGTAAGTAAGAAGAGTCACATCTCATGTCTTGTTCTTTTGTTTGCTTGGTTTAAGCTGGGGATTAATGGAGCATCTAAATAAATTTTTAAACTCAGTTAGAGATTGTGAAAATATCTGGATGAATTTTGAAAAAGCAGTTATATGCACCTGATCCAGTAAAAAAATTATTGCAAAGTGATTAATTTATTTTAATTAATCTTTATCTGGTTTTAGGTGGTGAGGAAAAGTACAAGGTTCTAATGGAGCAATTTCATCATGTGTCTGCAGCATTTCTGGAGCTTGAAAAAGGGTTAATTCAATTATTTGCCATGTGTTTTTATTAATTTTGTTGCTCTTCTAGTGATACAAATTAATTTATGTTGTTTTCTTAATTTACCCAAAAGATATCAAGAGATTATTGAAGATATAACTAAAAGAATGGGTGCAGGAATGGCCAAATTCATTTCCAAGGAGGTTTGTGATACATTAAAATCTCGGGCAGGAATAGATGGCATGGCTACTCCGGCGTGTCTTCTGGCAGGGAGGGGCGACGGCGACGGTCCCTCCGACCCGGGTCGGGGGAAGAATCCGGTGGGTAAAGCCGCAAGGCAATGTAGGGACTAGTGGTTAAAGACAGTTAGGGGAATGTTTTTTTGAAAGATTCTATTCCATTTCAGGAAAAGGACCGCAGGGTAAAAGGTTCTCTTACTGCTAAGATCCGGGCAATTACTTATCTAGAAGAAAGTGCCTGGGAGAGAATTTGAGATTGGAGAGATTAAAAATATGTATTGAAACGTCCTCTCGTTTATATTTCTGTATTGCAACTTAAAACATATAGTTGTATTATTTGTATATTTGTGGTCGATAGATTCCTCTTTTCCAAGTCAATGGAACCATTAGGCCAAAGATTTGATTAGTTCAATTCTACTTTTGAATTGAAAAATTAGGGTATGAATTATTCAAATTCTCATTCTTTTGCGCATACATGGGCTACTTTGAATTAATTTTATCAATAATGACGACCAATAACAACCAACCAGACGAATAATAGTCGTATTCTATAATTTTATAAAACAATATTCTATAATTTTATAAAACAATGTTTTATATACAGTTACTTATTATGACAGTCTTACCATTCACAAGATGTGAGCTGATCAAACCTTCGACTGAAGAGGAACAACCTATAATTAAAATAAAAACTTCACAATTTATTTTCAACGCTCAACTTAAAATTTTTGAATTTGAATTTTATTTTTTTAAATCAAAATATTTAAAAATTTAACTCTAAATCTAGAAAGGAGTATACTAGATGTAAAGTTCAGAATTTCCAGCATTTAGAAAAGGATTAGAACAACAGTTTTACAGAACCAAAAACGTAGGGTTTTTATTAAGGGTTACGTATGTCAGTTCGCAACACGATCCGCGTCACGTTCAAAGGATTACATCTGAATTGATTATTCAACGAACTTAATTAGTAAGAGATTATCCACTGTAGTCAATAGAAAACGTACAAACTTCTGAACTGTTAAAAAATACATTATTATTTTACTTAATGTTCTTAACTGCCTGTGACATTGACAGTAGTGACTCGTGGATTTAGGATAAAGGATTTGTAACTGGCTCTTATAAAAAAAATTTGGTCAACGCTAACTAATAGTAATCGAAAGCACCAAATCCATAAGATAGATACCCCAATGTGGATACTCATAATTTGGAATGATAAATCTTTGAATAACGCAACAGGAAGCAAATACAGATTATTCAAAAACAACTTGATACATTGATTCCATAATTAACATAAGTGAATTGGAACTAAATAATATAATGTTGGTTATGACAGGTCACAGATATTAAAGACTTTGAATACTTTGGTAAGGAAGACCTGCCAACATAACAGCATAAAACATGTTTTTATAGATAAGGACCTTATCGCATCATCATCAATTCATCATCTCTTCTTCTGTTACAGAAAAAAAATTAAAGAGTTGTTCAAAAAAAATTTAAGAACTTTTTTTGGGAGGAAAAAAAAGAGATAAGATTTTTATTTATATATTTTTTTCAGTTTTGCCTTGGCTTTCACGAAGGCTGTCTCTTTCTCTGGCCGCAATATATCAAAAGTCGCTTTTTCTTTCATCTTTTTTAGAGATTTGTAAAGCAAAACGGAAGAGATAATAGACGAGGAGAAAAGCAGACGTATCTGTGTTTTGTTGTTTTGTTCATCTCTGGTTCCAAGACTCAAACTTTGGATTCTCTCTTCTTCTTCTTGTCTTTCCCTTTTGTAATAGTTTCTTAAAATCGAGAGAAGAGAGAGGAGATGTATTATCAGTTGACCAAGTCTTCTTACATGGACTCTTTGAAGATTCTTGAGGCTGACATCGAGCACGCCAATGGACTGTAAGTCATCTCAATTCTATCTGAGTTTCCTTTTTAATTTTGGTTTCTGATTTTCTGGGTTTAGGGTTTTGATGATTAAATTAGCAGTTGACTAATTAAGGAATTGAATCAATCAGCCGAAACCCACTTTGCTTTCAGTTTTCTGCATATTCTTAAACTTGGAATATTGCAGAATTGGTCCAAAGTTGTCAACTTTATCGTATCTGTGTCTGTGTGTTGCTGTCTTTGAAGCATATGTTGTCTGAAGAAAGCGAAGCGAGTTATTTGATTAGAAAGATATTAGTAACTGATTAGCGTCATAATTTTTGACTCAGGGCTGCTGAGATTCCCATGGGAAAGAGCGGTGTTCGACTTCAGATGAAACTGGTCTGCAGCAATTTGGCTCCGTTCTTCATATTCCTCCTACAATGGATGGATTTCTCATGTCTCCTCCCAAGATATTTTGATTTCTTCCACATACTCATCTACAAGGTTCTTACTTGTTACCAATTTACCATATGGTAGTTTCTTACACGGCTTGTGCTTGTGTATGAGGTTGGAAGCTGATTGTTTTCTTCTTGATCTTGTATACAGGTACGTGCTGATGGGAGGTGGAATCGATCCAGGTACGGAAGGAAAGCTACAATCAGAGAGTTCTACGGTAAGTTTAACACGTTTGTGTGTGTTGTTTACACTATTGGCTTAGTCTTATAGAAACAGAGGATTTGTCTATATGCAGGTGTTATATTACCATCACTAGAGCGTCTTCACATCAACTTCTCTGACTCACCAGGCGACAACACATTGTGGTATCCCAATCCAAAAGCCATCACGTATGACATCGAAGGCAACAGATTCATGACTAACAGCGTTGACTCTGAGAGAGAAGAAGAATGTGGGATTTGCTTAGAGCCTTGCACCAAAATGGTGTTGCCTAACTGCTGTCACGCCATGTGCATCAAATGTTATAGGAACTGGAACACCAAGTCCGAGTCGTGCCCGTTTTGTCGAGGGAACATCAAGAGAGTTAACTCGGAGGATCTTTGGGTGCTTACTTGTGATGAAGATGTGGTGGATCCAGAGACTGTTACGAAAGAGGATCTTTTTAGGTTCTATCTACACATTAATAGTCTGCCTAAAGATTATCCTGAAGCTGTCTTCTCAGGGTACAACGAGTACTTGATATGATTTTATTGTGGGAAGACACATCAGTGGTGGGTGGGTGTAGAGAGAGGGGGAGAGGAAGATCCCAGACCTTTGACTAAGTGTATATAAGATTCTGGTGATCCAAGATTTTCCCTTCATTTTTCTAGATTATGGTTAATAAGATGATTGTGTACCCTTTGTTATGAAATATTAAGAGAGAAAATGTTTTTTCGCTGTTACATATTGCACAATTCTTGTCTGATTTCTTCTTGATAGCACAAACATATGTCTCGAGATGAGATTAAGAAACTTGGCCATCCTTTGTGCTGGGGTTAGGGCAATCTTTTTATCTATTGGGTTAATGAGGTGATCAGTTGTTGTGAATTAACGCGAATCAAATTTGAAAAAGCAAGAGAAAACACGATTTAGGCAAATTTTAAGGTTTTTACGGGTGTCTTGCTTGGAGAATCAACACCAAGGTTTTCCGAAAAGTACATGAAGATAAGCTAGTGTTTATGTTATAAATTACTGGTGTTCTAAAGTCTGTTTTTTCTTTAAGAGTTTTATATGGTACTAATCGGTTGGTTTCTTCTTTTCTGTGATGAGTCTTGATGACCAAAACATAATATTGGTTGATGTTGTGAGGATCATGTAAGGGGCCAATTGAAAAGTCCCCGCTGCAATGTGTAATGTTTCAAACTTTCAACTAGAAAGGCTCTAACACTAAACAGAAAGAGACAAGTGTAGGCCAAGTTCTGTGTTAAAAAATGATGGTGTCTTTTGCTTGTTGTGCCTTTTATCATCTATCATTAACCTTTATATCGTTTAAGGTTTGATCAGCTTCCTTTCCTTACTGATATCTTGCATATTTACATTGTTTTATCCATTCACCCATGTGCATTTTGATCATATAGATTAGGATTTAGCCATGTTTAGGTTGCATTTTGCATACATGAGTCTTTATCAGGTATTGGAGTACCACATGGAGTTCTTGGAGACATTTGGGTGCGTTTGGAGCTCAAAAGAGGTGATTAAAGTGATCATTTGACGAGCAATGCATGGGAGCGACCTACCGGAGCGACGCCATGAACTCGCTCGCCATTTACGCTTCGGAGCGACCTCCTAGAGCGACAAGGCGAAGTCGCTCCAGCTCCTAGAGCGACCTCACCACAGCGACACCCAGAGGTCGCTCGGGTTGTGTCGATTTGAGAGCGACGAACAAGCCGGGAGCGTCTTCAGAGCGACACAGCTAGTTCGCTCGCGAGGAGACGACCCGGGAGTGACGTCTTCGGAGCGACACAGCCAGGTCGGTCGCGAAGAAACGACTCGGGAGCGACCTCTTGCAGCGACGTGCCGAGGTCGCTCTGCATCTATTTGTTTGGCCGAATTCATGTTTTCTCAAGGGCCTTTTG
>NC_027750.1:50858664-50860547 GCF_000695525.1 Brassica oleracea var. oleracea | reverse complement strand
TTGAAGAGTTACCACCTGAGGACGACGAGGAGGGAGCATCTCCCTCTACTCATTCCCCATAGAAGGTAACCCACTACTTTCCCTTGTATATACCAGTTCATATTTTGCATTTTAGTTGTCTTTTGGGTATCTCTTTCTCACCCACACAGAGACTGTGTGATTTAAGTGTGGGGGAGGTACCAAATATTTGATCATGTTTGCTTTGATGATTTTGAGTCTCATGCATTGCATTATACATATATATATATATGCATTAAAAAAATCATTTAGTTTGCATCATTTGCATTTCTAGGAGAGTCTATAGCATATAGATTGCATTTACTTGCATTGGGAGCAATGATTTGAGATGCCTTGTAAAAAAAATTACTTTGCACCTGAGTAGCTTATGCACCTCTCAAAAAGACTTGTATGCTTCGAGCCTTGAAACCCCTTCCTGAAACTTGTTGATTGCTGAAACTCAACCTTTGAAGCCAACTACAACCTTGTTTGAACTGAACGAACTTAATGCTTCTTGCTTATGGTCCCTTGTGTACTGAGTCATGGATATACACACTTGAGTTGTCACATACTTTATGCCAATCTTTTTTGACAAACTCTAGTGATACACCATTCCCAAAATTCTTCCCTCCTTTTGAGCTTTCATTATTTGATGAGTGAGGCCTTTTTCGGAAAGCCTTACATGTGCATAATGTTGAGAGTATCGGGAACGACAATGCTTGATCTTCATTCTTGCTAGATTAGGCACTCTATTGTCTAGCTATAGGTGGGGGTGAGTGTTGTGACTATGGTTTGGAAGCATGAAAAGTTCAAAGGAAAAAAATAATACTCTTTGTGTTTAAATGGATAATCTTATTGGAATTAATAGATAAACATCTAGCTCGAGTTTATGAAAAGTCTTGGCCCCAGAAAAAAAAAAGAATATAAAAGAGAAAAAGAAAAAAAAAATATATATATATATATATATAAAAGAGAAAAAAAAAGAAAAGGGGGCTAGCAAAGTTGTTTAGAGCTAAGATTTGTTTAGAAGTTGAGAAAATCCTTTATAGATTTCAAAGAAAAAGAGTTTTATGTGCAAAGTGTTCTTGTGATCTTTTGGTGAGAGATGGGAGTTGTGCCCCCGAAAAAAAAAGAGAAAAGGAAAGAAAAGGGGGCTAGCAAAGTTGTTTAGAGCTAAGATTTGTTTAGAAGTTGAGAAAATCCTTTATAGATTTCAAAGAAAAAGAGTTTTATGTGCAAAGTGTTCTTGTGATCTTTTGGTGAGAGATGGGAGTTGGGTTTGACATTATGAAGTGATTGTCTAACTTGTATGTTTGGGAAAAGGGTAGAACAATGGAGATTGAGCATTGTATGCATGAGTTGGTCCCTTTCTTAGATATATTATGTGCAATATCAAGGCTACTTGTTTTGAGAGTAAACCACTTTAAAAGATCATAGTTTTGAACCTCTTGACCCACTTGAATACAACCCTTCCCTTACTCAACCAAATGATTTGGACCAATTGACCATTTGCAAGAATTCACTTGATGCTATGCTTAATGAACTTGAGAGTTGGCTGATTTGCATGTGTGAATGCATGATGATGAGTGTAGGGATGAAAAGAGTTGAGATAGGCCTAGAGAAGCTAGAGTATAATAAGAGAGAGTGTACTAATGCTGAAAAATAGATGTTGATTTGAGTCCTTTGTGTGTTCCTTTTGGCTATGAGCTCCCACCTTCAAACCTCTCTCCCTATGAGTTCTAGAAAGTTCACTTGAGGACAAGTAAAAGAATAAGTTTGGGGGAGTTGATATCTTGCATATTTACATTGTTTTATCTATTCACCCATGCGCATTTTGATCATATAGACTAGGATTTAGCCATGTTTAGGTTGCATTTTGCATACAT
>NC_027750.1:50858491-50858659 GCF_000695525.1 Brassica oleracea var. oleracea | reverse complement strand
AGGTATTGGAGTACCACATGGAGTTCTTGGAGACATTTGAGTGCGTTTGGAGCTCAAAAGAGGTGATTAAGGTGATCATTGGACGAGCAATGCATGTGAGCGACCTACCGGAGCGAGGCCATGAACTCGCTCGCCATTTACGCTTCGGAGCGACCTCCTAGAGCGACA
>NC_027750.1:50856089-50858414 GCF_000695525.1 Brassica oleracea var. oleracea | reverse complement strand
ACGACCCGGGAGCGACGTCTTCGGAGCGACACAACCAGGTTGCTCGCGAGGAGACGACCCAGGAGCGACGTCTTCGGAGCGACACAGCCAGGTCGCTCGCGAAGAAATGACCCGGGAGCGACCTCTCGCAGCGACGTGTCGAGGTCGCTCCGCGTCTATTTGTTTGGGCGAATTCATGATTTCTCAAGGGCCTTTTGGTCATTTCATTATGCACGTTTTTACTTCTAAAATCAAAACCTATGTTTTAAGTACCTTTTTTGTAGCCACCAAGAAATTATCTCTTTTATTTCTTTTGATTCAGATTTGATTGCTTTCATCTTGTGTTCTGGTTGATTTCTTATCTATTTTCTCTACATGATTAAACTGAAATCCAATATGGATTTAAGAGGAATCATGGAGATTAGTGTGTAATCACTTTTTGAATTCATGGGTTAGGGAGATTAAGGGTGATTAGGTTAGTTCTAGGATGTTTTAGTGTAGATCATTCTTGTTCCTTGCTAGTAGAGTATTCATAATGCATCTTCTGAGTTGGCCACTCAAAAGTTGATCGATAGGCATTTCCCACCCGAAAGGTGTTTGATGAAATCCCTATGCCCATGAGTTCTCTTTTCCTTTAGTCAAGAAAATATCATTCTGTAATTGCTTTCTAGTATTAGTAGTAGTTTAAAACTCATCTAAATCATTGGTTGCACTTAGATTAAGTGAGTACTTACATTCTCGGTGCTTTGATATCCCTCAGAAGTGGTTCGACAATCATTTATACTACAACATTTGTTTTACGAGCCTTGAAAACTCCTAACATCACTTGCATGTGTACCAAGTTTCTTTTCGAAAATTTTTTAATTAGTTAGAGATACTTTCTTTATGAATCTTCTGGATGGATATTCACGTTTGGTAGAAAACCCCATCCAATTATATCAAATTTAATACATTCTATACAAATTGCTAAACTAAGCAAAGTATATCATGAACCAAGCATTGTGGTAGACGACAGCCGTTTATCAATTGAAATTTGGTTTAACATCGAGATCAGCTCTCTCATTCCTGGACGACTGAGCATTATTAGTCCATGACAGGCCCAATAAAACACCAACTAATTGACGTAGCTTAGATATTGTTGTAAATTTGCCATTACGTACCGTCAGAAAAACAAAGCAAAACAAATTTCTTAATTAGTAGTTTCTTAGATCCTATGAGATGGTTGTGAGCTTCATTAAAACCTTCTATTTGTGCCTCACTTACAAGTGAAGCTATGTCAGTCAACATAGATACAGTATTTGCTTGAGCTCTTATATGGCACTGTGTGTTAAAGACACCATCATAAAAGAAAAAAGAGAGAAAAAACTTAGGAAAGTAGAAAAAGAGTACCCGTTTGGAAACATGTAAAAAATGTTATTTTAAAATTCCAATATAAATTATACTTATTTTCATTTTCCCATCCACCATTATAGATTTTATTTTTGATAGTAATACTCCTCTGTTTCATAATAAATATCATTCTAACAATTTTTTATTGATGCCCAAAAAATATCATTTTAGAATTCCAATGCAAATTATATTTAATTTCAGCTTATTTATCTTAAATAGTATTGGTCAAATATTGTATAACTAATAACAACTTAAATACAATTCAATCATTTTCTTAATCTATATGAAAAATGTCAAAGTGATATTTATTATGAAACTGGATGAGTATTAAACTTAATAAAAAAACTTAGTATCTAAAGATTTTATTACATCAGAAACTTTATGATCACAGTCTAATTTTGTCTCACATTAAATAATACTTTTTGACCAAAAGTATGTGATCCTTGGATTAGATTACTACATTAAAAAAGTTAAGTCACGTGATCTGAAGCTTAAACGGAAGCGAACGTTTCTGATTGGTTAAGACACATCACATACTTCAATCTCACGACATAAACACAAACGGGAGAGAAAACAAAACGCACCGTGTCGGTCTTGCTCTGCAACGCCTCTCTTGCTCCTCTCTCTCTCTCTCTCTCTCTGATTTTATTATTTACTCACGGGTCCATCTCCGACTCTAACCAACAAAGCAAAACCGTTTCTGTTGAGATAAGCATGAAATAGCTTAGAGTACAAGCTACCTAATCCTATTGTGTTTGAATTTATCTAAAGGATTAGGAAATAGAGTTGTGTTAATCCTAATGAGTTTAGGATAATTATAAAGTTATATAAAGAGATGCAAGGGTGTTTGCATATCTTATGAGTTTGAGAGCTTTAGTTTTTTTTGAGTTATTTTCTAAAGCATTGAGAGAGTTTTAACAAAGCGTTCTTTGAGAAATATAGTTCTTTGATTCAATA
>NC_027750.1:50836845-50855859 GCF_000695525.1 Brassica oleracea var. oleracea | reverse complement strand
TTGGTATCCATTGGTTGGTGGTGCCAACCATTTTATTTTTGTTTAGAAAATGAGTCAGTACCGAATCTTTCTTTTATTCTCAACATTAGATTATTTTTTGTTGTGTAATTTTGATTATTTTCTATATTTTTACTTTTCTTGCAGAGGAATGGTTCTTCCTCAAACCAAAATGGCTCCACTACAACCGAAGGTGAAGAAGCTGGCAACACCATTTCATCTCTTTTTTGTTTTAGAGTTATGTTCTGATTAAAGTTGACGAGAGTTCATGAAGAATGGATGAGAAGATGGACTCCAATTTAGCAAGAGATCTCAACCCACGTGCTGCTCATGATTTGATTAATAGGTCAGATGCAAAACCTTGATTAATATGTTTTCTTCTTCTTTCCTCTCTTTGCTCTTTAACTATCAAATAATGCTGAAAACTCTTAAGATTAAGATTGACAAATTTTCAATAGTATTTTATATAATGACAAATATCATGGGTAGTATATATATATATATAAGCATGTATTGGTTGAGGTTATTCTGTTTACATCTATAATATTATATTATATATTGGTCAATTAATTACAATACCTAAATTATGTAATATTCTTCTTAGTATTTATTTTACAGCATAGTTAAAATATCATATTTTCATCCAAACAATCCTTTAATTAATTGTTCAAATTAAATTTCATGTAAAATCAAATTTGATTTTTATGGTTATACAATTAAGTTGAACTAAATGAAAGGGTTTGTTATTAATTTATAGATAAAAGAAAACTAGCTCTTAAATGGAGAAGAAAATTCTCAAATATGATTATTATAAAACTCAAGTATTATCTACAAATATTACAATACATGAGAATTAACGTCTGAGAATCAATTTTGCTACGAATCATACTATTTTTAACATAATAAATTAATTATTATTTTCTCGTACGTAGTACGGGGTAGTATACTAGTATAGTATAAACCTTAAACCAAAGTTTGTAAGCAGTTGAAAAGCCCATGGGCTTTCCTTTCCGGTTTAAATTTTGTGAGATTTCACGGCCAGAAAAATCTTTCCGAGAGATTTTGAGTGTTGACTAACTGTAGTTCTAAATGAAAATTGGTAACTGATTAACCAGTGTTTTTTTTGATAATCCAGTATCCGACCACTTTGCGTGATCGACTAGCCCACCGGGCCTAAACCCATGCCATTACAGGATTTTTAAGCGTCCACTTAAGGGCCCCTGGTTACGCGAAGTGGTCTGGAGGACGAGAGGCAACCCATGTAAAAACTCCTCGTGGCCGGGGCTCGAACTCGGGTGGCAGGCACCTCAGCCGAGGTTCCTTTACCACCAGACTACGAGGCCCGGTTACCTATGCCAATTTGTTTGATATCATAAAGGTAAATCATATATGAAAAATGATTTTTTTGGTAGACCCACATATGTTTGATATAAGGTTGATTACATATTACACATGCAACGATGGTGATGTTATTAGCATGTATAACGCTGAAAACCTAATTAAAGCTCTGATGTAACGATCCATTATTGCGACATCGATTCAAACCACTATGCCGATATTATATATAAGATTTTATTACACCACTATTAGTATATACAAACACGATCCTACTATTGGATATTAAACATTTCCTGCTTTTAATAATTTTACTTGTCCTGATCAATCTGATTGTTTTAATAATTTTGAAATACATTTTGGTTCACCGTTTTCTCATATATTGCATTTCGATGCTCTTCCATTCAAAGTGTTTCAAGGTTTAGAACATTTTACTCCTTTATAGGTTTAGTCTACGATTCGATTCGAAATTCTCTATATATAAAAATATATAACATTTTCATGTCGACAACGAGTGACTTTTTTTTTGGCATCAAAACATAACTTTCATTAAGATCGATATGGTCTGTTTAGACAAGCTTCATGGACTAGCCAATTACGGACTTGTCTGTCTACGAAGATAAAGCTTTACTCACGTGAACGGGCTCCTTTTGTAAGGAGATCCGCACGGATATTTGCTAATCTAAGAAAGAAAAAGATATCAAAACCCAAAAAAGTTGTTTCGAGGTAGAAATTTCATCAATCTCTGGTGCTAAGGCTGGCCAGTCTTCCTTTCTTCCGATAATGTTAACCAATTGTTGACAGTCCGACTTGAAACTCCCATGTTGATACCTGCGGCGGCTTACTTCTGTCATCGCCCACAACAGTCCTCTGCCTCTGCTTGATGTGAATTTGTCGCTTTTACAAAACATTTCTGACCAATCAGTTTTATCTTGTCTGTCTTTATTAGCACAAACCCCCAAACCCGTCCAATCGGTTGTATCAGACCATGACGTATCTACTTGACATGTTATGGGTCTTGTTTGAATCACACGGTTCTCCGTTTTTTTGAGCTGGACCTATGGTTTCCGGTTCCTCCATCGCTTCTCCTACCTGAGCCAGCTTCCATGCTTCAGCTTCTTTACGCGCCAATTGCAGGGTGTCCATGGCGGATATGTCCTTTGCATTGAAGCACTTTTCATTTCTGGCCTTGCATATATACCATGGTAGCCAAGAGAACATTGTGATGTCCTCTATATGGTTGTTTCCATCCGCCATTTGATGAAACAAGTACTCAAAGTTATTGTACAGAGAGGAACACAGGAACAAAGACCCGGAGAGAACATAATATTAGATAGCGCCCAGCACTGAAGTGCAGGTGGACACTCGAATAAAATATGGTTTACATCTTCCTTGTTTATTCCACAGCGTTGGCACGAAGCGTCGGTTCCACAGTGGCGTTCGACGACTTTGCTTGCTGAAGCTACATATCCAGATAGAGCTTGTCATAGGAAGTGTTTGATCTTTCTTGATGTCTTCAATTTCCACACTTTTTGTTTCAGGGCTTTTATACTTGGTTCCAACAGAGGCTCTGCCGTACGGCTTCGTCTTTGTTCAACAGCAATGTCATAGCCTGATCGTACCGTATAGCATCCAAATTATGAGTGTTTCCAGCAGTATCCACCTCCTCTACTTGTTTTGCTTAAATTGATCTTGGTGATACTCATTAGATCCCCTGCACCAATCACTTCGTAAATCAAGTCCACCTTCTACTCTTTCCTATGAAAGTAGATATGGTGGTGTACACGAAGGTCTGGATCAGTAATATGTTAGTGTTGTGCAGCTGGACGGGGAGGCGAGTCTGGGATCCAAACGTCTTCCCATATCATCGTCTCAGCCCCCGTCTCTATCATCCTCTATAGGCCATCACTTAGAACTTGTTTTGCTGCCATCAAGATGTTCTAACCATAGGAAGGATTTTGGATTTTTGCAGTTCTCATCAGACTAAAGTGGCGATAGTATCTCCCTTTCAACACACAGGCCATGTTGAGATAAGCATGAAATAGCTTAGAGTACAAGCTACCTAATCCTATTGTGTTTGAATTTATCTAAAGGATTAGGAAATAGAGTTGTGTTAATCCTAATGAGTTTAGGATAATTATAAAGTTATATAAAGAGATGCAAGGGTGTTTGCATATCTTATGAGTTTGAGAGCTTTAGTTTTTTTGAGTTATTTTCTAAAGCATTGAGAGAGTTTTAACAAAGCGTTCTTTGAGAAATATAGTTCTTTGATTCAATAGTTTCTTGTAGTTCTTACCTTCATTTTCTAGACTCTCTTCGCAGTTTTGTCTGTAGACTTTCTCCTGTTTCGATCACGAATATTGCTAATCTCTGAATTGGATCTGTTCAATCGTGATAATGCACGAGAATGATGATCCTCCGTCTGATTCCGTAGCTGATGAAAATGTGAATGATGATGATGATCCTCCGCAGGACTCGGCTGAATCTGTAGCTGCTGATGGGATTGAGAATGAGAATGACGACGAGACAAATGAGCAAGAGCTTGATCCTGACCAGGTGTGAGATTTGTTAAAATGTTACCATATGCTTTTGTGGTTTCTTGTTACATTTTTAGATGCTTAAAATTGGGTAAATGATTGTGCAGGGAACAGCTTTCGTTGACAGTAAGGAAGATATGTTTGTTGATGCTCCTGAAGAGTTAAACTTTGATACACCTAGCAAGGAAGCTCTCACCACAGATGATGATAACAATGTAATTAATATTCCTTAGTTAATTATTGAAAGTATCTTTCTTTTGTTAATTTATGTTTTATTTTCTACCATTCATATACACAGAATGAGAAGGAGGATAGGGAGAAGGAACTTGTAGCGTTGCAGGAACAGTTTAACCTCTCAACTGGTGAGAAGAACGATTCCAAAGTTGAGAAGATTCAGCATGACGATGCACTCAAGGAGCTTCAAGGGATTATTATTAAGAAAGACGAGGAGATTGCTCACCTCACCACAAAGATCTCAGAGCTTTCTTCTTCTTCCTCACAGGACGAGGAGGAGCAACAACTTGTGGCTGCAACGGATAGGATTCTGCTTTCTCTTAGTAACGTGTTTGGGCAAGAGGAGCCGCAGCTTGGCTCTTCCGTCTCTGAAAAGATTACTAATCTCGAAAACGGAGTTGCGTTTTTAAGCGCAAAGTACACTGAGTTTTACTACGGTGCTGATCAGCTGAGGAAGTGTTTGTCTAGTGATGATGCGGATCTTCGTTTCCAAGAGGATTTTGGTTCAGCTCTCGGCGGTGCTTGCTCTGAGCTACTTGAGCTCAAGGAGAAGGAAGCATCCCTTCATGAAAGACTCACCCATCTAGAAGATGAGAACAGGAAACTGGTTGAGGGAGTGAGCAAAGATAGAGAAATGATCGAGTCCATGAGGACAGAGCTTGAGCAGGAGAAGACGAGGTGTGTCAACACGAAAGAGAAGCTCAGCATGGCTGTAACGAAGGGGAAGGCGTTGGTTCAGAACCGGGACGCGTTAAAGCATCAAATATCCGAGAAAACAACGGAGCTTGAGAATAGGTTGGCTGAGTTACAAGAGAAGACGGTTGCTCTTGAAACTTGTGAGTTACTCAAGGGACAGCTTGAGCAATCTTTAGCTGAGATGGCAGATGAACTGCATGATAAGTCTGTATCCTTGGAAGCATGTGAGGTAGCTAAGAGAGAGGTAGAACAGTCTTTAGATGAGAAAGCAAAAGAACTTGAAGAGTGTTTGATGAAACTACAAGCATTGGATGAATCAGAACTCATCAAAGGGGAGTTAGTGAAATCCGAAGCTATGGTTGCATCATATCAAGAAGTGGCGTCGTCAAAGAGCTCAATCATTGAAAACATAGAAACCATCTTGTCACACATTAATGATAGCTCTGAAGATATCATTGAGAAGGTTAGGTCACTTGTAGAAGAGAGGGAAGAGCTTCAAAATGTTTCTCAGGAATACAACAGACTTAAAGATATGAACTTCTCTATTGACTTACCTGAGGAGATCTCCGAATCCACCTTAGAAGCTCGCCTAACTTGGCTTAGTGAATCATTTTTACATTCAAAGGATGAAGTTAGCGCGTTGCAGAACCAGATAGAAAGATTAAGTACGTCTCTTTCAGCAGAAATGGAGGAGAAAAGTAGCATTAGAGAGGAGCTTGATGATATAACTTTGAGGTTTAAAGTATTGGAGGAAACTGCAGAGAGAGATTCTTTGGAGAGAGAGGAAACTGTGAGGAGGCTTGTGGAAACCTCTGGCTTGATGATGACAGAAGGAGTTGAACATCATGCTCTCCTTGTTGATAGATCTTTAGATCAGATAGAAAAGAAACTCAGGGACTCTAGTGAGAGTACTTATGGCAACGAAGAGTTATTTGAAAGACTTCAAAGTCTCCTTTATGCTAGTGGTCTGGAGTTATCACTTTGTAAGGAAATGTTAGGAGAGGATAGCTTGCAGGTAAGCAATCTCTCAAATGAACTTGCTTCAGTGAAAGAAGAAAAAATTGCTTTGGAGACTGATCTTGAGAGGTCAGAGGAGAAATCTGCTTTGCTCAAAGACAAACTCTCCATGGCTATCAAGAAAGGCAAGGGACTTGTTCAAGATAGGGAGAAGTTGAAAGCTCAGTTGGATGAGAAGAACTCTGAGATCGAGAAGCTGATGCTGGAGCTGCAGGAGCTAACTGGTACGGTGGATAGCTACAAGAATCAGATAAGTGCGTTATCAGGAGACTTAGAGCGGACAAAGGAGCTAGAGGATGAGCTTGTTGCTGTTAAAGACGAAAGAGATGAACTTAAGCAGTCTTTATCGCTGAATGACACCTTGTTGCAGAAAGTGATGAGCATCCCTGTTGATTTAGCAACTGAGGATTCTTCAGAAAAGATTGACAGACTTGTTGGGTACTTCAAGGAAGTGCAGGAAGCTAGAGTAGAGGAACAAGAAGAGCTAGAAAAGGTAAAAGAAGAAGCAAATACATTAGCTAGTAAGTTAGCAGAAGCCCACACAGCCTTGAAGTTGGTTGAGGATGCCTTGTCTGCTGCAGAGGGTAACATAGATCGACTCGCTGAGGAGAATAGACAAGTTCAAGCTGCCAAGGAGCTTGTAGAACTTGAGCTGCAGAAAGCAGTTGGAGAAGCCTCCTCTCTGTCTAGCGAGCTGGATGAAGCTTGTGCAATTAGGAATACACTTGAAGCTGCACTTAAGCAGGCTGAAAGAAATATATCTGATATCATCAGTGAAAAGGAAGAGGCTCAAAGCAGTACTGCTACTGCAGAGATGGAGCGTGAGAAGGTGAACGACAAATTAACAGAAGCAAATAGCACCATACAATCACTTAAAGATACACTTACTCAGACCGAAAGCAACATGGATTCACTGTCCAAACAAATTGAAGATGACAAAGCTCTGACTACAAATTTGAAGAATGAGTTAGAGTTAGAGCGTAGCAAGATGGCTGAGGCTTCCTTGACAATAGGATCCCTGGAAGAGGCACTGATGAAGGCGGAGAATAGCCTTTCTGTCTTACAAGGAGAAATGGTGAAAGCTGAAGTGGAGAAATCAACTCTGAGTAGTAAACTTAATGTGTGCATGGAAGAGTTGGCTGGATCAAATGGAAACTCACAGAGCAAATCTATGGAGGTTATTGCTCATCTTGATAATCTCCAGATGGTTCTGAAGGATGGAGGGGTGATTTCCAGGGTGAATGAGTTTCTTGAAAGGAAATTTAGGAGCCTTGGAGACATTGATGTCATTGCTAGAGATATCATGATAAATTTTGGTGAGAAGGGATTGGCTGGGGAAATGGAAAACGTTACAGAGGTAAGAGTATTCTTGAACCTTACCATATCAATCCTTCTATTGTTTACCGACTTTTTACATATCAGTTTACTGCTTACCTTCATCATTCCTTTTTGCACTTTTTTGTTGGTTTCAAACATGCTTTATTTCAATGTTCAAGAAATAGCTAGAGGGTAACTAGGAGCTTTACAGAGGACTAGCAACTATACGGATTATGAGGGCATGGTTTAAAGAATATTGATATATATTTTTTATATTTTACATTTATGTTAGATATTTTAGTTTTTTGTTCTAATTATAAAATTATTTTGATAAATTCTAAAGTTTTGATATACAAAAAAAAAATGAGATTAGTCAAATTTATGAATTTGCACTAACATTGTTGTTTGATTAAAGACCAATTTAGATCGATTTAAATTGCATAGATCAGATTTTAAGAAAATCGTTTTGGCCATAACCGATTTTTGTCAATGCTTTATTTTATAGAAATCTCCAATGTGTTGTTTACAAGGATGCACACTCTAGCCAGAATATGTTCTCTGTAGAAATTAATTAATCGGATGTAAGAATGATGAATACTATTCTGTAAATCATTTTTTTAATAGCGCATACATCTATCCAGCATGTGCACATGTATACAGATTGACCACACTTTATGGATCTTCTCTTGACGAATTTATGATAATGATATTCTCTTGGCGCTGTTTATTTCCAGGATGATTCTACTGTGGCAAAATCCTTGTTGAGTGGTCTTGATGATTCAGTGGATACAGAGCTGGAGAATAGCCAAGAGAATACACCTGATGAAGACGAAATTTCATCATCCCTTAGGAAGATCACAGAGGGGATCAAGCTGAGAAACAAAACACTCGAGAAAAACTTCGAGGTTTTCTCAACTTCCATTGACACACTCATTGCGGCTTTGATGGACAACATGACAGCAGCAAGGGCTGATGTGATAAACGTCAAGGGTCATAACGAGTCCCTGCAAGAACAGGTGAGGAGTGCTGAAGATATTCTCCGCGAAAAGGAAAACACTATAGCTGCATTAGAAACAGACTTGTCATCTTTGATGTCTGTATGCAGCGAGGCTGCCAGCGAACTGCAGTTGGAAGTGAAAAACGACCTTCTAGAGTTGGTTCAGTTCCAAGAAAATTACAACGGTGCTGAGACTGAATCAGCCGAACATCCACAAGAGCTTCTTGATGTAAGTGAATGGTCCCGGAGAGCGAAAGAACTATCTTGTGCCGCGGAGAAGGCATGCACTACTCTTAAGCTCTTTGAGAGAACAAGTAATGCAGCTGCTGTTCTCATCCGAGATATGGAGGACAGACTAAAAGAAACATCTACCGCTTTAGAAAAGGTTGTGTTAGAAAGAGATGTAAACCAAACTAAGGTTTCAAGTTCCGAGGCCAAGGTGGAATCTACGGAAGCGCTTTGCAAAGATCTGAAACTTCAGTTGGAAAATCTCAAAGCCGAAGAAGAGAAATGGCATGAAAAAGAGGTGGAGCTTTCTACCTTATATAATAAACTGCAAGTGCAAGAGCAAGGTATATATATATTTTTCTTTTCTTTTGTCCTCTCTCAGTTCCCTTACCACTTTACTAAAATTGTTTCTTCGAGTTGCAGAAGCAAAGGAAAACCTAATTCCAGCATCTGATATACGTGCCCTTTTTGACAAGATAAATGGTATTGAGATGCCTTCAGTAGATCAGGTCAATGAGTTAGATCCACAGAGTGTATATGATGTAAAGAAGCTATTCGCGGTTGTTGATAGTGTTACTAAGATGCAGCATCAGATATCATATGGACAAAAAGAACTCAACTCCACCTTGGCAGCAAAGGATCTTGAAATTCAAGGTTTAAAGGAGACAGCTGAAGCAAATAGCACAACCGAGCAAGAGCTAGTGAAGGCAAATAAAGAATTGTCCAAGGTTATATCTGGCTTGGAGAAACTGCTGGGTAATGATCCTGTTGAAGACCTAGACTTCTCTGAGTCATGGACACTCTTACAAGCACTAGAGATAAAAATAGCTTCCCTTATACTAGAGTCAGAGAGTTCAAAATCAAAGGCACAAGAACTTGGTCTAAAGTTAGTCAGCAGTGACAAACTTGTGGAGAAATTATCACTCAAAATCAAAGAGTTTGAGGATAAACTTCAAAGCAAAGCCATTCAGCCTGATGTTGTTGTTCATGAAAGGAGCATCTTTGAAGCACCAAGAGCATCTTCTTCCTCAGAGATATCTGAGATTGAGGACAAGGTAAAAAAAAATTTATCTTGTGTTATCTCAGCTTATTATTGACCCTTGTGGATGCCATCTATTTTTTACTATATCTGCAGCTAAGTTATGACCTTAAAACTAGATATTGTTATTTTGAATATTTAGAAGCAGTGAGTTAGCTAAGGTCTCTTTTTTTTTTTATCTTAAAATTTGGGTTGGAAATGTTTTGTGCTCAGGGAAAAAAATCAATATCAGCGGTGCCTACAGCAGCGCAAGTGAGAATGGTGAGGAAAGCATCAACGGATCATCTTGCAATCAACATAGATTCAGAGTCCGAGCATCTGATGAACCACAACGAAGCAGATGAAGATAAAGGTCAGAACTGAGGCGTCTACGTATCTATATCTCGTATATTGCTAAAAGTATGACCTTGAGCCTCTAAGCTCACTCATCTTAATAAACAAAATGTATTTTTCTTTGGCAGGACATGTTTTCAAGTCTCTCAACATGTCTGGTCTGATTCCAACGCAAGGAAAGATGATAGCAGATCGTGTCGATGGAATATGGTAAACACTCAAGTCATAACAAAACTGATTTGAGAGGGCTCCTGAGTTTTTGTTCATGTTATTGAGTGTGGTGTTTGATTTGTGTGCAATGCAGGGTCTCAGGTGGAAGAGTATTAATGAGCCGTCCACAAGCAAGGCTTGGCGTTATGGTATACAGTCTCTTATTGCATCTGTGGCTCCTAGCTTCCATCTTGTAACAAGAGACGGGTGATTTGATATCTCTTAGGCCTCTCCCACATGAAACTACACAACATAACACACACAAATTGCTCTTTTTCCCTATTCTTCCCATTCTTTGTTGACCCCGTAAGAAGAGAATGATATAGGTGTCCTCTTGTATATCCTGAATAATGTCTCAGCCTCTTTTCATCTAGTTCTTCGGTTTCATAGTCCTAGAATATTTAATTAGGACTCAGTACGTTATTACAGGTGGTTTTGTCATGAACATTTGTTCCAGGACTTAAGAACAGTTTTGCGCCTTCTGCGTCTGACTTTTAAGTTTGTAATGACAGTATGAAAGTTTTGTGATATTAGAGAACTCTCAATGGGTCCCAAAGAGGCTCTAGTCTCCTAGATAATAAAATAAACAGAAGAAAAAATGAAGAAATATAAGATGTCGAAAAGGTGGAATAAAAATCAAAATCAGGAACACAAATGAGGATGATCTTAAAATAAAAGCTTACAAGAGAGGAAAAAAATGGTTGAATAGTATCAAAAGCTAATAGAAAAAGCAAACAAAAGAGGCAAAAGGGAAGAAGTACAAAGGTTGCAGCAGTACATCATCAGTATTCAGAATTAGAGATGACATCGTCGATCTTTAGAATCATCTTAACGACTTGTGTTGCGAGCAATATCTGCTGCTGCTTCCCTATCAATGTTTCAAACACATTTTGCTCCCTCATATCGTTTGTTCCCACGTCGTTGCAATCTATCCCATAGAAAGGAATATTCTCCTGTTCATCATACAATACACCCACTAATGTCAAGTTTCTTTCAGTCAATGACCAAACAAACCGATGGCACAATAGATAACCAAGTCGCTTACCTTAATTTGCTGAGATTTAACCGCAGAGAGTGTCTCAATGGGCTGTAGTCCACTGTTCTCCGCAAGAGCCATAGGGACAGAGTCCAATGCTTCTGCGAATGCCCTTATTGCATACTGCATAGACGGAAGTGTTTGTAAGTAATAGGTCTTCGGCGTTAAGATTTGTGAAATAATGAATCAAAGAGAAGAGTAAAGATGGTCTCTTACCTGCTCGACGCCAGGGTATTTATCAGCAGCTGCATCAACTGCAAGTGAGCATGTGATTTCAGCTGCACCACCTCCATATACAATTGAATTATTGCGGATGAGATTCCTTGCCACACACAGAGCGTCGTGGATACTACGCTTCGTTTCTTCTATCATCATTTTGTTACCTAAACCATATCCCATAATGAATTGTTAATCAATTGGAACAATACTTTTGTCCACCATTTGAAGCATATTAACTCAGTACATCAATGTTTATAGCTCATTCAGCTACTTAAAATTCAACGCTGTTAACAAACAAACAAAAAGGGCTACGAGTACCTCCACGGATGAAAATAGTGACAGCTTTTGAGTTCGCACAGTGCTCAATATACAGCATTCGTTCTTTTGTTGTGCCAAATGATTTTTCACGGACCATGCCAGCCTAACAACATGCATAAGAGTGGGATTCAATACTCTGATTAAAACATTCCACTCATTTTATGGGCAACACTAACTGAAAGTAAATAGTACCTTCCCTAGCTTCTCTGGGGTCAACTCCTGGAATCTTGGAACAATTCTGCCGCCTACATAAACAAAAGTATTCTATCAGCTCCACACAATGGATTAAACCATTAGAAGTGAATGCTTGGTGAAATGTCATACCTGTGGCTATTGCAATAAGTTCCAATTCAACACCGCCGACCCATCTGACAGCAGGCAAATTCCTGTGCATCAACAGATGGTTTGCCTCATCATCGAATCCCCATTGGCAAATAACCAGTGTAGCACCAACATCCTGTAGTTTTAAAGCATAAGGAACATACATAAATTATATCATAAGATGCATTGTGATATTTACGAAAAAAAGAAAAAAAGAAAAAAAGAAAAAAAGAAAAAATTGAAAACCTACCTTGCACTTTTGAACCATCTCATCGAAATATTGCTGCTCTTGCTTGCGCAATGTCTCAAACTTCTCCACTGTGTCGATGTCCACCTTGTGCTTAGTCTTGGGCTTCGGTGGCTCAAAGGGGCAAGTCAGAATGGCAATGTGGGCATCTTCAATCTGCTTTGGCATCTGTGGATGGCTCATGTCTTTGTCAACCAGTATTCCATATATAAGCTCAGTGTCCTCCAACTTTCCCCCGACCTTGCCCTCAACTTTTATCAAATCTAAGTTAACGTCCCTTCTCTCTAAATCAGCAACAGCAAGAACTGCTTTCACAGCAATCTCAGCTAAGCTGCGCTTGCATCGATTCACACTGCAGCAGCGAACAACAACAACAAAATGTTAGAACAACGTTCATCTACAAGCAAAATCTATTGAAAGGAAACTCAAATATTAAAAGGAATATTACATCTTCGAGGATAGAGTAGTCATGCATGTCTGAACCAATGGCTCGTAGTTATTAACGTCGAATTCAAACTTCTGAGCTATACGCTCCAAATGTTCAACAGCTACTCTAGAAGCCGTCTCATATCCTTCAGCAATACGGATAGGGTGAATTCCTCTATCTAACTGACGTTCAGCTTGCTCCAGAAGTGCACCAGCCATGACAACAACACCTGTTGTGCCGTCACCAATTTCATAATCCTGACTCCGCGAAAGTTCTACCATAAGCTTTGCAATCTGGTTGTCAACATCCATTTGCTCCAAGATGGTCGCACCGTCGTTTGCTGGATAAACGAAAAATGGCGAAAGTTATAAACAAGAAAGCAAAAAAAAAAGAAGAAAAAACAGATCATGCTTCACACAAAAAAAGAACACGATTCTGTAGGATGAAACTAGTATTACCAATTTACGCATATTCAATTACTGCTAAGTGAAATGAGTTCAATTTCAACAGACATTGTAAGCCAAGAATGAGAAAGGTGTACACAAAATAGCATCGGTTGTCAAAAGAAACCATATTATGCATATCCAGCAGATGAAAGTAAAATTTTTGTCAGGATTTTAACGAATCTTTATTAACTTGACATCGAACATGAGCTTGATTTTAAATAAAACAATCATAATCCAACGTTCAAACAATGTGATAAATGCAGATATTTGTCTTAAGATTCCAAGAAGCAACATGACAAAAGAGACGAACTTTACAATTCAATGCTACCAAATGAGAGATTCATTAGCATTTAAGCCGCAAACGAAACTAGTTTGAGCTTCATAGCCAGTGGCTGATCCACTTCCCCAATTAATTTTTTTTTTTTTTTTTTTTAAATAGCTTAAAATCTTGACTAATTAGCCCTGTTCTGGGAACGACGGTCAGGTTGGGCCTAGCGCCTAAAGATAAAATCGGGATTAATCGAAAATTATGCGGGACAGAATTTTTAGATTGTTCACTATGTTATAAAACATGTTAATCTTTAATTGTGTATAACATTAATACATAAGATTGTATAAAACAAACAAATAGAATATATAAACTTAATATAGTATAATTTTCATCAAAATTATGAATATAAATGATATTTATAAAATTTTAGATCAAATAAATAAATAAAAATATTATTAAAAAACTAAAAAATAGATTATTCGGCCGTCTAGGCGGAGAAAAATAGGATATCCGATTTTTTAAAATGATTTGGCATAAATCAAGGCCAGACGGCCGATTTTTAGATAGTGCTAATTAGTTTAATGAAAATGTCCCTAACTAATTCAAAATTTACGATAGTGCCCCTGGTTTAAAAAAACTCTGGATCAGCCAACACTGTTCATAGCTAAGTTTGCAGTCATAGCAATTCGATTTCCAATAACTAAACAGCGAAAAGCTTAGATGGATCCATTCATCAACGAATTAAACTGTGCTCGATACTAAAATTAAAAAAAAAAAGTGAGAAACGAACAGATGGTGACGTCTCCGTCAGGTCCCTGGAGCATCTTATCCATCCCCTTAGGTCCGAGTGAAGAACGGAGGATCCGAGCCACCGCTTTGCCGGCGGCGATATTGGCTTTCTGAGCATCGATGCCTCTAAGACGCGTCTTTTGATCCTGCTCCCTTAGTATAATGAACGGTCGCCCGAACTCATCGAACGCCAGCGCCATCTTCGAGTCTTAGCTTTTCTCGATCCGATCCAAGTACAGATCTTCGCTTTCCTCTCTCTCACTGGCGATACAGAGAAGAAAGGAGAAGGAGAGTGACTGTGAAAATGGTCTGAGTGTAAAACCCTAACTCGTTTTTGATGGCATAATCGTAATTTCAAACCGATCCAAGGGGCTGTGTTTCTGTGAAAAGTATTTGGGCTTATATAGATTAAAGCCCATCTGTCTATTTTTCAGGTTTGACGACTTTGCCTATCTTTTTAATATGGAAAGATCTTTTTATTACCTACCATGCAGCTACGTCGAGTCGTCGACTACGCTAGTTTCTATATATAGTAATTTTGCAGCTTAGAATCTCTATGGTAAGTGTTTATGATTCAAGAGCTCCCATAAATATCGATTATTTTTTTTCTCTTAACGCCAGTTAATTATTATATTATAAATTATGAAAAATATTATAAAGACAATTTTACGACTGACAATTTTTATGGTAAGTTTTTACAAATTATAAAAAATATTACAAAAACAATTTTAAAAATTGTGGGGTCAGCTACTCTTACTTAACTACCTCCGCCCTTTGCTTATATAAGGGATTTTACCCGCAAATATAGACATATTTTTTACGAATATTTATTAGTGATATCTTGTTAAATCAAAAACCAGCATGATAAGTCATTATTTATGTTTTTTTTTTAAAATCAAACATTTTCATCAAATATACAGTATATGATTATTATTATTATTATGTTAGAAATTTTAAAAACACTCACATATATATTATGCTTATTGTTTATGTCTGAAAACGCTTTATGATCACATTATGTACTGTCCTGGTGGTGAATTCAACGCCAATGGTGGATTTGGATTCGAGACAGAACTCGTTTCTGGTGAATCTGGAGAGAATGTTGGACTTTCCAACAACTGAGTCACCGATTGGGACAATCTTGAACAAGTAATCATACTCATTGTCTAATCTATTCGCCATTGTCCTCTCAAATCCTAGCGTCTGGATCAACCTGTGTATGTCTGGATCAACCTGTGTATGTCGATCGAACGAGAGAGAAATCAAACGAAGCAGAGGTGTAAATCAAACTGTGAGGAGTATGCTTCAGCTCAAACCTATGCTAAATGATTTCTTGCGTTGCCTGGTTAGGAACGGCATCTCCTCCTCCTTTTGGTACCACACTTGGGCTCTGTTAGGTCCTCTGATTTCTGTGTTAGAAGAACATGGTCCGCGTATGCTGAGAATTAGGAAGGACGCTACAGTTTCTGAAGCGGTTCGCGATGGTAATTGGGTGCTTCCATCTGCTAGATCACCAGAAGCGGTGACTCTCCAAATTGACTATTCCTCCTCCATCTCCAGATAACGGAAGTGATCAGTTCCTTTGGCGTAAAACTGATGGAAGCTTCGGGCCATCCTTCTCTTCTAAGACCATCACTCTCCTACGGTCTTTTGGTCCAAGGTTGTATGGTTCAGAGAGCATATTCCCCGTAATGCGTTCATAACGTGGCTAGTCTTGTTGAGAAGACTACCCACTCGTGACCGTCTTCGTCGTTGGGGCTTAAATGTACCAGCTTCGTGTGTGTTGTGCTCCACCGGTGTCGAGACACACCATCACCTCTTCTTTGAGTGTGAATTCTCTTCCACCTTATGGAAGCACTTTGCGCAAGGAATCATCCCTGCTGTACCCTCAGACATTCACTCTGCGGCTGCTTTAATCTCTCTTAATCGTCTTGGTCCTAAAGCCTCTGCAGTGATTAAGCTTATACTGCAATACGCCATCTACCTTATCTGGAGACTGGAGGGAACGCAACTCTCGTATTTTCACCTCCGTCTCCACCTCTGCTGAAGGTCTTCGCCATGCCCTGGACCGTCTAATCCGAGATCGCTTACTCTCCTTCCCGTCTCCTGAACTGTCTCCATCTTTGCTGCTGTTTTACCTGTCTTTTAGACCTCCTTGAGAGTCTGTTCTTGTGTTTTGGTTGTTTTAGTTTCTTGCATAATAAGTTGTAACCAACATTTAAAAATCTGAAAATGGTATAAATTTAACATTTTACCCAAAAAAAATCGAAACCCTAGAATTAGAATGTTTACACCTTCAGCAAGCCACAAGGTAGAAACATTTGTTTTTCTGTGCTCACGAGGTGAAAATAGAAGGGAAATTATCACAAATACCACATTCATAGTACCACTTTTCATGTTTACACCAACTATTTTTACCATTACTTTTAATGAAGGGTAAAATACACTTATACTCATAAGGTTAACTAATCTAGACTTATGGTTTAGAGATGAAGGGGTGGGATAGAATTTTTGAAAAATGAAATTTAGGATTCTAATAAATATATAAATAAATACTTAAAATTTTTTTTTTTTAAATTTAAAAATAGTTTCAAACATAATTTTCGATTGTCAAAAAAAAATTTTGAAAAAAAAATTTTATAAAAAAGTTCGAATTTGAAAAAGTATAATTCGAAAATAAAAAAAATTATTATTATTTTTTTATTATTATTATTTATTATTTTTATTTATTTAAATAATGATTTATTATATATATATAGAACAAGGGTATAAGAGTCTTTTGCCACTTAATGAAAAAAATATTTTTGAAAATGTCTCTTTAATAGTGGTAAAGATGAAAAATGATATTATTTACTGGTAAGTTGTGAAATTATCTAGTGGCAATTTTATAAATATTTTAAATAAATTTTAGTGGTTCCATATAGATAATTTGTGGAATTGATTAGATTAAATGGTTATATTATTTACTTTTTATCTTTTTTGAAAGAAATAATTGACAATGTCTTTTTAATTATTTTATTTCGTTGTAATATTTTCATATATCTCAATGTAATAAACTATATGATACGTGAAGTAGAAATTGTGAAACTGTTTAATACCACTAATATATTTTTAACATGTTCTTCTACTGATGACGTACACCACAAACATAGAATACTATGTGTTTTCCTGAACCATTTGCAGTAAAGAATTTTTTTAATATAATTTATATTTAAAAATAAATTTATTAAATATTATGTATTTTACTATTTTCTTACTAATATTTAATATAGATTTGATATATATTAAATCAATTTGCATAAAACTAATAAAAATTGTATAATTATCAAAAATTTAGCCTAAACAATATTTATAAAATTTGTATATATATAAGAAACTAATGATTTTACGATTAGATATTTAATTTTTTAAAAAGTTGTAGAAATTTTTGAAAGTTTTAGTAATACAAATTGTATAGTTATACAAAAATAATAACATTTCGAAATTTGAAATGTTATATATGAATATATTTATTTTATAGATGATGTATGAGCTATTACCATATTTAAAAAAAGTTTACCAAAAAGAAATATCAATATTAAATGTAATATATGAATTATTACAATATTCTAATAAGTTTGCCAAAAATATAAATCAACATTAAATGAAACTATCTATGTCATATTTTTCCGGAAGCCATGTCATCAATTTCAGTAGTCATGTCATATTTGTTTTGTGAAATTGATTGTAAAGAGTATATGTGGTAAAATCACTTCGCAAATATAGTCTAGGAGATTCTCCTATTCAAAGATAATAACGTCAAACATACATGTTTTAGCAAACAGGTAACAGTATACCTTGGACTGACCCCATCATGGAATCAGTTGCACAGGAAACGTCCTTTAAAGCTTTGAACACGATGAATGAACAAATCAACGCGATAAAACCATTCACGGGACCAGCGTGAGTCTATGAAGAGGGAAGCAAACAAAACCAATGATGTGGAGATGAAGACTCCACCAGACGTCCAGTAAAACCACACCATGTCTATCAGACCATCACCCTCTTCCTCTTCTTCTTCTTCCTCTTTGAACTGCTTTTCAAAGTCTTTCGAGATTTTTCAACTTTTATTGGTAGGAAGTCCACAAAGCTGATCATTGCCTATGTAACTTGTTGCTTCAAAGGTCACAAGATGCGCTTTGAAAGGGATTTCACCTGACAAATCGTTGTATGACACATTGAAGTATCCTAAATTGTTGAGATCGGCTAGCTGAGGAGGGATGTTTCCATGTAACTTATTGTTAGATAAATCCAGACTCTCCAAATTCTTCAGATTTGAAATGCTATCTGGTATGGAGCCGATGAGGCAGTTGCTTGAAAAAATCAGGGATATGATGTTCTTAAGATCCCAAACTTCAACTGGAATCTCACCGGATAATTGGTTGCTTGACAAATCCAGACCATACATATAGCGAAGAATATCACCTTGATATGTTTCATACCTGCTTTTCGATAAAAAAATTAACTGTAGTTGCTGGTGTTGACTGAAGGCCAAGCTCTAGTTGGGTATCAACAAGGTAAAGAGCTGATGGATAGCGCCAGCGTTGGAAGAATGAAAATCCTACTGAATAATCATATGGATTGATTATTGCATTGCATCCAAAAGACATTTTACCAAAACATGCACTACAAGAAAACAGCGGCATACTGAGGGAAAAAATCGTCGGTATGTCGCTGGAATAATGCTATTCCGACGACATACCGACGAAAAAAATCATCGGAAATAACTCCTCAGAAATTCATCTTTCCTCGGAAATCCCTCGGAATATTCCGAGGATTTTTTTCGTCGGAAATTCCTCGGAATATTCCGATGAAGATGTCGTCGGAATATTCCGAGGGATACACTTCCTCAGAATATTTCCAAAATTAAAAAAAAAAATTATAAATTTATTTTTTTTAAAATTGAAATTCGAAAATATAAAATTAAAATTGAAATAGAAAACATATTTAAAATACAAAAA
>NC_027750.1:50833892-50835089 GCF_000695525.1 Brassica oleracea var. oleracea | reverse complement strand
GTAACAATGTGATCGATCGATTAGATTATCCCATCGATCGATGTGGATATCCAATAGATCGAATGAACAAAATCTAGAACGTTTTTTTATAAACGCATCGATCGATCCGTTTATGTTCAAAAACGCATCGATCGATCGAGTATATCAAGTGTTCCTCGGAATTTCCTCGGAATATACCGACGGAATTCCGAGGAAATTCCTCGGGAAATTCCGATGATTTTATTTTCCGTTGGAATGTCCGTCAGAATACCGATGTTTTCTTGTAGTGATGATGGTATGGCGCCTTTGAATTTGTTGTGAGATATATCTAAGAGACCAACATTACTTAGCTGACATATATTTTCAGGGATATGGGTCTGAAAGCTATTATTCCCTAGAAGAAGAACTCCCAAGTCAGATGTCTTCCCAATAGTATTCAGAATCATTCCAGAAATACGGTTGTGCCACAAATCGAGCACCTGTAATCCCTTAGCCTTGAATAAATAGCTCGGAACTGAACCCATAAACTCATTGCTGTGTAGCCTTAATTCCCTGAGAGATGATACATTAAAATTCCTTGGAATGGAGCCAGAAAAGCTATTGTGGGACATGTCTACAACCGAAAGCTGTAGATTTTGTAGTTGATGAGGCACATGGCCTTTTAGCTTGTTTCCCCTCATGAGTAGAAAGGATAGTCCCGAGATTTTATCAATCCAATATGGAAGCTGATATTAAGAGTTTTCAAGGCTCCTAAGACAAATGTTGTAGTATAAAAGATTGTCGAACCAGTTCTGAGAGATATCAAAGCACCGAAAATGCAAATACTCACTTAATCTAAGTGCAACCAATGATTTAGATGGGTTTTAAACTACTACTAATACTAGAAAGCAATAACAGAATGATACTTTCTTGACTAAGGAAAAAGAGAACTCATGGGCATAGGGATTAGACCTTGGGTGATCAAGTATCGAACTAAGGATGACAAATGATCAATCAAACTATCAACCTTAAGCCTAGACACAATTCTAAGCAAGCTCTATGTCTAGATGAACGCTCATTTGCTAACATATCTAAAACATCAAATGTCTTTGGTTGAATAATATGAAAGCAATCATTACTAACAAGTCTATTAGCTATCTTAGCACCTTTAACAACAAATGTCTTTGGCAAAGTATACTAAAAGCCTAGGAGAGTTGTCTCAGGCATTTCATCAAACAC
>NC_027750.1:50832137-50832824 GCF_000695525.1 Brassica oleracea var. oleracea | reverse complement strand
AGTAGTTTACTCTCGAAACAAGTAGACTTGACATTGCACATAATATATCTAAGAAAGGGATCAACTCATGCATACAATGCTCAATCTCCATTGTTCTACCATTTTCCCAAACATACAATTACACAATCATTCCCAAATGTCAAACCCAACTCACATCTCTCACCAAAAGATCCTAAGAGTATTAACTTCTTCTCTTTGAAATCTACAAGGGATTTTTCACAACCTCAAAACATTATTTAGCTCCTAACAACTTTGCTAGCCCCCTTTTTCTTTCTTTTTCTTTTCTTTTCATATTTTTATTTTTTATTTTTTTCTTCATTTTTTATTTTCTTTTCTCTTTTATTTCGTTTTTTTTTTTTTAGGTGGGGGCCAAAACTTTCATAACTTGAGCTAGAGGTTTATCTACTTATCCCAATAAAACAATTCACTTAAACACAAAGAGTCATTTCTTTTCCTTTTTCATTGCTCCCAAATCATAATCACAACTCTCCCCCCCCACCTATAGCTAGACAATAGAGTGCCCAATCTAGCAAGAATGAAGATCAAGCATTGTCGTTCCCGATACTCTCAACATTATGCACATGTAAGACTTTCCGAAGAAGACCTCACTCATCAAACAATGAAAGCTTAAAAGAAGGGAAAGGTTTTGGGAGTGGTCTACCACTAGAGTTTGTCAAAATAAGATTG
>NC_027750.1:50831074-50831428 GCF_000695525.1 Brassica oleracea var. oleracea | reverse complement strand
AGGGGTTTTGCTGAGGCTGATAGCTGCCTTGCTGGTTGTTTCTAGGCGGATAACGAATCTGTTGGTTGTTAGGATATGATTTCTGTTGGTAGTTGTTGTAGTGAAAGTTGGGCTCTTTCTTGTACCAACTGCCATTGTTGTTGATGAAACACATCTCTTCTTGACCTTCCAAACCCTCAACCTCATTGATCCCAGGTGGTGCATCTTGGTTTGAGTTACCAACAAAGTTCAGCTGCTCTTGGGTGGATTTATCAGCAATGAGTATGTCTATCTTATCCTGTAGAGCCTTTAACTCCTTCCTCGTCTGCTTGTCATCTGTTCTACTGCCTCTGTCGTGGTCTCCACTGTAGAGTG
>NC_027750.1:50823561-50829522 GCF_000695525.1 Brassica oleracea var. oleracea | reverse complement strand
AAGCAAAACACGCGGAGTGACCTAGCATAGTCGCTCCAGGAGGTCACTCCCGACGCGTTTCTTTGTGTCTCGACCCGTCAAAACGCGAGTGACTTGAGCTGGTCGCTCTGGCTGGTCGCTCTGGCTGGGAGTGACTTGAGCTAGTCGCTCTGCCTGGTCGCTCTGGCTGGGAGCGACCTCGGTAGGTCGCTCTGAGAGGTCACTCTGCGATGCTCGACCAGGATGGATATGCCTCTAGTAAATTGATCATAACTCCTTCATTACATCTCCAAATGACTTGAAACCACTTCCATTAGAAAGCTAACTCAATTTTCGGTGTCTCCACAAAATCTTAGCAACAGGAGATTTCTCTAAAGGCTCCATCCATGCTCATCTTTCACCTCCTTTTGGATCACAATGCTCCCAAACATCTCAAATCACTCCATGGCACACTCCAACACCTAATAAGGACAATGAATGCAAAATGCAACCTAGACATGGCTAAATCATAATCTATATGATGAAAATTCTCATGGATGAATGGATAAAACAATGTAAATATGCCAGATATCAGAAGCGTGCCGGAAAAGCTATTATCTGATCATATGTCCAAAAGACGTAGAGACTTTGAGTTCAACAAACCTTGTTCGAGACTCCCACCAAAACGGTTTCCATCAAGAAACAACCAAACTAAACTAGTAAGATTTGCATGCCTTGGAAATACTTTCCCCTGGAGTTGGTTGTTGGAGAGCTTCAGAACGCTGAGAGAGTAGCAACCACGTACATCTGATAATTAGAGGACATGTCCAAGAATTCTAGACTTTTCATCTCGCCCATAGAAGATGGAATGGTTCCATGATTGTGGTTTGAAGAAAAGTTCATGTACCTTAGATGTGGAAAAACAATCCCTATGTCTTCTGGAAGTGAACCGTATATCCTGTTACATGAGACATCAAGAAAATTTAGTCCATGAACAAGCCTAGAAGGTAGTCGAAGCTCTGTCAACAAATTGTTGGTCAGTCTAATAGCCGCCAGCCTTGTATTATTCTGCACAAGCCAGAGCGCAAGTCATGTTGATGAGCAAGAAAGCTAGGGATTGTGCTGCCAAGATTGAATTTCTTTAGCTTAAGTATCTTCAACTGAAATGGTGGAAGCCAGGAGCTCTCAGCCTGAGTTTGGATCGTACCAAGTTTCGTTGACAACTTGAATACTGTGAGTCTTGTGTGATTGGCCAGCGAACTGAACCAGAAGGAACCGTTGAAGTCATTATCAAAAAGGGATAAGTACTCAAGCGTTGATGGTAGACCAGGTACAAAGGAAGACAAGTCTCCACTGATTTTGTTTTCGGATAGATCAAGAGTTCGAAGACGGCTTAGGTTTGCCAGACAATAAGGAGTATTTGTCAAAGCATTGGAGCTTAAATCTAGTTCTCTAAAATTCATTAATGCGCAAATCTTCAAGTAGCCTGGAATTAGTCAAAATAAGACTTGTTAGAGGATGATCACACTAAGACTGATATGTAAAGATGAGACACGATTTTTAATATTTTCACCTTTTGGTGTCGATGGTAATTGATTGTTTGCAAGATTCAGTACGTGTAAAGATGAAGGAAGCATTACACCTGCAATTGATAGGATAGACAATAAATAGAAAACAGTCTTGCATGCTCCACCAGGCATCTAAAAAAACTCGAATTTCAAATCATTCACTTGCTTAGCTAAAATTAAACTCTTGCATTCTAACACAAAAATAATGATTGGTTGGACCGTAATTAATTGTAAAGATCTTAGAATTTAGTTTGTAGGATTTATTGATTTAGTTGTACGGATATAACCAGTGGCGTACAGAGCTTCATAGGGGGCCCAAGACGAATATGAATAGAAATTTATAAAGTTTTAATTGAAATTTAAATAATACAAATATATTATTGTTTTAACAAAGTTTTAAATGTTAAAAAATTATTACATATATTATTTTTTGAACAAAATTTTAACCAAAGTATTATATTGTATGAACGAGTGTACATTAACGTGGAAAATATAAACTCATTAAATTGCTAAAAAATTAGGTAACATATAAATTTTTACATAATTTCTTAAACTTAGGATACATATATAAAAAATAATAATAGATAAAATTATAAATGTCAAGAAAGAATTACACCAAAATTTTATCTATATATTACTTCACTAAATTATCATGATTATAAAATTGGTAACTTTAAAAGAGCAATTAAATCATAAGAATTTTAAATAAAACATAATAAATTGATGAGAAAAATACTTATTCAAACAAAAAAACTGTTTTTGAAATATGTAGAAATCCAACAAAAATTGTGATTTAAGCATACACTCAAACTTTTTTTTAGAAATTAGGGAACCCTAAAATTTGATACTCCCTCCATTTTTTAATATAAGTCATTTTAGAATTTTGCGCATAGATTAAGAAATCATTAATTTTTTATATTTTCTAAACAAAAACATCATTAATTATTTAACTAACTACAAATCAACCAATAATAAAATAGAAGGTATATGATCATTGGTCATATAATATTAAGTGTTACTAAATTTTACATATAAAACCAAAACGTTATATAATTTGGAACATAAAAATTTCTCTAAAACGAATTATATAAAAAAAAGGGAGAGAGTATTACTTAGAGCCGTAAGGCAAATGCTTTTTTTTTTCTCTACAAGGCAAACACGGCTTTCAATGTAACTTTAAAATTTGTTAATTTTAGGCAAAGATTAAAGCTAAAAACAACTGATACAGCCCAACCAACCCAATCACCCCAGTATTTATCAAACCAAACAATATTATCTAGAATCGTTATCATTAGGCATTGGGCGGATCGGATATCCGGGCAATTTTAAGGTATCCGGATCCGGATTCTTATCCGGCGGATCCATAATCTTACTATCCTTATCCGGATCTGGGGTTCTCGGATATCCGGATGTCAGATATCCTTCTAAAAATTGTAATATCCGGCGGATATTCGGATCCGGATTTGGATCCTTAAAATAAATAAAAAATAATATCAATATATATATAAAATATTAACAATAATTTAAAAATAAAAATATATATAATGTTTTTAATTATTTCTATGTATAATATTACAAAATTTACATAAAATTTATATATACTATTATAAAAATGAAAATATATTAAATAAAATTAATTTTTATATATAAATATTACTATTTTTGAAATAGTTATTAATAAAACTTACAGATCCGGATATCTGGACTAGAAAATTAAAATATCCGGATCCGGCTTTGACGGATCCAACATTTTACTATCCGGATCGAATCTCGGATCGAATCCGGATCTCGGATAAAAGTTCCAGGCCTAGTTATCACTGCCTGCTTCTCTTCTTTTTTACTAACCGGTCTAGATGTTCAACTATTCTTCTGGTTATGTTTTTTTTTATTAACTTCTTCTGGTTATGTATATGACGATCTTACCTAGCTTGTCGAAGTCGGTGAATCCATTATTACTTAGATCCAGTTCTTGCAACATTGGCATACCTGTCAGTACTGCAACAACACAAGTATCATTCTTACAAAGAAGGAAACAAATACTCTTCATGCAAGAAAAATTGGGGTTAAGCTGGCAAAAATGTACCATTGATGGGATCAAACAAGTCACTGAACTTATTGAACGAAAGTTTAAGGTTTTGGAGTCGAGGGAAGCTATGGAACAAAGACAGATTTGGAGACTGGTTTTCTAACTCATAACTGGCGGGTATGAGTTCATCAAGCGAGAGGTGGACTACGTGGCCACCGGTAGTAGCGTCACTACACTTTACCCTTTTCCAGTGGCAGCAATCACTGCTAGGATCATCATGACTCCATGATTTCAGCATGCTTTCTTCTTCTACTTTAAAACCATTCTTGAGTTGCAACAGACCCATCCGTTCAGTTTCCAGACAACCGACACATCCTTTCATCTGGAGTTGAAGCATCAACGTTACTATCATGAACAACACCAAAGCCATCTGCTTCTTCTTCTTAACCCACCACCAGTATCTCTCATATGTTCTCATTATTATTTTTTCCTGTGGTACACAAACTGAATCAGAAATTAGATAGGTTGAAGATTTGTAAGAGGTAGGTCCCAAAAACGCCCCAGGACAAGTCCAAAACCAATGATCATGTCCCCCTGACTTTCAGCATCCATCATGTTACGCATTTTGTTAGTTTAGTATGTTAATAAATATCATGGTACAATCTGGAGGGCCCATTCTAAGTTCTTTTATATTGGCAACTCAAAACCAGAGATATAAGAGCACCTCCATCGGAGTAGTTTAATACAGGTTCTAACCAAAAGCAAAAAAAAAAAAAAAATGAAAAATGCTAAATAAATTGAGAACCGCTGCCAAACGTGAGCATTTTAGAATCAGTAAGACACCCTAACGTGTCATCTTGTAATTGGAACGCACATTAATGTCTCTCTCTCCCCTTCGTTTGTGCGAAATCAGTTTTCTTTCTCCTCCATTCTCGAAGACTCCGCTTCTCTCTCGAATCTCATTTCGACCTCTTTCTCGGGTAGGTAAAATCATCCTTTCGATTTCGTGAATGGGAGGAGGAGGAGGATCAAGATCTTCGACCCCATCGAGCTAACACCGAAGAAGGATGCTGGTAAGCCTGGGGAGGAGGAAGATCACAGGAGGAAGAAGGTGAGGAAAGAAACTGCTGCGACCGCGAGAGCCTCTGCGAAAGATGCTGCAGTGAGGGCAGGGGATCCGGATGAGGATAAGTATAGGTTGGGGTACGGTGTGCTGGTAAAGGAGTGAAGCTTCCTTGGTACGTTGAGAACAAACGTGAGTATGAAGATAGAGCTGGTGGTGAAGGGGAGGAGGAGGAGGATGGTGGACGTAGGAGAGTGAATCTAACTGGACCAACTTGGACTGATTCAATTTTCTTTCCATTAGCCTGAAATTCTTCAAAACTACCTCCATAAGCCTACTTAAGTTCACAACATCATGTAAAAATGCTTTCAAGATCACCTCCAAAAACAGCGTAGACACTCCTGCATCTATTGATTTATTAGAACTGTTTGACGACACAAAATAGGAAATGTATCATGTATATACCTGGTATTGAATATAATAATCAATCGAAAGTATTTGGGCTTACAGCTTAAAGCCCATCTGTTTATTTTTCAGGTTTAACGAAATATCTATTTGATAAGGAAAGATCTTCTATTACCATGCAACTACGTCTAACTAGTTTCTATATATAGTAATTTTCCACCTTAGAATCTCTATGTTAAATATTTATGGTCTAAGAGCATCATCATAGCCGTTGCTTAGCAAGGATTTCTAGTGTAATTATGATTAAAAATAAATCAAAAATAGTTTTTATTAGAAGAAATGTTTCTTAATTAAGAGTAACTAAGGATCAGCACAGATGCGCAGAGTGAATATATATGTGAATTATTTTGTATAAAATAAAATATTTAGGTTCTAAATAGTGACCAAGATAATGAGTGGAATAAATAATTCCTTAAATTTGACACTATTTATAAAAATATTTTTTTCTTAAATGTTTCTTTTTACTCTTTTTAATTGGGAAATCTGTTTTTTTTAGAGCAAAAAAATGGTAACTATGTCCCTTTAGACTAATTTATACTACTTTATGTCTTATTAGACTATTTTTTTCCAAAATGGTAGTAATGCCCTTAAAATTGTAATTTTTTTAAAAAGATATATATTGAGTTCGACAAGGGGGATCGATCGATCCCACTTTACAAGTTATAGTTGATCGATCGATCCCGATCATTATTCAGAACAAAAAAAAATGCGAAATATATACTGATCGACCTGGTCTATTTCACTCGATCGGCGAAGGTCGATTTACACAGATCGACCGATCTGTAAGAATAGATCGATCGATCCCGTGCCGAGGAAAGAATCCCAAATCGATTTTTTTGGTTTTGTATGATTATATCCGGATTGATTCCCACTTGATTTGA
>NC_027750.1:50819451-50823353 GCF_000695525.1 Brassica oleracea var. oleracea | reverse complement strand
TTTTTAGAAGCCGATCACAAAAGTAAATGGAACATAAAAGGAACCATAACAACAATAGGAAAGACATTTTCTATTGAATAAAAAAGATCGTAACCAGAGATAATTCTAGCCACGTCTACCACGATTCCCACTGCTTCGGCCTCGACTCCCCCGTCCACGGCTTGTGGATTGCGAATGCATCTCCTTAGCCTTTGTAGTTGGTTTTACGGGCCTTTCTCGAAGGATTCTTTTCCCAAATGGTGACATGTAATCCATCGGCTCTGAATCATTATCAAATTCTAGAATATCTTCTTCGTCCTCCTCCACATTGAGCAAAGAAGCAAATTTGTTAGAACCCAAGTCAGGTTCATCGAGACAAGCTCCATTGCTGGTGCTTGTATATATTTCTGGAGAAGTTGTAGTGGCTGAATGATGTTGGGCAGGCTCCTGAGTTGGAGTCTCAATTGTGTCGTTGATGCAGATAATTGAAGGAGAGGTACACATGTTCTCAAGTAACGTGATTGACGCCAATGAAGACATGTCAATCGTAGGGGTAGATGAAACAATAGTTGTGTTGAAACCTGAGACTACCGGTGAAAAATCTACCTCAACAGCAGCAGATTTAACAAAAGAATCCACTTGGCAGCTACTAGGTTCATCAGCAGCTTTAACCTGATCCATCGACGGATGAGAGATAGCATTTACCTTAGGAGATGAAGCACCCACGCTTGTAGGAGATGCAGAAACATCCACAACCACCAATACATGATCCTTTGCTGGAGTAGTTTGTTGAGATGTGGACAAACATCTCTTTGCCTTGTGACCAAGATGACCACACTTCTCACACTTGGAAGGAAGCCAAGTGTATTCAACATCGATCATGGAGTAGTTCCCTTGCTTATCCCATGCTGCGACTTTTTGAGGAAAAGGCTTATCAAGCTCAATTTCCACCAAAACTTTTGCTTCTCCTAGCATAGTAGGATCCAACCACGGCTTGTGGGACAACATCGGTTCTCCCAAACCTGAAGCAATCCACTCTAAAGCAAAGATGGAATAAAGCTGAGCAGGAATGTTTTTAAGAGTAACCCACAGAGGAATCGAAGTGATTTCTGGGAGAGATAAAGATTCCTTAGAATTCCATGCTGCTACAAACATTAAACAGTCATCAACATGCCAAGGACCACGCTCCAGCACCCATTTCCGTGTATTTTCATCCGGAAAGTGGAAAATATAGGAAGAATCACTTATCTTCTTGACAAAGATGCTGCATTTCCTACCCCAAATCTTATTTAAAACGGCATGAACCAACCCACCAGATGGAACTAGACAGCGAGTGAACTGACCAACCACATACTCTTTCTGATTTTGCAACCCATTAAGTAGTACATGGTTTGGAATTGTTACCTTTGGAGTACCATCTTCCATGTACTCCGGGATAGTCACTCGATGAAGGTTTCTTGACTTCGGATTCAAACGAGCAGTCCAAGGAAAGCGTTTTTTATCAGTTGGAATTGCTTTAGTAGGAGGTGGAATAGCATTGCTTGACGAATTCCCTGCAATCTCATTACCAAAAACCTTTTTCCCCACAGACTTTGCTGATAGAGGAGGCCAATTGACTGGTTCTGGAGGCGCATCGAACTGAACAAACGATTTCCCAACACCAGCTAATGGTTTGGGCCATGCTCCAAGAGGAGCAATAGAAGAACCAATCAGTGGACGTATATTTGCAGAAGATTGCTACGAACCATCAGAAGGACCAACTTGAATTGGTGGAGGCTGAGCAGTATTTTCTTGGAGTGTTGTGGTTGGGGCTCCATGTGCTACAACTTCTTTATGCTGGGATGTAGAGATTGGTGGAGGAGGGTTAGTAGCAGTAGGAGACGCAGGCTCGATTCCGACCGAAACTAATGTGTTGACTTCATACACGGAATCCGTCACCCCATGCTCGAGAGATCCAGCACGTGAAGGAGGAGGCTCTCCAGATGACACAAGGGCCGTGTTAGTCTCCGCAGGTGCAAGCGCAGGAGAGGAGGTCATCAGAACATGAGTAACCGTAGAAGGCGCTTCTTCATCGCCATCTTTCGCCGCAGGTGAGGAAGAGATCGGAGATGCAGTAACGGCCTTGATGGTAACAAGAGATTGAGAACTTTCAGAGCCAGTTCCGTCGATTTGAGGTTGAGCTTCTGTGGTAGAGTCGTCGTCCAAATCTCCAGGTTCAGATTGAATCGAAGAATCAACCATGACGAAGTCGCTAAACTGGAGATGAAAAAGAAGAGAACAGGAGAGGAACCCGCAGCTGCTGCTCGATGAGTCACCAGAAAGTGAAATCGGAGACGGCTGAGCCGTCGAGAGTGGAGATCAAGCTTCTTTTTTTCCGCTCTCTAGGTCGTCGAAATCGTTTTAGTCTTAGTACTACTATTCCCAGTTTTTTCTGTCTCTAATATACCATTAAGTTCATATAGGTATTTTAACAAATGTTACTATTTTTCCAAAAAAAATTTGTTTGTAAAACTATTTATTAAAATTATTTTCATAAATATTAAAGGGTATTATAGGAAAATATGACACAAAATATAAATTAGTCTAAAGAGACATAGTTCCTATTTTTTTGCTCTAAAAAAATAGTTTTCCCTTTTTAATTTAAGAAATCATAGAATAAAACTATTTCTTATCAAATCCAGCAAAGAAAAATAATGGATAATTATTCCTATTATTTTGTTCTTTTTCATTTCTTTCCTTTTTATTTCTGTTTTAATATTTTTGTTTGACAACACAAAAGATATACACACACGTTTTATCTTTCAGTTTAAAAGAGTTGGACTATTTCAAAGAAATCCCTATGGGACCATAATACTATAAAATGAAATATTTATCTACAGTCCAAAATATCAATAATAGGGGGGATTAAGTTTTCAAAAGAAAAACAAATTCCAAATATTGGTTATTTTTCAACCCGAAAAACGAATTCTTTCGCTTTCGATTACACGCATGGATCAATTCAAAATCTGAAGTACAAATTTGTAACTCTCTTTTTCTTTTTCAATTCTGGCAACAGATCGTCAGGTGCAATCTCTGCCAATTTTTTCAAATACAATCCGTAGCGTGCTAAACAAAGATTAGACATCTACACATCAGTTCAAATACATAAGACCACTACACTGAGATTAGTATCTTCTTTGTTGTATAGCTTTAGAAAGTGATTAAATACATGACTTGTTAGTATAGATTTAAAAAATAATAATAATTGTTAGTATAGATTTCAGCTGAAAATATGTTAGATAATATCATTTCTGCAGAACTACATCTCGATATCTTTGTTTTTGTCCTCTTGTTTCGTTAGGGATGCTTAGTTGTTAACGAATGATAAGATCACTTCTTTAACAAAATATCGACACGGAAAGTAATTAGATAACCAAAACCTCATGCAAAACATTAAAAGTAAACCTCAAGTGCTTAGTATTTTGGAAACGAAAGTAAAATTCTCATCTTCCTTGGTATGTGTAAAATCACCAAGCAGTGACTGGAATCCTGAAATACATAATTATGATCTAATATAAGTATGTTATGTGTAATCTATACTATTACTTCCTCCGTTTCATTTTACTTGTCGTTCTAGACTTCCACTACAAGAAAACACATGCTTAACGAGGAAAGTTAACGAGGAAAAATAATCCTCGTAAATTTACGTCGATTTTACGAGAAACTTACGTAGAAAAATAATGTCATCGTTATTTCCTCGTAAAGTAACGACAAAAGCGTTTCGTCGTAAAATCGATGTAATTTGACGTGTCTTTTACGAGGAAATACTATTTCCTCGTAAATACGACGTAAACTTCGCGTGTTATTTACGAGGAAATAATTTAAGTGTATTTAGCGAGGAAATTTTGAATCCACCAACTTTGTAGGTGTTACACGTTTTTTTT
>NC_027750.1:50817398-50818399 GCF_000695525.1 Brassica oleracea var. oleracea | reverse complement strand
GATGTATTTGATTTTGTGTAGGGTGTTTTATGAATAAGATGTGGGATTTTGTTTTATGAATAAGGTAATGTGGGAGTTTGTTTTATGAATAAGCAAATGTGGGAATTGTGGTTTGGAATGGAAATAAATGTGGGGTTTGGAATATATGAAGTAGAAAATAAGGAATATGGGGTTTGGGGTTTCGGATTTTAGGGATTTAAACATAAAACTCGTTAATTCCTCGTAAAGCGACGTCGAACTTACGACACAGGCCTCGTTAATTCCACGTAAGATAGAATCATAGTAAAGGACTCGTTAGAAGACGAGGAAATAACGATGAAATAAAAAATAAAGAAAGCGACCCCCGTTGAATCCACGTAGGACGAAATCGTCGTAAATACCTCGTAAAATAAATAAAGAACACGAGCCTTAATTCCACGTAGGACTCGTCTAATATCTTCTTCTCTTCCTTTTTTTCAAATATTTATAATTTGAATAGGATTTTGCTAAGGAGTGTGATTTGAGAGTTTGTGTGTGGTTTGAGAAGGAGAGTTGTGGGTATATTTATAGGAAAGCGCGGCTCGTTAATACCTCGTATATAAAAACGCAGGCCTTTGTAATTCCTCGCTATTTCCTCGTAGGATAAAACACGGGCATTTGTAACTGCTCGCTATTTCGTCGTAACCTTACAAGGAAATTGCGACGATATGTAATCTTATATATTGTTAATACCTTGTATATAAAAACGCGGGCCTTTGTAATTCCTCGATATTTCCTGGTAGAATAAAACGCGGGCCTTTGTAATTGCTCGCTATTTCGTCGTAACTTTACGATAAAATTGCGACGATATGTAATCTTATATATACCCCCGAGCGCTCACTCTTTCTTTCCTCTCTACTTCCTCTCCACTTCCTCTCCATTTCGTGGCAATGGTAAGCCTCTCTAATTCCTCTCTAATTTGGTTAGTTTAGGATATATTAGGTGGTTAGTATAGAGAATTTAGATAGGTTTACGGATTTTAT
>NC_027750.1:50812497-50816322 GCF_000695525.1 Brassica oleracea var. oleracea | reverse complement strand
TATAACGAGGCGGATGTAGCGAGGAGGAGTGAGGAATTCTACCAGGCGATGAACGACCCTTAATTCTTTTTTTTCCGGTTGTTGTATTATAAATTGAAAACTTATTTATATATAAAATATTTTCGTATTGATTTGATTTTTATTTTAAATTATAATTTTATTAATAAATTAAATAATTTTAATTATTTTTTTTAATTATATTTTTAAATTCTGTAAAATAATAAAAACGAAGTAAGTTCGTAGCTAATGTACGACCTATTTACGTGGAAACTTTACGAGAAAAAATAAACGAGTATTTTACGAGGAAACATTTACGAGGAAATGACGAGGGGAGATAAACGAGTATTTAACGAGGAAATACTTTCGTGGTAGTTACGTGTATTTTGCGAGGAAACACTTTCGAGATATTTACGTGTGGTTTACGAGGAAAACGTTTCGAGGTTTTTACGAAGAAATATAGCGACCTCCTTACGTGGAATATTTACGTGGTCTTTACGACGAAATGATGTACTTCGTCTTTACGACGAAATATTTTCCTCGCTAAGTTACGACGAATTGGCGAGGAAATATTTGTTACGACGGATGAGTAACGAGAAAACGTGTTTTCTCGCTAATTCCTCGTAAAATCTCTTTTACGACGAACTCACGAGGAAAACCGCCCTCGTTAAGCTTATCGTAACTAGAGTAGATATGGAGGCTTTTTACGTAATTAATTCAATGTAATTAATCACCCTTATTTGGGTTAAGCATGATTTCCCGAGTTATTCACAGATTCTCTAAATCTTTCATTAATATATTTTCCTTTTTATTCCATAAAACAACACTAATTTTGAAACGAAAATTTTACTCTAAAACGATATCTAATTCGAAACGGAGGGAGTACAAAGCAAAGGTCGGAATCTAGTATCTACGATGCATGCAGAAGATGGAGTAAGTGTCAATGTCTTTTGCTTTGCCATGATTCTCATATGTTTCCGCGTTATATTCTCGTATAGTTAGGCACGTACTCGTTTTTATAGCTTGTTGATCTGGAAATCTTATAAAGCATGTATAGTTAGGCACGTACACGTTTTTATAGCTTGTTGAGAATATGACATCAAAGACATTTTCTTTGGAGAAGAAAGTAAAGTTGATGGAAGATGTTGCATAGTTTTTTTTAAGAACCCTTGATTTAGAAACTAGCATTGGAGCATTAATTTTCTTGGTGTCTCTTAACTAAGTTCTTAATTAACATTTAATATTCAACAAGTCATTAAGAGATTCTAATGGGTTCCAGGATTAATGATGCTCTAAGAACTCCCAGAATTATTTGTTTGTTAGTGAAATAAACAATTAACATCATCTATCACAATCACATGCCATGTACTTTTACTTGTGGATGTGATATGTAGCCTGTTCTTATTTTTACTAATAGTTAATAACTAGGTGTTTTGTTCGCAAATACAAGTGTTTTGTTCGCAAATACAGACATAATTTTTTTACGAATATTTACTAGTTTATATCTTGTTAATTCAAAAACCATCATGATTATCATTATTATTTATGTTCTTAAAAAATTAAAATCAAACATTTTCATCAAATATATATGTTTATTATTATGTTGAAATTTAAAAAAAAGCACTCACATATTAGAAATATTTTTTAAATATCTTTATACAAGTATTTTTGTTTGATTAGTATTTAACTATAAATTATTTTATTTTTTATTTTTTATTTTTAAAAATTTTATAATATAAAATATTATTTTCAGATAATAACACAATATATAAAAAAAATTATCTTACTTTTTAAATATTTTTTTTGTTTTTGACAATTTATAATCAAATATCGAGTATAACATATAAATTTAATATTATTAAAATTTGTTTTTAATTATATAATAAATTATATAAAAATTTATTAAAAATATTATTAACTTTAATCGTTCTAACTTTTAACGCTCGGACGTGAAAGACCATTAAATAATATCAGTAAAAAGTTAACGATTTAAATTTTAATTTTCTATGATCTACAACTAATCGATGTGACAAAGAACAATATTTGATTATAAGTCGCATATCAGTCATAAACGAACAAGACAATCCAGGGTTACTATTTATAAATTTCACATCTAGATTCAATATCTAGTTCAGGCCGAGTGAACAATGTATCAATTCTTCTCATATTTGATCAAATGATCAATACATTTAACTCGATATTAGTTAGAATGTATTCGTCTTAGTATACTCTATAACAAGCGTATAAAATCATCTTCATATTGTCTATATTCATTTTATCCGTTCGTTAACGAATGAAAGACATGTTCAAATATTTGTATTGAATCAATTCATTGGCATGTTATCGTTCTTTTCTCTTGATTGGCTTGTTACCATTGAAAAATATATATCTTAGCAAACCCATTTTTAGGTACTCCATTGGATTGAACGGTATTCCTCCATAATAGTACAAAAGTTTTCTATTTTGCTTTTCTTATCTCAATCACACAAGACAACTACATAAACACATCAAACCCATCTCTTCTCCGATCATCACAATCTCTAAACCTTAAATACTAAAATAAATTAAAAGGAATCTACGTTGAAGGAGAGAACAGAGAAGAATGGGTCGCCAAAACGTTTTCGTAGTGTTTAGCCTCGTGTTCTTGGCCGTTCTTGGCCTCGCCGCAGCTGCCTCCTCTCCATCTCCTTCATCGTCACCCTCCAAAGCTCCTTCTACTCCCACAACCGATGTCGAAGCACCAGTGTCCGAGGACACCATTGGAACCACCGACGACGATGCAGCTGCTTCTCCTGGTGATGGTGACGTGGCTGTGGCTGGTCCTCTTGGAAGTGACTCCTCATACGGTAGTATTGCACCTTCAGGCCCAGCTGCTGACAGCGGTGCGGCGGCTCTTGGTGTCTCTGCGGTCGTCGTTGGTGTTACATCCATCGCCGGTTCTTTCTTGTTTCTCTGAGTTGTGTAGTATCATGAGAAAGATAAGATTATATTGAATGGAGACTATTTATATATATATGGATGATTGTGATGATTATGTTGTAATTTGTTGGGAAAATTGCCAAAACGGAACATAAAAACAACATAGTTGTCCCTATGGTATAAAATCATATTTGTCCATTTATTCTCCTTTTTATCCTTTCCATTTCTGAAATTTACTGAAATAAATAGTTTTATGAATCCAAAAAAATATTAAAAATATAAACAATTAATAAAACACTTATATATACAAACACATATTTTTTTTTTGGTTAAAAAACTTGATAAATAAAATTTTAAAATTACGTTCCACTAAAAGTGGAATTCGTCTTCCACGGAAAATGGGTTAGTAGAAAACGAATTCCAAAATAAACAAGTCCATCTACTTTTTTTAGAAGAAACAATCTAAAAATTATTAAAATTCTAAATATAAGGAATGCGAATTCTACTAATTGTAAATATCACTACTTTTCTTTTGAATGCAGTTTCTACTTTTATGAAGTATTCTAAAATTTCGGGTATGCGAAATCTAAACTTAACACGAACGTCTACAAAAAGTAGAAATTGTATTCAGAATTTTTGTCATGGTTCTACACAGTGTAGAAAGTGCCTTCTACGGATAAAAAATCAGTTTTTTCCAAAAATTAAGGAAGTTTCGGTTAAGAAAATATTCTAAAAATATTCTAATTTCCTAAAACGTGTCCTGGTCGATTTTCTTTGTCAAAATACCAAAAAAAAACGATTTTGGCTTTTCTTCTTCATCAATCTATGATTTCTCCATAGTTTTTCTTGTAATTTTCACAGGCTCTTGTTCTATAATGCATATCTATACAATATGTGGTGTTTGGGAAT
>NC_027750.1:50806752-50812318 GCF_000695525.1 Brassica oleracea var. oleracea | reverse complement strand
TTGGGAATTTAGTGCAAGCACGGGATGGGTATTTTCGGCTGATGATAAAGGAGGTAGACTAATGTTATTGGAATCAAGTTCTACCTTAGAGGATTTTAAAAGAACAGTTTTGAAAGATTTTAGAAACCAAATGCAATTGGGTTAGGGGATATTTTTATGTGTCGTGTGTTTTAAAAAAAATATATATATTTTTACATTTTTTTTCTTCCTAAAACATTATGGAATTACCTTTTTTTTTATCTTTTTCCATTAAACTTTTTAAAAATGGTTTTAATTTATGTTTAGTTTGATTAAGGAAAGGTTAGTTTTGAGATTATGAAAAATATTATACTATATGGACAACTTAATTTAGTGATGGTTTTATACCATAGAGACAACTATGTTGTTTTTTTGTTCTGTTTTGGCAATTTTCCCTAATTTGTTTCCCCCTTTGTTATGAGAAACGTTGTCTTTGAAATAAAAATAAATACAGAATTACGGATCGAATAGTATGTCAATTTTTTATGTTTTCAAAATGCAAAATACATGATAATTCGGTAGATTCGTAACCACTGAAGGCAATCTTTTTTGAAATGCATATGTTTGATAAGAGAATCCCTAAATTATCCGATCCTTTAAGAAGTCGTCATAAAATTCATAAATAGTTTCCTTAATCAATTAAATTATAAGAATAGCAGCGGTGAAGTTTGCATTGTCCTCAAAACATGCTGCAGTTATCATAATGACATATCACCATTTAATGAAGAAAAACTTCACCTCCACTGTTTTCTGACAAGCAAGAAATTCAAAACAGAGCTGCAGGGAAGTTTGTCCTTGTTAAGTTTCAGAAAGAAAAAAAATACAATTGCTATTATTTTGTCTGTTTGAAGTAAATGTTGCTTATCAAAAACATTTAACTGGGGTATTTAGTTTAAATATAATTTTTACATAGCCGGATCTGAAATTTTGGGGGCTTGAAATATTTTTTTAAAGAATTTTATAAAAAAAAATTGTTTTCATAATTTGGGGCCTTTATCTATATAAAATTTGTCCAAAAATTTTGGAGTCGAGACCAATGTTTTATCCGGCTGTCCCCAAATCCGGCTTTGAATTTTTGTCAAGTAGGCTGCAAACATATGCATGGTCATTCATATTCAGACGTCAATTCTACAATTGTAATAACTACTAGTTCCACTTACAAGTACTAGGCAACTTATGAAGGGAAGTAACTATGTTTCACTAAAAAAAATATTACATCGGAATTTGAAGGGTGTAGTCACAAGCAAGTTTCTCGGTTGGTGTTGAGGATCGTTCACACTATTAGAAGCTCAGTGATTGACGTAGCAGAAGCTATAGAACTAGAGATCCGTTGATTTTGAGAATACCCGAAAAACTAGAATAATCACAAAGATCTTATTTATTCTAAGAATGCCTAAGATCAATGTTTTCTTAAATTCGTTGAGATCACCAATGATCTACCGAAAACAAGGAACAAAGAGAGAACTTTTATTTTTTATTAATCAAATTATCAACTCATAAATTACATAAAACCATAGCTTTAAAGACTATATATAATAAAACATAAAAACCCTAAAACATTAGAGAAAATTTATCTTAATAATAAATAAACTCTAAATAAAACACTAAATAAATAAGATATTTATCTTTTCTGCATCATTCTCTCCGGGTTGGAAAGATTCGTCCTCGAATCTTAACTGCTAAACGATGAAAATTGCCCACTTCCGATCTCGAACATCAAACTTTGTTTCAAGCTTGAACAACGTCAACGTGAGATTGAATGATCTTAAATCCTTATGCTCTTCCGCATTACGCTGACGTTTTGAAGATTTTATTGGGCTAAATTTCTCAAAAGCCCAATTAGCATTATAATCTTCAAAAAGTAAATTACCTAGTTCCAAGCGGCTGTCAACCACGAGAGGAATTATTATCTTTTGGAGAAGTACTTCACTGCAAGGATTGATGAAAGAGTAGCCAAGTGATATCAAATCGTCTAGTACAGACCAATTAACTTCTTTAGACTTTGATGTTCCACTTTTGACAACACTAAACAAATATCTTGCGTGTGCATCTGACGTCTTGAACACATATTTGCTCAATACAAAATCAATTGGCTCGACCACCATCATATCCTCACCATATCGATCATAGATGGCAGAAACTATTTCTTCACTTTCCAAGAACAAAATCATGATTCCAGAATTGAGTTTTGATTAAGAAACCAAAACACCAGCTCTGATACCAACTGATGTAGCGGAAGCTTTATAGGATAGAACTAGAGATCCGTTGATTATGAGAATACCCGAAAAACTATAATAATCACAAAGATCTTATTTAGTCTAAGAATGCCTAAGATCAATGTCCTCTTAAGAGGGGGTTATTGGAACATAAATTTATGTGGAATTTGATGATTTTAATAGTTGAGAGGATTTTACAAGTTAACTAGATTTAACAAATTTTATCAAATATTTTTACATAGATTTTCATTACTTTTGTATAGAATTCTATTGATTGTTATTAACTTTTAAAGTAAGAAATTAATGGTTGTAGAAAAAAAAAAGAAAGAAAATCATTTCAATTAAAGTAATTCTTAAACAACTTTTAAAAATGTTTATGTCACAAAAAAAACTCAAGAAATAAAATGACCAAAAAATTAATTTCTACTTCTTACTTTATAGATATAAATAATAAAAAATTAAAATTAAAATTTTATATAATTTCGAAATATATGTTTTAAATTTGAATTTTTGTAAAAAAAATTGAATTATTATTTTTGAAATGTTTAATTAAAAAATACGAAAGTGCTTTTTAAAACTATTTTTACAATTTTTATTTTAAATTTTTAATATTTTTTCTATTTTTTTAAGTTGTGAATTGTATAATGTTAAAATTGTGATTTGTATATTATTTCATTCTTCAATTTGAGTTTTTATATGTGAGTGTATTTTATTACATTGATTTCAAAAATCTTATGGGTATAGATGATATTCTCAAAATTGAGTACTATGAGTAAAAACAAAGAAAATTTACATCCCAATAACAATAGATTTTAATAGAATCTTAAAATCAATGAAAACTAAACTTTTCCAATAACAAAGGATTTTGAGTGGAATTTAAAAATCATCACTCCAATAACAATGGATTCTATTTAGATTTTAAAAATCCACAAACCAATAAGAATAGAATCTCAAAATTTAATAACTCTTCTATAATTCTTTGCCCAATAACCCCCCTAAATTAGTTGAGATCACCAATGATCTACCGAAAACAAGGAACAAAGAGATAACTCTCAATTTTTATTAATCAAATTATCAACTCATAAATTACATAAAACCATAGCTTCAAAGACTATATATAAAAAAATATAAAAATCCTAAAACATTAGAGATAATTTATCTTAATAATAAATAAACTCTAAATAAAACACTAAATAAATAAGATATTTATCTTCTCTGTATTAGTGATGGACCCATCTACGAGTGAAGAAAGAGCGGTATGCATAGTGCGAACGGGTTCAAATATTGGTGTATTACTCTTTTGGTCCTAATTCAACTAATACCTCTTTCTTTTTCTTTTTAGATATTGTTCCTCCCTTGAAGATCTTTTAGTCAAATTTATCAATATGTGACGACATATTGGAGGTATCCATGTAAAGTATAAATCAATAATCTAAAGCACCATCCTCAAGTCCTCATATATCATACTTGATAGAGAAGGTTCCACAATTATTACTAACCATCCGGATATTCAATATTCGTAAAAGGAATTTTTATCCTTCTATATAATATGTACGATTTGATGAGAACAAATTTTAAGAACTTTCAAAATCCTTTTGTAATTTATATTGTGAAAATCTTACATGCATCATGCCATTTTACTCGATCGTAGAAAACAACTTCTCAACTAAGACAATTTTAATGTAGATGTGGCAGTTGATTTCATGATCAACGTCAAATTACAGGGTTTTTTTTTATTGAGAAAATAACTAGAATAGCACTAAAAAAGTTTTTGTCACAAATATAGTTTCTAAGAATAAAAATGATCAAAATAGCACTTAATGTTTTATCAAAAGAGATAAATATACACTTATACCCCAATGGTAAATTAATTTAGACCTTAGGGCTTAGAGTTAAGGGGTGGGGTTTATGATTTAGGGTTTAGGGTTTAGGGTTTAGGGTTTAAAGTTTAGGGGTGGGGTTTAGGGTTTAGAGTTAAGAGGTGAGGTTTAGGGTTTAGAGTTTAGGGTTTAGGATTTAGAGTTTAGGTTTTAGGGTTTAGAGTTGGGGAGTGGGGTTTTGGGATAAGATTTCAAATTTTGAAAAATAAAAAAAAATTAAATTTTTCAAAACATAAAATGCTATTTCGGTCATTTTAGTTTTTCGAGAGCTATTTTTGTGATATAAATTTAGAAAAGTGCTATTTTGGAGATTTGCCCTTTTTTTCTTTAAGTATCCAACTTGCAAACTGGCTCACGTGCTGAAGTATTTATTTTTTCTTTTTTCACAAACATTTCATAGTTATAGTTGGAATTTTTTCATTTGTTTACCTTGATTTATAGCTTGCATTTTGAAGTAGTAGTTAGAAATGTTAGACGGTCGAGCTGCTGACTAAATTTGAACACTTTTGGTTTTTCTTCTAGACAGCCTAATTTAATATTTTTACTTGTCTTGTTTATCAGAACGCTACCATCTCTATTCTAAGCTAATTATGATAAACTTTCTGGCTTTTAATTAATAGCTCATGGTTTCAAAGCCTCTAACTCAGACTGGAAAGTTCTTCTACCTAACAGAAGTTTGGATTGGAAGCTTTCAGCCACAAGATGTTAATTAAACATAGTATTGATTACAATTTTAATAGAAATTACTTTGAAACTGTGATGGAAAAATATTGAGTAAACAGAAAAAAAATAAAAAGGAAAAAATGAGCAAAAATATATTTAATATTGTTTGAGTTAGAATATATTTACCGTCTTATTTGTCTAATGTAGGCGATGGTGATGGTGTAAGGGACACACTTATCAAGATGTGTCACTATGGGCTTAGACACGTGTTAAGCAGTGTGTAAAACTTACAAGATAGTAACAAATTGTCTAAAAGATAATAAAGTATATGTTATGAAAGTCATATATGGACAGCACCGAATATGTTGAAAATATAAAAGATGTGGGGTCCGCTGCACTATCTAACAAATGGGTTAGATCTGAACAACCTCCTAAAAGCAAAGAAACCGAAGAGGATACCACAAAGAAAAGTGAGACTGTATGTTACAGATGTGGATGTAAAGGACATTGGTCCCGTACCTATCGTACTCCCCCACATTTGTGCAAGTTATATCAAGAGTCCATAAAAGGAAAGGCTAAAGAGGTGAACCTCACGGAAAATGTTGAAGGGACCTCATACCTTGAATCCTCCGACTTCGCTAATGAGCTGGACTAGATTACTCCTGAAGAGAATCGAAATGCCTATGATAAGAGTATTGAATAGTTTTCAGTATTACCATGTATAATTATTATATTTCATGTTTTAAACAAATAATGATGTTTTTAACGTCATCTTATTGTATAATTATT
>NC_027750.1:50755788-50803775 GCF_000695525.1 Brassica oleracea var. oleracea | reverse complement strand
CCCCAAGGGGGAGTGTTATGAAAGTCATATCGAGACAGCACCGAATATGTTGAAAATATAAAGGATGTGGGGTCCGCTGCATTATTTACACAGTAAATTTCTTTTCTATATATATGATCGATTTCGATCATTTGTAAGATCATCATTCACTCTTCTCTTCTCTCTAATAATAATCTTTCTATCAGTATTAAAAATTCCACGGGTATAAAATTTTGTCCTTATTTAAATTCCTGCGATACAATAAAATTCCAGTTCTATTTATAACAGTATATAACGCCTCTTGAATTATAATAGAGAAGTTGATAAATTGATACTTGGTTACTAGACTCCCAAAGCAAACACAGTACCTACTAACATAAAGACACAGAAAAAGTCATGTTCTATTCCGGCAGTTTATGTTTCGTTGATCTTTCGATTTTTGCGCTGGCATTTGAGTTGTCTCCCCAAAATGTTATAAACTCCTTGTGATATTTTAGTTAAAAGTCTACTTAAAATCAGAGCAATAAGAAGAAACAAATAATTAGTGACCAATATTCAGTCGATGATATAGTGATATTCAATTTCTGGTACCTTAATATCAAAATTTTCCATGTTCTCGGACATGAGACTTTTCTTTCATTACATATTGGATTTTGAGACCGGTCTCACCTATATTTCCATATAGACCATTGTCAAACGAATCTTCATTGATAGACACGCTGAAAGGTCTTATTGTTTCTCCTTTAGGTTGCTGCAAAGTTTAAATACGATGGTGAAATCATATGGATAATTTTCATATACAAATTAAACTTATACAAGGAATTCTTTAAAAGACAAGTTTTCGAATAGCCATGTAAATGTGCCAGTTAAAATGCAAATAAAAGAAACCCCTAAAAAACACAGGAGTCCAAATTGATAACGAGAGATGAAACATATATTAAGATAATTACTTAACTTCTAAAATGTTTTAAACAAAACTTCTAGAATGTTGATCGTCTATATATGATATGTCTTCTCTTAATTCAGATACATAAATGGAAATCATTACGAGCCGTTTCATTTCAATCAAACCTGAAGTTTTCAAAGTTTAGGTTTCAATCATGGTTGAACAAAAAAATAAGTTTTCAGTCATAAAGGATAGAAAGGTACATGGTTACTTCCTGGGAAATTCATTGACCTTTCTTCTTTGAGAAGCTCAATGAATATTGTGGATTAAAGATCCCATTTCTGGAATGAATTAAGATGATATAACTAGAATGCTATACTGAAACTGATATAAGAGACACATGAATAAAAATATGTATTTATGGAAATATTGTATGACTGCATAGGATAGTAGTGCAAATCTGTTGCTATGGGTTTATTTGCAAAAACGACTGATCTCATATTGATCTCTTTTTCATGTAAAAGTATCATTAATTATTGTTAATAAGAAAGTTAATATGCGGCTAATCATATTTGGATTCTTTAATAGTACTAGATCCGTGTCCGCGCTACGCGCGGATTCTATATTATAAAAAATTTAACTTTTAAATTATTTTGAATATTTAAAATTATTTTGAATTAAACTAGAGCAAAAAAAGCTTGGAATGTTTAAAACAATAATGCAGGTGATTATAGATAAAATATTTCATTAAAATTTTTAAAGGGAAATTTTCATATTTACCAACTCGTACATTATTCATGTTTACCGCTAAAAAAAACATTTTAAAAAAAGAAATTTTCCATGTTTACCCTCTTCGTTAAGAAGCAAAAGACCTTGCTTTTTATATATAATAAATAATTATTTAAATAAATAAAAAATTATATTTTTGAATTATACTTTTTCAAATTCGAACTTTCTAATAATTTTTTTTCTGAATTTGTTTTTTAATTATCTTTTGAAAATTGAAAATTCTTTTGGAAACTACATTTTAATTTTCTAAATAATTATTCATTTATATATTTATTCGAATCCTAAATTCCATATTTAAAAAACCCAGTATTAGGAATGTGGTATTTTTGGTATTACCCTTTTTAAAACATTGTTATATTGATAGATTTTGTATTTCAAAATTTTATTTTTTTGTTTAATAATTATATGTTTTTATTGTTTTATTTTCAATATTTTCTCCATGTATCTTCTTTTCTCTTTCAATTTTATCAGGTTAATTATATTGACAACTTTTATTTTATTTTGATATATTCAATTTCCGTATGTTTGACATAATCTATGATTCATTTAAAAATATTTCATGTTATTTCTTCAAAAATTTAGCATAGATATCAACTAATTTTAGATAGTATTTTCCTTTTCTAATTTATTTTTACATTGGTTTTTTCTTTTTGATAAACATGATTATTTAAAGGAAAAATTAGAAAAATGAGACACTTTGAACTTTGGTTTGTCACAATAGGATTTGTAGAAGATGTTTTAGGAAATTATGATTTTAATTCCTGTAAATACCATACTACCCTTAATTTTGAATTATTATTATAAATTGTAATTTTCGTAATTGATTTTAAATGTTAAAATATTAAAAAGTTAAAAATAACAAAATTTTAAAATAGACAAAAGGGAGACGTGGCCACCCTTATACCCTAATTTATTTTTCTTCTTGTCTTCTCCGCCGCAAAGTCATGGCTCTCTTCCATGGCAATTTAGGGTTCAATGGAGAGAACCCATGTTCTTCGTCAGTGTTTCATCTGCCCGTAATCTCTAATCTTGTCTCTGTAAACACAACAATTGGTTCCTGGAATGTGGCAAACCACGCCTATTGTTACACATGTAAGTCCCATCACGCGTTGGTTCTCCGACCATATAAACATCGTCAAACTGATTCTCTTGTGTTTTGTCTTCTGCTTTCTTTCTGCTGTGTCTATTGTTCGGTTTTATGCATGATAAAACCTGGTTTATATACTTGTTGTTCTCACTTTTTATGGTTTATTGTTGCTCATCAGGTTGCTGATTATCTGAATACTACAAAAGAATCCCTTCTGATGAAGATGGCGTGGGAGATGATGAACCCTGAGTACAAAAAGGTATTTTTGCTTTCATCCTGTCTTTGATTTTCTTGAATTCTGCTAACTGTTATGTTGACGTTCTTGTTAATGATACTTACATTTTCTATCGATTATGAGGGAATGCATAGGAAACCTACAGCAGTGAAAAAGAAAGATCCTATTAGTAAGACTGCTGCTCCTCCTAGTAAGAAAACTTCTGCAACCACAAGCCTAAGCAATGCAGAAAGCGAAAAGAAAAAGGTCGGTGCTACTTTTCTTCCAGCTCATTTTCTGTTATAGTTTGATATATTTTTAGATCTTCTTTAGTTTTTCAAATGTAGCTAAATTTCTTGTGTCTTCTTGTGTACAGAGACTTAGTGCATATATCAATTTGGATGTCTTGGATAAGCTATTTGATGATGTAAGTTTACCCCGTCTCTCTAGCATTATCTGTCACATTATCTAGCCTCTTGTTTTTTTGTGTAATTTCTTATGTGTATTCACTTCTGTGTAGGAGAACTCTCCAAAGATGACTAAGTTGGAGAATCAGTTGTTGTTGGTGACCAAGTGAAAAATTCACAGCAAAGCAGCGAAGAAGAATGCCTTTTGGAACCTGAGGGTTCTGAAGAAGATGCACCAGAAGAAGATAAACCAGTCTGGAACAAGGATTATAGTATTGAAGAAGCTAATGGAGGAGAGGATGAATTATATGGCGGAGCTGATCTTGAATATGAAAATCAAGATGAAGCAGAATATAACGAAGATATTATTCGGTGATCTCATTTTACATTGTGAATTGATCTCAACAACATTGATTATTATTACTTTTTTGACAAAAATCACTGAAATTACATTCATCATCTTTCCCAATCTAATAAATGAAAGCCTTCCACATTGTTCAAAAGAGTGCATCTCTATTTTGTTTTCCTCTGCAGATAGAGTAGTAGTTTCTAATGGACTAGTAGTTTCTAATGTTACCATTCGACCTTTTGTCTACTACGAAACTCCACTCTTCACTGCAACTAGACATTCATTCACCAGATTAAACATAGATTAGAACCATGTTGTATTGATAGAGAGAATAGATGATTATGTGGATGAAGAAGAGAGAAGACACAAAAAACGAAGAGAAAAAGATCGTGGGAGAAGGAGAAAAACGTGGGAGAAACTATTCTATGAGATATTTAGAGAAGATTTAGCTTAGATTTAGGAAACATCTTTAACCGAATATGGAAGTTTCCATATTTTCCGGATTTTCCGTAGAATATATATCCTAGCTAACTCAGAACACAGTAGAGTAGATGTGAAACATATTCTTCCTTAAGCGCCACATAAGGTAAAAGGCAGAACATGTTATGGCACAAAATATAGATAAGGTATATCACTGCGTTGTGGTTATATGTAGTTATCAAGCTTTAGGTATACCGAAGACATCTTTCTTGATTATAATGTTTTGAAATACAGCTTTGTTAGAATATATATGAAATACAGCTTTGTTAGAATATATATGAAACTCTCTTTCAGGGTCTTGATATCTTCCAAATAAATTACAAAAGCTGGTCATTCTTCTGGTTCCGAAACCATCTTCACCAATTGAGAACAATCTGTTGCAAACGTAACCTGAAATTGACGTAAGTTCCTCATGCATTCCATTGCCCATAAAAGTGCTTCCATCTCCGCATGAAGAGGCGAAAGACTAGCCCTTACATTCCTCGCCCCCAGTAATCCATCGAAACCTTCCAAAGTACTAAGCCAACCTTGTCCTGAAAACTTAGCACCCTCCTTCCACGAGCCATCCGTAAAACACCATCTTCCTGGGATCGACGGCAATACCGTGTCTATTCTTGGTGTTGGCGTCCTCTGGTCATTTACTACTTGTGCCTCAGCCCATAATGTTGATTCTGTTTCCGCCAATTTAATCATATCCATAGGATCTATATCCAAGTTGCTGAAAACTTTATTATTCCTACATTTCCAGATATACCATAGAATCCATGCAAACTGGTGATCCTCCATCTGCGGGAAAACTCTCCAGAATAGATGATCCATATTTGTAAATAGGGAACTTGTTGGAAAAAAACTATTAGCTAACCATTTTCATGTTTCTTTTTCAAAGAGCTTCCATATCAAGTTAAATTTCTTATTGATGTTTTTTATTTGTTATTTTTTCTAATTTAGTTTGGGAGTATGATTCTCATGTAATCTACCGTAAAATAAAACTTGTTAACATTGTTTTGTTGGACTCTTTTGAAGTTAGTTTCGATAAGTTAGTATATATATCTATTAATTTTTTAGATTTTTTTTAGCAAAAAAATAAAAACTTTTAGATATTTTTCTTTTTATATCTTTGGTAGCTTATTTTGAGAATTTTTTTTTAAATATCATTAATTAGATACTACTTTTAAAGATGATTTTGTCAATGAATCATATTGTGAGAATGGTAGACTTGAACATGTCTTTGCTTGAGTTGTTGCATAGAAGTTGGTGAGACTGTATAAGGAGTTTGGTTTCAGGCACGTGAGTAACAGTTGCCTTTCAAGACATGGACAATGTTTGGGGTGGAAACTACTTTAGTTGTTAATGTGTTTATTATTTAGAGAAGGGATGAAAGAGAGAAGTTGCATACATGTTTGTTGTTGCTGATATTATTAGAGCAAGATGAGTAAACCACTTTTGTTTGATTCTGCACTTTCCATAAATAGATGATTCCCAAATCCAGTTTTTCATTGCATTAGTCTGATTTGACACCATTGAAAAAAATTGTTTGCCTCTTGATCTCACCTAAAAAGAATCCACAAAACCTTATTTGAGTCGTCATTTCCTTTGGCATCTTCATACGAGTGCGGATACTGTAAGCATATAATAAAACATCAAAACAACTATAACAGATACATATCATTAGCAACATGAGACAAACTACTTTAAACACTTTAAAATTAACCTGCGATTTATAATTCACAATGCATTATCGTAAGAGCCAGCTCTTTGTTCTTAAAGGTAAAATAAAATGCAACTTTATTTCAGAATAAAATATGTTGTTATAGTGTTTTTGATTATCAAAAGTTATGTCATTTCTCTTACTATATGGGGCTTGTAGTCGAAGAAAATCATGTAAGTAACTACCACCCATTTGCTTGACATTCGTGCTTCTTGTATGTAAGGCATCGTCAATCTCGTAATAATCAACGAAAGCTGTCTCCTTTGTTTCCAGAAAAACCTAAATCCTCGATTTCTAAATTTACTAAACTATACCTTCAGGTCATCATTTGAGACACTCAGGCTTGTTTTGTCCACTCAGAGACTCTTGCAAGGTTTTGCCTGCAAAAACAAAAGGTCCATCAGAAAGTGTCACGATAATATCATTACCAAGAATAGAGTCATGATAACATATCAAGCATCTAAAGGAATTTAAATACATACCAAAAATCATTTGAAGAACATTCTCACTAATTCATATCAATTGCAATTAAGGGGAACAAATTTATTGGTTTGAGAATATGAGGCTGTACCTTATCTTCAAGGAAGAGCAGCTCAACGCCAATGAACGTCCCAAATTTCACTGGAAACTGCCGATGGAACCATGAAGGTTGATTTTGAAGCCATAAAATCTGGAATCTTTTTTGCTGGCCTATGGAGTAGTGCAAGATCGAAAACCCGAGGAATATATATATATATATATATATATATATATATATATAATAGAGCTGGGGAAATCGAAGGGGCATCTGACATTGGAATGTTTTATTATTAAATAAGGCTTTCAGGAATCTAAGTGGTCATTACGGAGCTGCTGAACGGTTGTCTTTAGGGTTTTTGGATTGTGTTTAGGAGTTATACCGGGAACGTTAGAGAAGGGAATGGATACAGATTTCATGAGGTTAGATGACGACATGTAAATCTTGATGATGTGACACTTTCATTGGATATAAATATTTTGGTTGATGTGGCATAGTCTATGATGTGGCACTTTCATTGGATATAATATGTTGTTATAGTGTTTTTGATTATCAAAAGTTATGTCATAAGAGATCTTACTATCTGGGGCTTGTGGTCGAAGAAAATCATGTAAGTAACTACCACCCATTTGCTTGACATTCGTGCTTCTTGTCTGTAAGGCATCATCAATCTCGTAATAATCAACGAAAGCTGTCTCTTTTGTTTCCAGAGAAACCTAAATCCTCAATATCTAAATTTACTAAACTATACCTTCAGGTTATTATTTGAGACATTCAGGCTTGTTTTGTCCACTCAGATACTCTTGCAAAGTTTTGCCTGCAAAAACAAAAGGTCCATCAGAAAGTGTCACGATAATATCATTACCAAGAATAGAGTCATGATAACATATCAAGCATCTAAAGGAATTTAAATACATACCAAAAATCATTTGAAGAACATTCTCACTAATTCATAGCAATTGCAATTAAGGGTAACAAATTTATTGGTTTGAGAATATGAGGTTGTACCTTATCTTCAAGGAAAAGCAGCTCAACGCCAATGATCGTCCCAAATTTCACTGGAAATTGCTGATGGAACCATGAAGATTGATTTTGAAGCCATAAAATCTGGAATCTTTTTTGCTGGCCTATGGAGTAGTGCAAGATCGAAAACCCGAGGAATATATATATATATATATAATAGAGCTGGAGAAATCGAAGGGGCATCTGACATTGGAATGTTTTATTATTAAATAAGGCTTTCAGGAATCTAAGTGGTCATTACGGAGCTGCTGAACGGTTGTCTTTAGGGTTTTTGGATTGTGTTTAGGAGTTATACCGGGAACGTTAGAGAAGGGAATGGATACAGATTTCATGAGGTTAGATGACGACATGTAAATCTTGATGATGTGACACTTTCATTGGATATAAATATTTTGGTTGATGTGGCATAGTCTATGAGTCTCAAATTTAGTTACTTTTATATAGTAAAGATTACTTTCTACATCATGAGGTGATTCTCTCATTTGTTTTTTTTTTGTTCTTTTTACTATCTCGTATCCCTTATATATTAAATGATAAGCATTGTATTAAATGCATTCACATTAAAATGGACACGTAACAACCTCACAATGATTTGATAATAAATATGCTAATGCATTCACACTATATTCATAAATGTGTTCACATTAAGTACTTTGCGCATCTTTTAATATAAAACTCACATGCATACTTTTAATAAAACTCTAGATTTTTTTGATTCGAATCCAAAGAGATAACGAATCAACAGCCTAATTCGATCTATTATCCGTTTTGATTCGATTCATTACCCGTTTTGATTTGAATCAAAAAATCTGGATATCCGTAACTCTACGAAGCAAATCAAATATTAAAGTACAATATCCAAAAACAAAAAAAATCACAAATACCAATATTTTTAGGAACAAATATATTTATTTTTTGTCGACAGGAACAAATATATAATTCGATATGTTATATGCATATATATATTTTTATATGTAAAGAATTATATATAGACGTTATATATATATATTATAGTTTATATAAGTCTTACAACATTTTTATGAACTAAATTTATTATATTAGGCACTAAAATTTTAAAAGTTAAATAATGCTTTATTTTTTAATAAAATGTTATTATTAAAATTTTCAATTATTTTAAAAATTTTAATTTATTTACGGATCAAATCGGATATTCTTTAAAATTTTTAAAAAAATTCGGATATCCGAGTCATTGAATATCCAGGTGGCTAAAGATCGAATCAACACGAATACCTCCAAATACCTGGATATTCGATCTGTGTCCACCCCTATTTAAGGATACAATTTTATTTTTTATATGAAATAAAATTCACTAATGTCTAGGCTTATTTTATTTTTAATTAATTTCATTTTAAGAATTTTATATTTCATGTGTTATTCTAAATAAAAATGTTATTTAATATTCATTAACAATGTCTTTATATATATTTACCAACCACTTTTATATACTTTTATACGATTTTCGGAATCGTTAAAAAAATAAGTTGGTCCATAAAATTATATATTATATTTTTCATTAAAATAACTACAAATTGATTATATACACACAAAATAATATTCTTTCTTTCCCTAAATAAAAGCTACGGAATTATTTAATAAGAATAACATATATATGATAATTAATGATTATGAATTTATACATATTTGATAACAATTTTTGAATCTTTTTTAATTTTATATTATTAAAAGAAATTAAACAATCACATTAAACATTTAATATAAAAAATTTAGATTTTTTCGTATATGTTATATTTAGAATTTTAAAACGACTATATTAATAAAAATGGTAAAAGTCCCACATTGAAATTTTGTAATCAATGGTTTAACTTTTTTTATTCAAGTAAAATAAAAATGAGTATAAAGTCTCATTAAAAGATATTCATATTATATATATATATATATATATATATATTAATATCATTTAAATTAAATTATATACTATATAAATATATAAATTTATTAATTTCAAAATTTGCAGTGAAAATTCATTGAGATTTTAATAAATTAAATTATATAATATAAATATATAAATTTATTAATTTCAAAATTTGCAGTGAAAATTTATTGAGATTTCAATATTTTAATTTTGAAATTCGTATTGGAACTATTCACATTAAATTTTTGTGATTAATGGTTTAAATTTTTATTACAGCAAATATACAAATGTTAATAAAATCATATGAGTAGAAAGTGTAAATAATAAATATATATTAAAATATACTATATATATTTATGTCATTATCACTAACATTTAATTATATACCATATAAAATAAATAAAATAATTATTTTGATTTATTTACTAAAAATATGATTGTAAATTAACAAAAGGTATTGGTTTTGATCCTAGAAATCCCAAAAATACACTTTTTTAAATAATTTAGTTTTGATATTTATTTCAAAAAGACTTTTAATGAAATATCATGAAAAGATTACAATCAATTTCTTTTGAGTTTGTTCGAAGAATGAGAGATTTGATCATTCGTCTAATATTTTTTTCTCCATAACTCAATACAGCTACTATAATTTTACCAAACAGAACTTATGATCCTAGTACGTTGGGATTTGATTATAATCTGAACCGAACTATGATTCGAAGATATCCAAAATTAGTGTAATTTGTTAATGTTTTTTATATGTCAAAGTAATTTAGATATTTTATATTATTTAAATATTTTTGTAGTTTGTTTTATTTATTTTTAAATATCTTTTAATTAATTTTTATATTTTAAATAGTTCAAATTAGATTTATGAATAATTTAAATATTTTGACATTTTTGTCAATTTTTGAGGTTTAAAAAATATATTTTGGGACAATTTTGGATATTGGTTGTAATTCGATCTAGACCGAATCCGGAAGAAACTGAACCGAATCTGATAATTAGTAAAATCCGAACTTAAGAGCATAATACTAAAAATTTAAAAATTCAAACCAGTTGAACCAAAATCGACGGACCTCATAACTCTTAGGTATATGATATATTTAAGAGACCAATATTTATTTTCATCATTTTATATCGATAAAGGTTGTAGTGGTATAAAATATTAAAACCGAATAAATATTAGTATAAAAATTTATTCCGCGCATATGAGCGGGTTATGATCTAGTTTTGTATTAATCCTCAACAGATCTTCGAATAAAGTGATCAACATGTATGTAAAGACTAAAAGACATGAAGCGAATCTATATTGGTGATTATTTAGGCTTAGTGTCAGTTGTTTAATCTTTTTTTTAGGCTACACTGGTTTCGCATTAGTCAATTTTAAAAATGTTTTCCTCTAGTTTGTCAAATAAGCATATTTTTGTTTTGTGTTTACATAGGTATATTATGACTTGTGATAGACCTATGGCAAACTAAGGTTGAGAATGGCGACATGCAATTCGCGGTTTTCAGTGAGGAATTGTCAAAACCGCAATTGATCACCATTCACCACTGTCACTCAAAAACGCACACTAGTAAAAAACAAAAAGTAAATACGCAAATTATTTTTGTATATATGCAGAATCCAAAAAACGCACTTTAAAACTACTCCCACGTAAAAGATAGTGGTTCAGTTGAAAACCGCACCTGTGTAAATAATATTTGTTTCAATATAGCACAAAGTCTACGTTTCAAATATCATCGACTCACGTACCACTATTTATAATATTAATGAAAAGTACCTTAAGTTACTTGTTATGTTTTTGATAGGATATAATAATATTTTGACTTGCATTGTGTATAACTTTTTGGGTTACAAGTTCCATTTGATTTATTTTTAAATAATATAATTTACTTTATTAGTTTACGATTCTTTTTGAAAATATAGATTTTATTCATCTAAAATACTTTATGAAATTAATATTTATTTTTTCTTTTCACAATTTTAAATCCAAAATATTTTACTTTTTATTTAATTTCTTATTTAAAAAAAAAACAGAAAACAAACAAACTAAAATCATATATTTTAATAATAAGAAAATAATTACAACAAAATTGAACTAGAAAATTGGTTCAATATCAAAATTCGGCTTTTTATTTAAATTTAAAGTAAATCATGTAAACTTAAATATAATTGTTAATACTTAAAAAAATAGTTATGTTAGTTATACTGATATATTTCTTTTGCATTATTTATATTTTTAAAAAATTTCAATTCCACAAATTATATTTTCACCAATCAAACACAAATCTGCACCGCTAATTTTCTCAAAACCGCACTTATCCCGCAAACCGCACAAACCACAATTGGACCGTACCGCACTTCAATTCCGCACCACTTTTATTACCAAAACCGCGGTTACCATTCGGATCCTAAAGCTAAGTGGCATAAAATATTTCTCCTTAGTACAAAGCAGATTGTAGGTTCTTGGGAAACATATGAGAAAGACTGCATGAACCTTCCTACCAGCTTTCACTATTCTTGGCAGACTAGCTCCTGTCATCGCTGCTTCCCAGTCTACTCAAGATAACGACCTGAGTTTTCCAACTTGTATAGTTTCTTTACGAAGAAACAAACATTATTTATCCATTTGGTTAAGCTATTCAACGTGGCTCCCTTCTGACATTGACCCCATTCATTGTGTCTTTCTTTTAGTTAGCAACTTTCCAGCAACGATGTGACAAATCTCTTACACTAAGTCTCGTGTTTCGTCCAAGTTCCCACTTGTGCACTCACACCGTTCATTACTTCCTTTGATCGCAATTATTCAACATTCAAAAAGTGCGTCTACATCTTTATAACATCATAGTTTTAGCTATTGATGATAGAATTGGCTCATAGTTACAGTGTCCTACTCTCTCCTTGACTCATGCGCTATCTTCCAACCTCATCAATGCTGTAACGCAGACCCAATATCTTTCTTATTCATTGATTTTTGAGTTCTTGTTCTTTACCCTGCAAACACACCATTGGCATTGGGTATTTGACTATGCTTCTTCTTTTACCAAAATACCCAATAATTCAAATATATTACATGATACTTTAGTTATATATATATATATATATATATATTGAAAATCTGATGTTTTACCTTTTAATTAATGTATTTACTTGAAAATCTGAATATAAAAAATATAAGTGTTAGATTTTAGTGGATTTTTTTTTTTAAATAGGACAAAAAATAATAAAATAATATTTAATGTTTTTAATATATGTTTAAGAAATCTGTCAATTATTTAAGATACATAAAACTTACAACCTTTTAGTCTGGGGCTTTTAAAAAGCCGGTTGTAATCTAGTCTAGTATATATATACTTGCATATCTCTTCGTCATCTCTACCTTCGCCTACAAGAAGCTAACATCTCTCACCAAACGAAACTTACCAGAAAGAGAAACTTAACGAGCATGCGGGTTATCTCATGGCTGTTCGATTCAGAACTTTCTTCCCGGAGAAGACGAACACCAAAATCTCCGACGCATTTGGATTCCACCGACAGCGCCACGTCATCGTCGCTCAGCGAAGCCACCGGCTCTACCAGCCTCCACAGCAGCCTCTCTCTCCAGACGCTCCCTTCCGTTCCCTCTCTCCAGAAAATCCCCTCCGAGACTCTCGCCGTCGCCGTCTCCCACTCCGTTACCTCCTCTTTCAAACTCCGGGAACGGAGTCTCCCCGTCACTTGTCTCGCCGTCAACGGCGGTTATATCTTCGCGGTCTCCGGACACGAAGTCAGCATCTACGACCGCGCCATGTGTGCTCATCTCGACACTTTCAACGGCCAGGATCCTTTCTCAGGATCCGTCAAGTCTGTCGGATTCTACGGTGAGAAAATCTTTACTGCTCATCAGGACGGTAAAATCGGAGTTTGGAAATTAACCGCCAAAAACGGTTACAAACAGTTAACGACTCTGCCCACGTTAAACGACCGTTTGCGACGTTTCGCTCTTCCTAAAAACTACGTTCACGTTCGCCGTCACAAAAAACGTCTCTGGATCGAACACGCTGACGCCGTTACCGCTCTCGCCGTTAATAACGGGTTCATTTACTCCGTTTCTTGGGACAAGACCTTGAAGATATGGAGAGCCTCCGATCTTCGTTGCCAGGAATCTATCAAAGCGCACGATGACGCCGTTAACGCCGTCGCCGTTTCTACTAACGGCACCGTTTACACTGGATCCGCGGATAGACGTATCCGGGTTTGGGCGAAACCCGCAGATTCGAAACGGTACAAGTTAGTTGCGACTTTGGAAAAGCACAAGTCGGCGGTTAATGCTCTGGCATTAAATGAGGATGGTTCGGTTTTGTTCTCCGGTTCGTGTGACCGGTCAATTTTGGTTTGGGAGAGAGAGGACAGTTCCAGTTACATGGCGGTGAGTGGCGCTTTGAGGGGACACGATAAAGCAATACTGAGCTTGATTAACGTCTCCGATTTGCTTCTAAGTGGATCTGCTGATCGGACGGTCAGGATTTGGCGGCGCGGAACAGATGGTTGTTATAGTTGCTTGGAGGTGCTTTCCGGTCACACGAAGCCGGTTAAGTCGCTTGCAGCGGTTAAAGATTCGGAGTTAGACGGTGTCGTTTCAATCGTTAGTGGAAGTCTTGACGGGGAGGTTAAGTGTTGGAAGGTCTCCGTCACCAAACCGGATAATTTAGTTTACACGGATCTCATTGCATAATTTTTAAAATAGTTATTTATTGTTTTTCTTTTTGTGATATTACTATTTTATTTGTTTGGCGAACAACAATTTGGCGTTTTTTAACCGTCACTTTACAAAAAAAAGGAATATTACAATACGTGACAGAAAGTTTTTATATATTCGTGTCATGTAAGATTGCAAAACAATAGATAGAAATAAACTAATAATGGTATTAAGAATAACAAGGTCATTAGTGGTTTAATAAAATGGATAAACCGAACGAGTGGAAACACATGTACATGTAGGGCTCTACATTTTATCCGTTAAATTTTATTCGATTCTTTATTCGTCTCGATTCGATCCGAAATTTCCGGATATCCGTAAACTTTCGAAGCAAAGGAAATATTAAAAATCAATATCCGTTAAAATCGAAGCAAATCACAAATATCAAAATTTTGGGAAGCGGATATCCGCTCCGATCCAGAAATATATAAATATATATACATCTTGATTATACTTAACCTTTTAAATGTATAAGTTTATATAATTATTATTATAACATATGATTTGACAAATTCTATTCACATTATTACTTATATAAAAGTATTACATAAAAAAAAGGAAAAAAAAATTATAAAACAGTTATAACTTTTCTCTTAAGTTTTGTGTTATTATAATTGTTAACTAAGTTTAAAATTTACAAAATATGTAGTTTCACTATTTCTTTTAGTTTTTATTATGTATATCATGCAAAAAAAATATTAAAAAATAAATTTGTATTAATTTTTTAAGATTATTTGTATTAATCAAAGCAGATGAAATATCCGTAAGTATTCGTAAATATCCGCAAATATCTATTTATTTTTCAGATATCCGTTTTTCCGGATATCCGTATATTTCTGAAGCAAAGCAAATCGAAAAATTAGATATCCGTAATATACGAAACAAATCACAAATACCTTCAAAAATCCGGATATCCGATCCGTGTACAGTCATATTTACATGTTTTCAGGCGTAGGAACGAAGATGCTGTCTGCGCCACCTTGAAACCTGGGGAAATCTATGTGGTGATGTTTGATAAGTCTATGACATTCGCTCTGTATTAGATTCTGTAGAGGTTTGGGATTGGTTTGTAGACAATTATACTTTGAAAATATGATTGGTGGACATTAGATTTAGTCGGAGGGAGTACATTATAAATATTCGCATGCAAAAGTTAATGTACCAAAGTGAGATTTTCAAGACACATAAGATATACCGAAATAAGAAGTCCAAGACCCGTGAGAGTGGATAAGACATTTTATATTTTTTTTTAATAACTAAGATTTCTTGTCTTGGACGAAATTAGCTAAAATTGTTCTAAAACTGAAATCGAGACTAACCCCTAGGCCTATAAAGTATAGTTTTTAGTTTTACACATAACATCTATTAGTGGGAACTGGGATGCGAATTCAAAAGAAATGTGAGTTTAATTTTTTCTTGGTCGAAAAATGTGAGTTTACCAAGATAACATAATTACTGTGTTTACCTTTATAATGATCATTGATGTATTTTAACCCAAAGTGAGAATTATCTATGAGAAAAGGGTAATTCGTTAGGTGCTTCATCTCTTGTATTAAGGTGAGAAGTGGAGAAGATAGTAGACAGACCCACACTATAATAATGTTTTTGTTTTCTTATATTGAAGGAATCTTTTTTGACAAACAATATTGTTGGTAAAGAACTAAAAAATTCCTGTATCAGAGCCTTGGAAAACCAACCTAAAATTTTAGCAAACAATGCCAAGAGATTTTTAGTCTCTCATGTATTAGGAGTTAGGACTAATGAACAATTTATATTCATTCATTGGTGATAACTAAATACTATTACTGTATCATATCCATAGCAATATAAGTTTCTAATAAAAAGTATGCATCACAAATTACTCTACAAATAATGACTGGAAATTATAAAATTTTGATACTGCAAATTTAATTTTTATTAGTTTATCGATGCATCGTGTTTCAATCATTAGATCATGCAATTGTTACACTCTTTTTGCTGCCTAATTGACTTTTTAGCTATTTTCATATATATATATATATATATATAAATGAGATCTAGCTACAGTAAATGAATCTATTATACTCCCTTTGTTCTTGAACGTAAGATTTTCTAAAGCGTTCACGATTATTAAGAATTTAATAAATATTTATAATTTAATTTTTATTTTATTTTATTATACACTTTGCAATAACTTTTCACCAATGAAATTTAATCAATTTAAATATTTTTATTTAATGTTTCTTAAAAGTATAAAAAAATACCTTAAACATATAGAAAATCTATATTTATGGAACAATTAAAAAATCTAAAACATTCTATATTTTTTGGGAAACGGAGGGAGTATGAGATTGCTTAGCCATTAACTTAAAAACAAAATGCGGTCTTCTACTCGGGATCGAATGAAAAAGGCCTGAGACTTTTATACCAATGGATAAGATTATACTATTAAATAAACTATCACTGACAGACTGTAATCCATTCATTCTGATTACACAAAGCAAAACTACAATTATAGTGAAACATCTCCTTTTCATAGGTAGACCAGAAAAATGGAATTATAAGCTTCTTTAGCACAAACAAAAAAGTACAAAATCATTTTTCAATGGAAGAAAATTACTTGGAAATATTAAAGAGTGTTACTTGGAAAAGCCGACAAAGAAAACAAGGGGGACTTAGAAACTGGACAAAGATGAATCACATAAAATGCAACTTGTAAATAGTTCTACAGAAATTGCATGATAAAATACATTTTTATTTATTGTCTTTGGTCAAACAAGTACATTTTAATTAGTTAACATTTAATTAACATGGTGTGACTTATTATCAAAACAATTTTTAATAGTACTTTTTTGCCAACCAATCAATAATACTGGAGTCAAAGTATCTAGGGCTGGACATTTTATCCGTCAAATTTGATTCGATTCGTTATTTATCTCGATTCGATCCGAAATTTTTGGATATCCGTAAACTTTCGAAGCAAAACAAATACTAAAAATCAATATCCGTTAAAATCGAAGCAAATCACAAATATAAAAATTTTGGGAAGCGGATATCCGCTCCGATCCGGAAATATATAAATATATATACATCTTGATTATACTTAATGTTTTAAATGTATAAGTTTATATAATTATTATTATAACATATGATTTGAAAAATTCTATTCACATTATTACTTATATAAAAGTATTACTTAAAAAAGAAGAGAAAAAATTTATAAAACAATTATAACTTTTTTCTTAAGTTTTGTGTTATTATAATTGTTAACTAAGTTTAAAATTTACAAAATATGTAGTTTCACTATTTCTTTTAGTTTTTATTTTGTATATCATGCAAAAAAAATATATTAAAAATAAATTTGTATTAATTTTTTAAGATTATTTGTATTAATCAAAGCGGATGAGATATCCGTAAATATTCGTAAATATCCGCAAATATCTATTTATTTTTCGGATATCCATTTTTCCGGATATCCGTATTTTTCCAAAGCAAAGCAAATCGAAAAATTAGATATCCGTAACATACGAAGCAAATCACAAATATCTTCAAAAACTCGGATATCCGATCCGTGTCCAGCCCTATCTGGACGTAGCCATTACAGCTAAATGGCTATATTAAGTTATAAACTTTGAATGAGTAGTAGTTAGTAATAGTCTATTCCTCACTATAGGTGGTATATCAAAATCTGACCATATATAGTATTAAGGACTTTGTAATTGATCAAAAGGAGTAGCTACATTAATATTCGAATAAAATCTTGATTATGACACTAATTGTATTTACTAATCTGTAATATATCTAAAACATTTTTGTATATTGCTCAATGAGAATTTGCATATGTCCAACTGGACCAACTCTGCTTCACTGAATAAAAAACAGATTATGTTAAGTGGTCGAGCTTCAGCCACCACCACATCACTTTAGGGCTTCAACGTTATGAGAAAGTTGACTGTTTTTTTTCTTCAAAATGAAGGTTGACTGCTAAACTTTCAAAGTTCCTCGTTTTCCTCCGAGAATCTTCGAAGTCACCTGAAACAAAGTAACTGGTTTTTTCCTACGTATCAGAGTTAAGGGAATACAACCTCAACAAATGTAATATCAAAATGAACACATCTTTTCTGTGAAGATCCAACAATATATATCCCCTTTCTGCATAGGGAGAACTGATCAAAACAGCATGTGGACTGTGAACTACAACTAGAAAATTGTGTACATAACACTCTCACTGTAGCTCGAGGCCTCTCGAATAGAGCAAGCATAGGTCTTTTACCACAATGCCAGTCCCATGGTGTGTGTGACTGATTTTATAATGTACTTTCATTATATAAAATACTTATAAATATAAAATATATAATACATTAAAAGAGTTATAAGAAGATGTTTTCTTTGTATTTACATATAATCCCTTACATCTCTGTGAATTATTTTAAATTTTGTGTGATTAATCATAGTTTATATTGCTTTTACTATTTTCTACTACTGAAACGACCATCAGACAGATGCATAGACTGTTCATCACACATTTTTCCAAATAAATGGAATGAGAAGACCCATCTTGTGTGACAAAAGTGGACAAACTTGACACATACCTTAATACGTGTACGTGACCGTGAGCATGAAAAGTAGACATACAAGTTGGCCAACTTGACCTCGTCTTATTACCAAAGAAGTCAGTTCTCATGATGATATACTCCTTTTTCTATTGACGGATAGATATTAATCTTACTATGTGTGGCCCAAACTTAGGCTTCTTCTACGGTTAGTGGAGAAGATTGCTTTCCGATTACGACCTTAGACCGAAAACATGAGGATTGGGTAAATTCGAATATAACTATTGGAAGTTCATAAAAACCCTAAAGATCTCATCATCTCGCAAGTATGGATTCACGTGTATCTCGATTGCTGCAGGTGAATTAAGTAGAAGATGACAAATGTCTTTAAGCGTATATCTAGACATATATTGATATGAATATTTACGTTACCTCATATATACGTGGATACGTATAAATCAGTTTTATACTTTTATATTTAGTGTAGTACGATATTATAGTGGACTGACTTACGGGGTCTGCTGTCTCGCGACTCACGACCTCATAACTCAAGTTTAATAAGTCTACTATAACTTTTTAACGAAATAAAACCAACTATAGCTTATAAATGTCAAGTCTGTTATATATGTTTCCTCACTACATTTATGCACAAAGTATGTTTGACAAAAGAACAGCGTTCACATAACCGTTGAAGTGAAATAATTAATAGTCTGTAGGCCATGTCAATATTAGTCCTAGTCAATATGTACATATATTTATTTGAAGTTTAATTTATGGGTGAATTTGCGAAATAATAAAAATCGAGAGTATAATTAGGTAGATGAATATGATTTTGACGTTATTGAGTGAGTAACATTTTGTCTTCTCCTAAGCCGGTTATACCCCCGCTACAAACAAGTTAGCGGTCAAAACATAAAAAGAGATGACATTGATGACTTAAGAGGTGTATCACATTCACTATGTACTGTTAACTAACTAACGAATCAAGCAAATACATCTACGTCACTTGTTTTCTTACCACGTACAAGTAAACTGTGCTATATAAATATTATATTCCATTTATAAAAGTACTATGTTTGATAGAAACAAACAAAACAGTTTCATACGAAACAAAAATATAAACCTTAAACTCAACTCCACACCTAAATACTAAATCCTAAACCTGAATCTCTAAACCACTACCCAAATATTAAATCTAACTTCCAATTATAATATTTTTTAAAAATAAAATAAAGCAAAATATATAAATTTTGAACTATGATTCTATACTATCTAAAATGGAATGGAGACTATTCTTGTGAACTAATGCATTTATGTTCAACCTTAACCCATCTCCAACCAAAATAGTATATAACACCAATCACATCCCAACCCTTCAATAATAAACCATATAACAATCCCACCATAAACCCCTAAATACTTAACCTTAAACCATAATTACTATACCCTAAACTCAAATATAAACCCTAAACCCAAATATAAACCCTCGACCTAAATAGACTGGAACTAAATAAATAGCATAATACATATTGGTGAAAATATGAAATGTTTATGTTATCATCGAAGAAGTTAATGCCAACTCCAACCTTACCCCCTCCACCTACAAAATACTGTACCCTAAACTTTAATCACTAAACCCTAAATCCAAATATAAACCATAAACCCAAATATTAAAAGTATGTAAAGCATTATCATTCTACATGAGGCATATAAAATAGAAAATCTGAAAATGTAGTTACACTCTAAAGATCATCTTAACATATTTCTCAAATATTTATATGGGTATGCCTTCATGGAAGATGGTAATGTTTACCATAATGTCAACCCCCCCATACATAAACTAAACCATACACAGAAATATAAACCCTAATCCAATGTCAACCCCAATCTTTCATAAACTAAACCCTAGCCACTAATCACTAAACTCTACATGGAATATAAACCTTTATCCAATCTCAACCTCAATCTTTCATAAATTAAACCAAAATTTCGAACTGCAAGTAACATGCATTTTCATTCTACATGAGTATATAGAATAAAAAAGGTAACAAACGATATAGCACAATACATGTATATTGTCTAAAATTTGGAGGTGTCTATGATTACAGAGAATGACGTAATGCTTACACAAAATTCATATTGATTGTAACAAAAAGAAATAAAGATTAATGGCATTAAAAGAGGTGGAAGAGATAAGATAATATGAATAGTATTCTCATTCAACATCACACTGTATTCTGTTTTATTTGATGTCATAATAAATTATGTTCCATTTACGTTCAATATATTATTTTCTCTTTACAAAATCATATACAGACTAATATAAAACACATGTATATATCAATACAAAACTCATATCAATAAAACATAAAACAACAAAGAACAAGATTGAACCATTTCTTTCAAGCATCGAATGAAATATAACTTACTAAATAGTACATTATATATTAATAAACATGACAAATAAGAGAAGAGCTGTTCCATTTCATAAAATAGTATAGAAATACTATTACTCTTCCAGCTCATCCATGACAAACCTGAAGAACAAAATGAAAAAGAAACACATGTTAGTATACAAGTTGAAAGGAAATGGCAGCATACGTGATATGCTACTAGTATATGAATTACTCTATGCTTGGGTTAAATGTTTAGTTGTGTCAATCGAAAATAGCCTATGCGAGTAAAGAAGTAACATATGCAATTAGAATTATACCATCTGAAATAATATAGAATATATATATGGAAAGGAACTGAAGGTCAGATGGAATGGAAAACGAACAGTATATTAGTTCTGATACGATTCTTCAGAAATAGCAGAAAATGGAATGGCACATAACCAGTCTCCAAAACTAAGATTTTCCATTTCAAATAGCACGTGTTTCATAAGATATTTCATTTCACAGAGAACTAAACTTGTTTTATCGTAAAAGGACTTTTCATTCTAAAATGACTATCCCCCTTCGCAGTAAACAGATGAGTACGACGAACCAAGAAAAGTTCAACCCTAAATCAATTTGTTTGCCTCAACTTACTAGATCGGGTATGCAACAGAAACGATGAGTTAGATTTATCAACTTAGAATAGACTAGGGCCGAATCTATTCCAAATAAGGGGAAAAACATTGAAATAATTTAATCTATGGCACAAAACATAGAACTTACAATATTGCAACATATCTTAACCTAATCGCCGATATGAAGGAGATGAGGCTATGGTGGTCGTTCATGCCGATCACACTTACGAACTCTTCTAGCAACCAATTTCACAAGCAGAGACGATTTCCCCTTCGCAACGCATTTCGAGGACTTACATGTCGTTAATTTGTTAACCCTGGTTAGAAGAGGCTCAGCCTGCGAGTACGAGTTTCCGTCTAAACTCGCTGAATCTCCTTCGAATTCCGAATCGGCGCGTTCGCTTGATGAACCTATGATGAGTGACGAGTTTGAACGGAAGACGATGGCTCCGCGGTGGATGGAAGAGCAATATACGACAGCTAATTTGCTGCTTGATTTCGTGGTTCAACAAATATTGGCCAGAAACTTTTCACATTCTCGGAAAATGACGAAGAAGAAGAAGTTACTTTTGGGAGATGTGTGACTTTCCGATGGCCACACATAGTTTTTGCCTGGTTGGATAATTAATATTTTTTTTTTAATTGCAAGTTACGCCGGTTGCGTTGAAGGCTAGCAGGGTAATATTATATAAAATACACTTAATATCGATGTATGGTAGGGCATTTGGGTATAGAGCTAAATATTGTTTTTCTCTTAGCTATACTGCCTAATTTCCCTTAATTTATACTATAAAACAAGAGGTCAGCTTATATAATTTTTTTAAATTATATTGTCAATGAACTGCTTACACTTGCATATACTAAAAGACTATCAAATAATTTAGTAATTCGTAAGTAAATTATTGTCAACTATGGTGTTTTTTTTGGGCTTATTAGCCAAATAGCCACATTTGAGTGATAAATTAGGTGAGTAGCATTGATTTTGACATAATTCAATGTCAGATTCTTTGAACACATTTCATCTGATTCTGTCCTTTTTCATAACAGGTTTCCAGTTGCAAGTGAGAAAGTAGGTGACGTCGTTCTTTTTGTACCGTGTTTATAATCACATATCAAACATCCACGTCACATGTTCATTAACCACATATATACACCGAATGTTCTATTCCATATATATCGCTGAAATAGTATAAGATTATAACTCCACTCATAACCCTAAATACTAAACATTATCCCAACCCCTATATACTGAACCATAAATCTCAATCACTATGCAACACCTAAGTACTAAACATTACCTGAACCACAACATCTAAAAAAATAATATACGGTAATATACATATGCACGTAGTGTTCTATTCCATGTCACTGAAATAGTATAGGAGGACGTAACAACATCCACAATCCTTAAATACTAAACACTATCGCCAATTCATAAATACGAAACTCTAAACCCTAATTACTAAACCCTAATTATTAAACTCTAAACCCAAATATAAATTATAAGCCCAAGTATAAATCCTAAACCCAAATAGAATGAAACAAAATACATAGCATATTACATATTAGTGAAATCATGAAACATATATGATTTCGTGGAATAAGTTAATGTTGACCCCAACCATACCCCTCACCTACTAAATATTAAATCCAAAATCCTAATCACTAAACCATAAACCCAAATATAAACCATAAAACCAAATAGAATGGAACAAAATACATAGCATAGTACATATATATTGGTGAAATCATGAAACATATATGATTGCATGGAATAAGTTAATAATGACCCCAACCATACCCCTCACCTACTAAATACTAAAACCAAAACCCTAATCACTAAATCCTAAACTCCGAATATAAACCAACTCTAATCACTAAACCCTTACCCAAATATAAATCTTAACTCAAATATAACCATAAACCCAAATAAAATGGAACAAAAATAAATGACATAGTATGTAAGAAGTTAATGCTAACCCCAACAATACTCGTGAAATTATGATATCTATAATTGCATGTAAGAAGTTAATGCTAACCCCAACAATACCCCTTCGCCTTCTAAATAACCCTAAAATATAATCTCTAGACCCTAACCTAAATATAAAATCTAAACCCAAATATCAAAATATAAAAAATACATTATATTATGTAATATTAAACTATATTATGTAATATTAAACTATACAGTATAGATCATAGTGAAATTTTTACATGTTCAAAAACATGTAACAAGAACTGTAACACGTAATCTCGCAAGCCTTTTCTAAGATGTGAAGATCCAATTAAGCCATGATTTACTTTTACACATAATAATTATTAATTTTAAATTTTTTTCTCTGCAGGTTACGCCAGTTGTAAGAAAGGACAATACTGTATTATTATATATATGACGGTATGTAAAGAAAATTTAGGAAAATTGGTTATTTGGTGAATTATGTTTTTTTTCCTTGCTATACTGTCCAATTTTTCTTTTTTTTTCCACTATGTTTTTTTGCTACTTATGGTTTTTCGCCGTTCGATAATAGAACTGGACCTTTTCACTCTTCCAATCTAAATGCATAGATTTGTATATGATAAAACATTATACAGTAATTATTCTATAAATTAATAATATTAGAACTTGATATTTTATTAATTTGCATAAATTTTCTTTTCTATACTTATATATTTTAAAATATGCTATATGTAAAATTATGACAAATATGTAATGATTAAATTTTATGTATACAAATTTATATTTTTTTATTCAGTTCTATAGTGTATAAAGTAAAAATTCTATAAATTAATAATATTAGGACATTGATTTTATTAATTTACGGAATTTGTTTTTCATATTTATATATTTTAAAATATGTGTTATGTAAAAAAATAAAGAATACTTGATTTTACGGTATATGTATGTTGATTGAATTTTTATGGATATAAATTTATATTGTTTTTATTCAATTATATAATGTACTTAGAAATATTTAAAAGAACTTAAAGATAAATTTCACTGTAAATAAAAACAAAATATTAATTTATTATGTTATTGAATTGTGTCATATTTTTAGAAGATGGTTCGGAACCAGTAAAAATTATTAATTTATGACACTTATTAATTTATCGAATTTTTAGCATGTAACTGAAATATATTTTTTTGAAATTAAAATCTTAAATGCCTAGAGCTAAACGGGCTTAACTAACACGGTTGGGCCTAAAGCAAATGAAAAGTTGCCACCAAGTCTTGTAACTAAGGAGTAAGTTAAAATAAATGAAAACCCGAGATTCGAAGCTCCACCGCGTGCTTGCCGTGAGTTTAGCCGTCGAATTCGAAGCTCCACCGCCGTAGAAGACCGGCTCTTCTTTCAGACTTTCACTACCTCCCGACATTATCTCTGCTCGGAATTCACTAGATCGTTGAGAAGGCAATCTCGTCTTCGCTGATTCGACGGTGAGAATAATGACTAGTGAATCCATTGAGGACGCAGAAGCCGTCCTCAGCGACGTCGAGATCGACGAGCCATCTCCCGTTGCTCTAAACGACCCGCCTCGTGAAGACGTACGAGACGAGAGGGTGACGGAGCTAATCGCGGAGCTCGATCGCGAGAAGAAGGCTCGAGAAGCGGCCGAGAGTTCGAAATCGGATCTCCAAGCTTCGTTCAATCGGCTCAAGGCTCTTGCCCACGAGGTGATCAAGAAGCGCGACGAGTCCAAGAGGTAACGAGACGAAGCCTTGAAGGAGAAGGAGAGTCTTTCAAAGGAGCTGGAGAGTGTGAGTAAAGGTAAAGATGAGATGAAGTTGAAGCTTGATGAGGTTGTTAGAGATAGAGATGCGTTGAAAGGAGAGATTGAGAAGGTATCTGGTAAAGTAAGGAGCTTTAAGAGTTTCACAACTCTTCCGAAGTCTCAGAAGTACACAGGCTTGGCTTCTGTTGCCTATGGTGTTATCAAGCCTGCGAATGAGATCGTGGAGGATCTCGTTAGGGAGATTGACAAGTCTAGGAATGAAGCTAGGGAGCAGGTGGACCAGCGAAACTACGAGATAGCTATTGAGGTTTCTCAGTTGGAGTCGACGATTAGTAACTTGAGGTTAGAGGTTGCGGAGAAGGCCTCTTTTGTTGATGATTTAGAGAGGGATGTGAGTGAGAAAGACAAGAGGATTGGTGAGCTTGAGAAAGATAAGTTAGAGAAGGTGAAGTTGTGGAGCTGAAGGAGTTGGTTGACGAGTATGATGGGAAGTTGAAGGCTTTGGAGGTGAAGATGGTTGCTCAGCGTCCTTTGTTGGTGGAACAACTGAATCTTGTTTCGAAGATCCATGACCAGCTTTACGAGGTTGTGAGGATAGTTGACGTGAATAGTTCAGAAGAGTTAGATTTGTCTGAGTCTTTCTTTATGCCACAAGAGACAGAGATGGAGGAGAACGTTCGAGCTTCGTTAGCAGGTATGGAATCTATCTTTGAACTGACGAAAGTGGTTTCTGGGAAAACACAAAGTTTGGTGGAAGAGAAGAGCCACGAAGTGAAGAATTTGAATGAAACTGTGGGTCTGTTAGTTAAAGAGAAGGAACATATTGGTACTTTACTGAGGAGCGCTTTGTCCAAAAGAATGATAACGGAGCAGCCATCCCAAAAAAGCGAACTGTTTCAAGCTGCAGAGAATGGTTTGAGAGATGTTGGTGTTGATTTCAAGCCCACTAAACCTTTAAAGGATGAGAATGTTCAAGACACACGTGATATCAATACTGTTGATAATAGTACAGAAGAGAATGAAATATATTCTCTGGTTAGTGTTTCTCTACGTCATTTATGTTTTACCAGCTTCATTCATTTGGGTCCCTTATGATGTGTCCACATTTGAATGCAGGCAAGCACATTGGAGAATATTGTTAAGGCATCTCAGGTCAAGATTGTTGAACTGCAGCATTCGTTGGAGGAATCAAGGCAAACTCTCAAAAATGGAACTCCTTTATATCTAGTTGCTTTGATAGAGGACATTTATTTAGTTTAACTAGTAAAGTAAATGAGTAGGTTCAGAGCATAGGGTCGCCTAGGAACCACGGGTATCATTATCCGAACAAGTCCAAATCGTAGGAATCTGATTCGCACAGCAATATATTGGGAACACTAACTTCCACATGTGCTTGCGACATCGCAATTGATGTTTACTGAAAGTCCGTAGAAGTAACTATTTGTCCACAGTGATCATTTTCTTGCTTTTGTTGGTGTAACTTACGTGGACCACTTTGGTTTTGTAAATCAACCAGGGAAGAGACTAGTTCTCTTAAGAAACAATTGGACTCGCAGACAAAGGAGCTTCACCAGAGAATGCGCCAAATAGAAGAACTTAAAGAAAAGGAGAGAATAGCGAATGAAAATGTGAGTGGATTTCTGCTTGCTGTAGAGTTGTGAAGTTAATTGTTTTAATTTGTCAATGCATGATTGAATTTATATACGCTGCCCCGAGAAATTGAGTTTGTTTAAACTCTTTTGATGCTTAGGTTGAAGGGCTTATGACTGACATTGCTGCTGCTGAAGAAGAAATAGCAAGATGGAAAGTAGCAGCCGAGTAAGAGGCTGCTGCTGGTGGAGCTGTTGAACAAGACTTCACATCACAGGTGCGTAATAAGTCCTTGTGTTAGTCTAGTGCATGAGCATTGTAATTTACCCGAAATAGCTTGTATTAGATTATGTCAGTGTTGACAGCTCAGCAACTAATAGTTGAGTCGGTTAGCTAGAGAGCTAACAAGCTAAAAGGAAGTTTAGGAGAATGAGTTGGGTATTCAGGATTTTATAGGGTTCAGATTCAATATCGGGCAGAGATTAAAGATCTTATTAATCAAGTATGTCTATGGTGTGTAGTTCTTGGTGAAGTGAATAAAGGAGTTTCGCTGGTTTTGGATCCTTTCAACAAAGAGTGATGGTCTGAACTCTTATTGTCCTTGTCTGTTCAGCTGCATGTGCTTAAAGAAGAACTTGAAGAGGCAAAGCATGCGATTAAAGAATCAGAGAAGAAACTAAAGTTCAAGGAAGAGACGGCTGCAGCAGCCATGGGTGCAAGGGAGGCAGCAGAGAGATCTCTGAAACTCGCAGACAATAGGGCAACTAGGCTGAGGGAAAGAATGCAAGAGCTAAACCGTAAAGTCGAAGATTTAGAAACCCATCGAGATACGAATAGTTCAAACAGAGCTAGATACGTATGTTGGCCATGGCAACTTCTCGGGATTGATTTTGTGGGAGGTCGAAGAGTTGAGTCTGAACAACAACAACACAGTTCGAACGAGATGGAACTCGCTGAACCTCTACTATGACGAAATCCGGTACTTTATACAGTTACTCTTCAGTATTTAGTTTTGATTCTTATGTATATTCTAGCTGATAAAGTTTTAAAGCATGTTTTCCTGTTGTAATGTTAACACCCATCAATAAATCTGGAAGTTACGATCTTTTTGTTCACATTCGCAATAGTGTAATAGGCTGATGCCTTGCCAAAGTGTGACATGGATCAAGAGAATGTCATTTTTGTTGTAGCCAACGAGCTTACGTAACAACCCGTGAGATTTGAATTTCCACGTGTCAGTTGTGAGTTCACCTCGGGAGAACAAGGAGCTCTCCACAACGCACCACTTCACAACACGTGTCAGAGAAACAGTAACCACAGAAACACAACAGAGAGACACATTTTCGATTTATTTCGTTATAAAAGACGAATATCAAGTCACCACCACAATCATTGAAAGGTGATGAGTCTCTAACCACAACCTCTCTCGTGGTCACACGTGGTTAGACCACCGCTAGTTAAAAAAAAAATCGCCCACCGGAATGTGAGTGGCGGCTAATCCTTCCTCTCTATTTCTTCTCTCCCTTTGAAGATTTTCAAACTCTCAAACTTTAAACTCACGCTTCAAAATCTCTGTGGATAGGATACAGTAACAAGAAGTTACAAAAAATGGGTCTTTCGCAGTTTCCGACAGCTTCGGAAGGAGTGCTACCACTTCTGGTAATGAACACGGTTGTTTCAGTTTCTCTGTTAAAGAACATGGTGATGTCTGTTTTCCGAATTGTTGGAACCGATACTGAAGCGTCCATGGAGATAGAGCAGCGTGAAGAGGATTGCGTTAGGAGGAGGAGAAGAAGAATCTCGATAACGCAGTTCAAGTCTCTGTGTGAGAACAGAGGAGGAGAAGAAAATGAAGAAGATGAAGAAGAAGAGGAAGGTGTTGAGTGTTGTGTGTGTCTTTGTGGGTTTAAAGAGGAAGAGGAAGTGAGTGAACTGGTTTCTTGCAAGCATTTCTTCCACAGAGCTTGTCTAGACAACTGGTTCGGTAATGATCACACAACCTGTCCTCTTTGCAGATCCATTCTCTAGTGGTGGTGGAACTACCTTGTTTAACACTTTCCTTTTTTTTTATTTTGCTTTTGTTATGAAAACACCAACATTCTGTATTCTCTGTTTTGTCCCCTTTTCTGCTTTTTTTACCAGTTTGGTGTTTTATGTTTTCCCCTTTTTTAATGGAAACGGGTTTTTTGCATAATAATAAAGGACTTGAATTGCTGTGTTTTAAGCTCTTCTGATTACACTTAGATGACACTATATGCATGAAATCTTATATCTTGTATTTGCATATAGAAGAATATATTTGTTTGAAATTGGAGATTATTAGGGTTTTCTACATTAAGAAAGAAAACATATGAATCTAGAAACGTCTGACCCATTCCTGGGATAATGATTTTACAAATGAATATGGATTTTGATAAAGCCATGAATCGAACACTCATCCAAATAATAAAAAGGGTAAAGTTGGATTAATGACACTTCTATCGCTCAAATATTTCATATTGATATTTAAATCAAACTAGATTCTGACCCGCGCGGTTACGCATGATTGTTTATATATAATTTATATTTCTAAATTAAAATTTTAAATTTGATAATATTTTATAAATTTTGGTTTGTGTGAATTGTATTTTTTTGGTTTTAGGTTTGGTTCTTGTTTGATAGTGAGTTTTTGTTTTCGATTCCAGAAATATAAAAATCGTTTGGTTATTTATGAATTTGGGTTTGGTTTGAATTTAGTTTTTTTTTTTAATTTTGGGTTTGGTTCAAAGAGTAATGTTAGGAAGCCAATGAAATTTAATCTTCAATTCGAATGCGTAGATCTGAATAGGGATATAAAATTTCCGATTTTGATTTTGATTTAAATAGCTATATTTTTTATTATATTTTCTCGATTTAAAGTTTGGTCTACGCTCTGTGCACAAATATTCCTTTTCTTTTGAAATTAATAATAGTTAACCTTTTAAATTATCAAAAAATAATATTTTATTTTTGTTAAAGATTTAGGAGTAGGTACATTTTTCCTGGCATAAGATTATAATATATAAAATTTACTATATATATATTATTCAGCTAATAATATTTTGTGTATTTATTTCATTAATAAATATAGTAACAACTATAAATTTTGACAAAAAACAACTATAAACAGTGTCAATATAAAAACATTGTTTTATACTATAATTTATGGTGCTCGCATCAGCTGTTATGTACTTAAATAAAACTTTAGGTGCTTAGAGCAGTAACATTATTGGAATAACTCACAAGAAGTTTTTAAAAATTTATACAATATAATATTATATTGGGTTTTCAAAACATTGGAAAATTCAACCCAAAGGTTAAGTGTTTCAAAAATATATATATACAATATACTATAGTTTATGGTGTTTAGATTTCACTGAAATTTACAGACTTATACTTCCCAATTAGCTGCCACAATACTATAACTGTTGTATCAACTCATTCCTATGACATGCTTTTCTTCGTACATAAACTTGTTTGATCTTTTATGCTGAGGAGAATCAGTAGCGAGAGAAGGAGAAGTAGCGTGAAAGTTATTCTTTTGAGGAGCATGAGGCTTGATTATAACTTCTACGCATATACCGCAAGAGATCTTTGAATGACTTCAAATGCCCTTCACTAATTTCTCTCATTCTTTGTAGTACTGGAAAACATTTTGACCTGTCTGCATTTTTTATGCTCTCTGAAATCATGAGCATCCATCAACTTCTTCAGCTGGGTGCTACTCTTGATCCTAGAAAACACCTCGTTTCCATCCTGTAAACATAAAGCACTTCTACAAAAAGAAACAATGAGTCTGATCTTGAGCATCAATACATTGCCATTATAGGTTAGAGACAAAATAAAATAAAAAAACTAAAATTGTAAAAGTCGTAAAGTGGAGCACAAACTATTAAAAAGAGGTTTTTATACGGGGAAACTATTCGGAAACGGACTGCAAATGCATCAGCAAATATGTAGCCAGATAATTCATTAGATTGATACTCATGTTCGCAATGAAAGTTGTCACATACTAAATGTATTCAACTTTATTTTACATCATAGTCTTCAACCGTATGAACATCAAAAAGTTTTACATTATCCTTATAAAGATGTAAAAACCTTTGAACAGGAACAACAACCAACAGCTTTACAAAAACTTAAGAGCTAAGAGAATAGGTAAGGTTTCAAAATTTTGATAAAGAATTAGCAAAGTGAAGCAAACGTGTAAACACTAAACATAAGGATGATACTCTGCTCCGCGGGTTTCGTAAATATCAATGGGTTTTGGATCTAAACAAAAAAGGTAAGACCCTCATCAGACGCCGGTACAGGTAGTACAAAAAAGCCTTATCACACTTAGACACGACACTGAAATAGAAAACCTAAATCTTAGCACATAAAGAATTTACCTGACCCTCGACCTTGAGGTTGATGTGAGCTCCTCTGAGTCTGTGTTTCGTGTCTTCTTCCTGGGCTGCAGACATCCTTATTTTCTAAGATTCTCCTTACGGTGAGCAAATTTGTGTGAGAGAGAACGGAAAAGGATTTAGGCGATGAGCAAAGTGAGTGATGGCTGAGAGATTGTAAATAAATAAAGGATTGATGAACCTCCAAATGGCCGTAGGGTATCTCAGACCGTTGATGCCCTTCTTCGATCAATATGTTTTGATTAATCAGGGTTTCGACACAAAGTGATTGCTCCATCCTGTAAAAAAAGCAAAAACTCACAGCAAAGATCATTCTAAAACAGCTCTTAAAACAATCGTTAATCACCAATTTTGATATTTAGATCGATGCCTACTAATCTCAAACCAAATACCCAGCATCTCAATTGAACAACTCTTAAACTCAATTCTTAGTGTCACAAACACACAAAATCACAGTGTACATCTCTAGTTCAATTGTTATCAATCTTTAGATCAATCCATACGAAAAATCTCAATTTAGCAACAAATGATGGGAACAACGGCGAAAATGAGAAAGAGAGGAAGAAGATGAAAACGACTGCGTTGATGACAGTAAAAGATAAATTAAAATAAATGGGTGAATTTGTGAGATGACCATAGTAGCAAAAGAATTAAACAAAATAACCATAGCTTGGAAGGTGTGTCAATTTAGCACATCAATAGACATTTTACTCCTTCAGAAGCGCGTGAGTGTTTGCATTATAAACACAATAACCAAATACCATTCTACTTATACAAACGATATAGAATAGTCTGTTTCAAATATAAATACAACTATAGAAGAGAATTAATTATATTAGTATTGTTTATTTGTAGAGTTCAAAGTCATTTAAGAAATGTCTAATATGAAAGAGAATATTTATTCGTATAATAGATGTTTAAGTGTATAATATAGAATGTGAAAGAAAAAAATTATTTATATAGTACAAATAATAAAAAAAATTATCATTCTATTATTTGTGGCCATATAGTATAATATGTGGAAGTATATAGGAAAAAAAGTCAATTGGGCAAAAATCTTAAAACTATGGTGAAATTAACAATCTGTCTTGAACAGTGTTTTTTTGGACCGCACAATGTTGGTATACTAGCAAAAAAAAAAACATTTATCTCTTCAGTTTCCATAGGCATATATGATTAAAGATAGGGGCAGATGTATCTTAAGTTAAACAGTTCAACACATTACATCCATTTATTTAGCTAATTATCAAGAAAGTGGTGTATAGAGAATGCAATTTCTCAAAGGGAGGGAGGGAGGGAGGGATATTGAATGCTTTGAAACAATTCTATTCTATGATACATAAATAGAATATAATAAAAAAATAAAATATAATACAACAATATATTATTTGAACATTACATATAAGATAGAGAGAAAAAGACAAAGATGAGGGAAAGAGGGAGAGGAACATAAAGATGAAGATATGGCAGAAACATATATGAAACCCAGAAAAAATAGAAATTGTATAGCTACAATTCTATTCTATTTTTTATAAATAGAATAGATTCGTATTATAAATGTATATATTTAATTTTATAAATATATGTTAGTTTTACAAAACTCAAAAATGTCATATACAAAAAAAAAATCTATGTTTTTTATAGACATATAAAAAATTTGAATATATAATTTTTAAACTTATAAAGTTAATTAAAAGAAAAGTGAAAGTGAGAAAGGATAATATAGTAAATATTATAGAAATATCATAGCCATTTGATTGTAATGAGTATAGACTTAATTTTGTTGTTTGCTATAGTCATGTCGCCAAATTTCCCAAAATAAAATTATTAGACTTCTATATCAATCATTTTGAAGCGTGTATACATTTAGTCACAACATTACTTAATAAGTCAAAAAAAAATATGCCACGGTAAAATTTAAATAGGATTCTATTTTAATAGTGTAGATAATATTGAAAACAAAATCTAATTAATTTGTAATGTTTTAAAAGTCATTTATAATATGGTTGATGTTATTATCTTAGAATTTCTAATTTGACTTTTTGTCCTTTCGTCTATTTCTAATTATTATTATTGTTAAATTATTTAAATACCTATTAAAATTTTAAAATTTAAATACTCTAAAATGAAAGTACTCAAGAAAATTACCAATTATAGTTTTAAATTTTTATTTCCATGCACCCTTTTAGTAGATAAAGGAAACAGACGACATCAATCTTCTTACAAAAACCACAGTAAGAACCAATGGACTAGACGGCTCTAGACGCTAAACCTCAGTAAGAACCAGAAGATGGTTCCACACAAGAAAAAGGAAGAAGACAGAGCACAATACATCAATATAATTCAATACAATATATATAAAATATGGTATATGTCCTTATTGTGTTTTTTAAATTATTCATCCCCAATGGACTAGACGGCTCTAGACGCTCTTAGTCGTCGTCCACTTACAGAACTTCCTATGCTCAAACTTGATGAATTCATCTGCTTCCTTGTCAACATCTACTTCTTTCGTAGCCTCTCTCCTACTCATTCTCTCGCTCTGAGTCCTCCTCATATCCTCATACTCCAAGACATGGATCGGTTCTTCAGCTGCAAAGGAAACTCGAAACTCCTTCACCGAGTCGCGGTGATGAGGATGATGATGAGATTTGTGGTTAGAGGAGTTTCCAAGTGTCATTCTTCTTCAAATGAAAAACCCTCTTTAGCTCTTTTTTTCTGTTCTTGAATATGATTTTGTTAGTGATACCTTTGAAACTATAGGAAGTATCCTTATATAAGGGATGTAATGTGGTACATGAAGAAAACATAAAAAGACGAGGGTGAATCGTATTCCCCTTTTTTTTATTACGTCTTTGCGAGAAAATATAGCAATATAATATGAAGGCTTTGGCCGATTTAATATTATTCGACGCACATGTCTACAAATATGGTATAATGATAGTCTAATAGATAAGGATCTAATACGATATAGGGTTAAGAGATAATTAGCTTCAACAATAAGCAAGTTTATTGATTCGAGAACATTTTACAATACATACCACATTATTGGGACCCTTGAGACGTGGGCCAACGGGTTATAAGGTTCAAAGCCTCAAAGGTATATGCCATGAGTATAAAAGGAACGGTAAATGGTAGACTAGGTAGTTACTGTTGGTTATTCGTCCTAGTTTGATTTGATCGAATTAGATGCCTTAATAATGCGCAATTTTGAGTGGAAAACGTAAGAGAAACGTGGTCCTATATAAAGATTTGTATTTGTTGCGTGGTCAAAAAGAGATGCAGCTTTTTTTTTTTTTTTTGCAAACCAGGTTGATCCGGCCCATCGCTGGTTTGACTTTGCACCATGAAACAAGCCCAAGCGCCTTAGAAAGAGGATGTGAGAGTCCAACTTGTAATCGTTTTTACAGTTATTTTCTATAATAATCTAAACTATGCCGAAGCCCAACTAATCCGGAGTTGGAGTAGCTCAGTGGTTAGAAATGTACCATGTCAGATATTCAGAAGTGAAGTTGACATTTAACTGCTCTAAGCAATTTAACGTCTTGCATTCATCCAGTCAACTATCACCCGGCTATCACCATTAAGTTCGTTTTTACAGTTGTCCTTTGTAGTCTCATGATAGACACCAATTTTATACTGCCCTTTGAAGCACTTTAAAGGCCAATATCTTCAGGAGACGAATTTTTTAATACCTAGAAAAAAATATATGTTTTTGACAAAATTTAAACATCTGAAATATTGAACCAAGATTGATAAGTGAACGAATTATCAATAAATATATGTATCAGACATTCGAAGATAGTGAGTTTTTAAATGTTTTTTTTTTCTAACATCTAGTGAGTTTAAATGTTTTACACACTCTTAAGTAATAGAAACCCTTCTATACATAAAGCCAATAAATACAAGACACAGAGAAGAAATGAGAAATAGAAATGTTACTATCCGGCTGGCCATCCAAATGGAGAAAATTTGTAGGGATCCGATTTCAAACACCGGCGGTCTAATTTAACCTGTTTTGGTGTCCGGTCCAAGAAGATTATAGGCCTACGTCAAGAAAAAGTTCTTTGGTTAACAACAAAAATGAAACGCAACCTTGTTTGGTTACTACTCAGTAGCTAGCAAAAAGATCCATGATACTCGAAAGAACAAAAAACACTTAAGCGAACCTACTATCCCAGCGACTACTTAGCCGGTTCATCCCCGGTGCTAGAAGCACCCGGCTTAGCCATAGAATCTTGAAGTACGTTTGTTGCCTCAACGCTCTTGGTACGTTGCAGGGAAGGAGTTCGGTGTAGCCTGCACCTAAATGAGCCCGGGTGAGTGGTCGGTGAACAAAGGCAATTGGTCTTAGTGATGCTGGTCTGACGAGATAGCCCGCCAGTGCTCACTGCTGCAGTACTCTCCATGGTAGCTTCGATCTCGGTTTTGTCGTTCATAATTTCAATATGAAAGGTAAGAGGATTCGAGATGAATAAAGAGTTATCCTTCTTTGTGTTTATATGGTCAATTTTAGATTTGAATAAGCTATAACTTCCTTTTCTGTTTGGTCATCACGAGAATGATGATGCCTTCCATTAAGGACCAACTATATCCTTCAACTTGTCATAATGCTTCAACTACTCCTATTCCCACAAGCCACGTCAGTCCTTTTCTTGTGTTTAATGGATGATGATCATCCATGATTATTACTCCCATCAATTATCTAGTATACACTTTCTTAAGTGCAGTTTAAAAGTATATATTAAATTGTACAAAAGGAATTTGTATAGTGGCCTCTTTTATTTGCAATCCAAAATTTTAATTTTATACGAATACAATGCAATGCACTGAATATAAAAGGGGTAAGTAGTTAATAGCCGGCCAAAAAGGGGTAATCTATAAAACAACAATTATTAATAAAAATAATTATCGTAACAACTGACGTCAAAAGACAACCTATGGCAGATGCCTTAAGCTTCAAGAGTGCTTCGCGATATTCATTCACTCTGTTTATTCATTCGATTCTATATGTTCTCGATTTATACCCCATTTGGGAAAATATAGATGTGTTTTTTTTTTTTTTTTGGTAATCAATATAGATGTGATTTCTTAGCTAATGCAGCTCTTTGTGCATTCCTAAATTCGCTATTACAAGTAGGACTGGACACGGATCCGATATCCGGGTTTTTGAAAGTATTTATGATTTGTTTCGTAAGTAACAAATATCTAATTTTTTTATTTGCTTTGCTTTGAAAAAATACGGATATCCAGAAAAACAGATATCCGGAAAATATATAGATATTTGCGGATATTTACGAATACTTATGGATATCTCATTCATTTTGACTAATACAAATAATATTAAAAATTCGATACAAATTTTTTTTTAATTTTTTTCTTCATGATATAGAAAATTAAAATAAGTATTGAAACAACATATTTTGTAAATTTTAAACTTAGTTAACAATTATAATAACACAAAACTTAAGAAAAAAGTTATAGTTGACATTTTTTTTCCTCTTCTTTTTATGTAATACTTTTATTTAAGTAATAACGTGAATAGATTTGTGAACCATATGTTAGAATAATAATAATATAAACTTATACATTTTAAACTTTAAATATAATCAAGATTCACATGTATTTATATATTGCCAGGGCGCATATCCGGTTCCCAAAATTTTAATATTTGTGATTTGTTTCGATTTTAACGGATATTGATTTTTATTATTTATTTTACTTCGAAACTTTACGGATATCCATAATTTTTGGATCGAATTGAATCAAATTTAACGGATAAAATGCTCATTCCTAAATACATACCGAGTAATTCTATTTTTCCTGTTTAATGAAGCTTTTGCACTGTTCGAGCTCAAATTAATTTAAAATTACCTAACTTAAAAGATATTGGATACTGTTTGTATTTTATTATTGATCTTGACTAATTATTCACCTTCTTTAATTAATAACAAATTTGATAACAATAATAAAATTAATCATCAAAGTTCTCACAACTATCAGAGTTCTAATGATTTATTTATTCTCAGTAAAAAGAGTCTTCTTAAACCTTAAAGGATGGATTATCCTCTTCACCTTTGAAGTAGATTTCCTAACCCAAATATGACATGAAAAATTCTCCGTATTAGCTTGATATTTTCCTCCGTACCAAATACATACATACATATTTTCAAAAATAATAATAACATTGCATATTTTCATACGATGTATTATTGTGCCTAATACCTGAATTACCCAAAGAAAACACAAGTATTTTGTTGTTCAAAAAAAAAAAAAAAAACACAAGTATTTAGACAATTATCCTTTTCAGATTTAAAATATGTACTTCCGATTTAACGATATTGTAAACATCAGAATATGTGCTTCCTATGATTTGAGGGTGAGAGAAAAGATGAAAAAAGCAAGAAGGCAAAGGCTGTCTTCATGAATTCTGAAGTCAACTTATTAGAAAATATCTAATTTCTAGAGATCTCCTTTTGTCCTTTTGGTGTTGTCTTTTTCCCCGTATGTTTTACTTGTTCTTCGTAACTTTGCTTATATACTCGACATATGTCATATATCATCAATTAGTTGTTCTCATACACTACTGTACCCCAAAAAGCATACTCAGATAAAATTTCTTTCTTTTATTTTTTAAAGATAAATATTGCCCTTGCAAAAATAATCTATCATGGGCGATAAAACTGATCATACAACTAAACAGAAACAAAGGACACAAGACTTTTGAGCTAGATACCCATAACCTCATTTCTCATAACCTTAAAGAAACGTACGAATTCGTCCAAAAAAAAAAAAAGTACGAATAGCAACAATAATGGTCTAATAATCATGAAAGCAATACTGATAAAACATTCCGCCATTTCCATTCTGATGCATCTTAGCTGCATCAAACCCACTCGCATGATCGGCCCAAGCCAACTCTCCATGATACTTCACCTGATTGAATCCGTTTCCTTCCACATTGATGTGATTCGGTACACCAAGATCTGTCTGAAAACCGTTCTCTAGCATTGTCGGGAAAACACCAACACACGGTTGGTTGGTCTGAGGAGGGGTTGAAGTTTGTTGAGAGATAGGTTTTGGCAAGAACCCTTGAACAACTTCTTGAAGAAGACCAGACCCAGCTGGTTCTGGTTCGAGGATTGATATCATGTTGTCGTTGTCGATGGTACTTGACCTCTTTGCTTTAGGCGAATGATCTTCGAAAACATTGTTAGCGTTAGTGAAGGGATCGTTAACGAGGCCGCTTACGTTAGAAATATTGTAGTGTGGGTAAGCGAAAGGAGAAAGAGGCTGAGAGTTTAAGACGTCGCTTGTCGTTGTCGATGGTACTTGACCTCTTTGCTTTAGGCGAATGATCTTCGAAAACATTGTTAGCGTTAGTGAAGGGATCGTTAACGAGGCCGCTTACGTTAGAAATATTGTAGTGTGGGTAAGCGAAAGGAGAAAGAGGCTGAGAGTTTAAGACGTCGCGTAGAAGGAACATGTTCATCGGAGGAGGCGAGAAAAGACTGTGGTGGTAAGATTCAAGTGGGTAGACGAAGTTGGTTCGAGCTTTAAGACCACGCATGGCTCGAGCGGCACAGTCGTATGCGCAAGCTGCTTCCTCGGCTGTGTCAAATGTACCGAGCCATCGTCTCTCCTTCGACATAGGATCGCGTATTTCAGCAGCGTAACGACCCCATGGTCTACGCCTAACGCCTCGGTACCTTATGGTTGTGCCACCGGAAGCGCCGCCGCCAGGGGCAGCTTTTGCGATGGTTACACCTCCGGGAGTGCTAGGAGCGGTGGAGGAAGTTCTTGATGGCTTTCTCTTAAGGGAATGGTTGTTTGTTTCTCTGTGCTCAGCACCTTCAAGTCTCATGATTGCCTCTTCCATGGTTTGACCTAAGGAAGGTTTTTTTGTAAGCAAAGAAAGTATTTGTTTTGTTCTGTGGGCTATCTACGGTTTTGAGTACCTGAATGTGATGATGGTAGGTGATAACTTATTTATAGATAGAGATTAAAAAACTACACTGTTCATTTTAAAATTTTAAATAAAAGAGACTTGCGTCTTTTTGACTTCTGACCACTCTATCAGTGATGTAGAATGCAAAAGTAGGTTTAGTAGTTAACGAAGCTCATGTTCTACGTTCGGAATTGTGTCTTTATTTTTCTACGGACTTGCATAAAATTGGAGTAATATGTTACATGAATTTTTGATAAGTAACAATAACGTAGTTATTATATTCTCCTTTTATCTTCGTTATTGTCAAGAGTATAAAGGTGTCTCGATCATGCTAATTTATATCATTTCGATTTATTCTTTTGTTTAAGTGTAAGACATGGATCTTTCAGAAAACTTTCTTGAAAACAACTGAAACTAAACTAATAAAAATTGAACACTGAATTGCCATTTCAAAATGTTCCCCGTTCTAACTAATTTGAAACACACAAAAGTTATTTTGACTAGTTATGTTTTGAAGTTTTAACTACTATATATCGTCTAAAATGGAAAATGTGATTTTTTGCACTCAAACATTTCTAACTAAACATTAAAATCACATTATTACAGTGCTGAAACTTATATTAATTTATTGCTGAAATTACACTAACTTTAACACTAAAGTGGTGTTATGGTAATAACAATAAATCAAATTAGTTAAAATGATATTTTGACAGTAGATTGTAGCTGGGAAAGGAAATTATGATGTTGTGAGTTGAAAGGAGAGGAATTGAGAATCGTGAAATAATGTCTCTGAATTAATAACACTGGCAGCGCTCAGAAATTGTTCCTTCTACATGAGGTTATGTTTTGTCTGTTCTTTTTACGAGATTATGGCCGATTTGCTTAGTTAGGGTTTTGCTCTCTGTATTTATTTGTAAACCTAAGTCACGTGGATTTGTCTCAACTAGGGCTCTTTCTTCATGGTGTGTAGCCAGCCTCTTTGGGGTTTCCCAGTGTTGCTTGATTGTAACTAATGACCTCTCGCGTTTACGGAAATTAATGTCCACTTCATATATTTGTGTTGATTAAAGTCCAAATAGTTTTTAAAGGAAAATTTTCTAAATCTCTTTTTATATATAAGTAAAATGTTAAGATTCATATCGCTAACAGACAATAAAAAAATGTTAAGATTTATCCTCAATCTCTTTCACCATCTTGATTAATGTCGGTAGAGTATCTTAAACCGATGAAGTGATATCACGTCGCTACCGTCCGACTCCGAACCCAAATGTTTGTGCCAAATGGTTTCGCAGGATCTAGAACCTCTATTTTACTGGGAGAGAATATTAGTATATTGATAAAGAGTTGTGCGTACAAGCTAGAATTGGAATGTTGATCACATAATATGGTAAACTTAACATATTTTTTTTTTAAATCGAAGCATGCATGAACGATCTTTTTGGAAGGCCAGACTATATACTACATAAAAACAAAAATATTTTGCTCGATAAGAGTTAATCTAATTAAGGTGCAACTGAAAACCATTTATAAGAACATACAGAATATAAATATATAGAACGAAGATGAATGGAATAGTAGCAATCAGAAAAATAAAATGAATAAAGCAGAAATTAAGTGTTTCGTTATTTCTTCTACCTTAATTTACGTTGCAGAATCTTTTTAGAAAATAACTATTTCCTCCCATTTTTTAACAAAAATTTTCTGAATGTTTTCTAGATGATTTTATTATAACTGGAACCTTTTCCATGTGGGATCAAATGAAATGATTCCTTCCACATATTCTTAAATGGAAGGATTTATTTATTTTTGTTTCACTTAATATGTGGAATTGTTTTAAAGTGTTTTCAAACTGGTAAATATTTTATGAAATTGTATGGAATGATGCATTCCAAATAATTTTATCCCAGCATCGATAACTTTCTTAAGTTAATAATTTGGATCAAAAATAATAATAATTTTTTTAAAGATTAAATTTGAGCTTGACGGAAGCGTAACTGTCCATAGTACCGGATACTAGTTTGCTTTACATTAAGATAAAATTAAATTATAAATTAGATCAGAGTTGAAATATTGCTTGAACCAGAAGAGAAAAAAGATAGAAGGCAAAAATGAAGCGGCAAAGCTAGGGAAGTAGGTTACATGCAACGGTACGACATTAAAGTTGGTACCAGAATTGTCTCCTCTCTCATAAACGCGTGGGTTTTTCTCTGCGCTATGCCTCACTTCTCTATGACTATTATTGTGCATGTGTTCGACTTTTCTTATTTGCACACACGAACGTATCATGTTATATAGATCGCCAAAAAATATAAAACGCAAACTACGACGTTATATATATGGTTCTCAACTCAACTACACAAACTACGGCATGTACTCTTTTTCTATTTTTCTGGGGTCAAAACTAGCCCACGTTACATATCTACGCTATTCAACTAAAATAACGCATGTCAAGTTACACTAACAAAAGCCTACGTTCAAAAAAAGTTACAATAACAAAAATGGCTTATTTGTCAACTAGCCATATTTTGGAAAAATTCTTTAAAAATACACAGACTAATTTTTATTTACTAATAAAATACACGAATTATTTTGGATCCTCGTTTAATACACGAACTATTTTGGATCCCCGTTTAATACACGAACTAATTTTCGTTGCCTATTAAATACACAAACTTTTGAAATTTGCAGATTTTACATATCATTTTAGACGGCGTTAACTATATGTAACGAAAATGAAGACGGTGTTAGTGTTTAATTAACACATGTTTAAATTGTGAAAGGAAATTTCTTTAAAAATACACAAACTATTTTCATTTGCTAATAAAATACACGAACTATTTAGGATCCCCGTTTAATACACAAACTAATTTTTGTTTTCTATTAAATACACAAACTTTTAAGATTTTCAGATTTTACACATCGATTTAGACGATGTCAACTATGTATAGCAGAAGTGAAGACAATGTTAGTGTTTAATTGAGCATGTGGTTAAACAGTGAAGAAAAAAATCCTTAAAAGTCATCCGATAGATTATATTGTTAGCTTTCTTCTCCATTACACTTAGTGTAAATTTTTTTTTTGATGAAATTTCAATTTTTTATCATAGTATAAAGAATATATGTAGAACTTAATTCATAACACTAAACTTATTTATCATAGTGTAAATTAACCTTGAATCATTATCACTACTATCAAATCGAAGAACAAGAATTAGAAATGCATAACACTAAACTAATTCCAAAATCAGAAACTCATTTAAAATTATGTAGTTTTCTTCGTCTTTTTCACGACATGGAAATTGACTCTACTTCGAATTGATATAAAGATAAATCAAAGTAAAGAAGAAAAAAAGAAACATAGTTTGGATAGTAAAAGAGGTTGGAACAGATTAGAGTGTCAAACTCGAATTAAAACTAACTCAAATTAATTTTAATTGGCCTAGAGTGAGCGTGCTTTTCACACTTAAACCACTTGTTTAATTAAAACGTTGTCTTCACTTCTGTTAAACATAGTTGACATCGTCTAAATCGATGTGTAAAATCTTCAAATTTCAGAAGTTTGTGTATTTAATAGAAAACAAATATTAGTTTGTGTATTAAACGGAGATCCAAAAATAGTTTGTGTATTTTATTAGCAAATGAAAAATAGTTTGTGTATTTAAAAAAAAAGATATTTTCAAAATTTAAACACTAATGCCGTCGTCACTGCCGTTAAATATAGTTAACGCCGTCTAAAACGATGTGTAAAACATGCGAATATCAAAATTTTGTGTATTTAATAGGCAACGAAAATTAGTTCGTGTATTAAACAGGAATCCAAAATAGTTTGTGTACTTTATTAGCAAATGAAAATTAGTCTGTGTATTTTTAAAGAATTTTCTCCTATTATTGTGCATGTGTTTGACTTTTCTTATTTGCACACACGAACGTATCATGTTATATAGATCGCCAAAAAATATAAAACCCAAACTACGACGTTATATATATGGTTCTCAACTCAACTACACAAACTAGGGCATGTACTCTTTTTCTATTTTTCTGGAGTCAAAACTAGCCCACGTTACATATCTACGCTATTCAACTAAAATAACGCATGTCAAGTTACACTAACAAAAGCCTCCGTTCAAAAAAAGTTACAATAACAAAAATAGCTTATTTGCCAACTAGCCATATTTTGAAGACAAATTAGGTGAGTAGTAATGATTTTGACATAATGCATAAACTAACATTTACACCCTAAATCATCCGGTTATACATTTTCTCTTTGTCATTATCCGGTATAAATGTGTTCTGTGTGTCCACGTAGTCTATGTAATACATGGTCAAGTATGTCTAAAATATTTCTTCAGAAATAAGAAAAAGTCATCCACGTTACACCTTTATTAGTGACATACATATATACCGAATGTTCTATTCCATATAACCGAAGTAGCATATGATTATAATTTCACCTACAACCTGTAATACTAAACATATCCCAAGCCTAAACCCTAGATATTAAACCTTGTCTCAATCACACCTTAACCCCTAAATACTAAACCCTTATCCATATATAAACCCTAAATCCAAATATAAACTCTAACCCAAATGGAATATAACAAAATAAATAACATAGTACATATCGGTGAAATTAGTGAAATTATGAAATGTTTATGATTGCAGAGAAGAAGTTAATGCTGACCCCAACCATACCCTCTCACCATCAAAATACTAAACCATAAATTATAATCACTAAACCCTTACCCAAATATACATCCTAAACCCAAATATAAACTCTAACCCAAAATAGAATAAAACAAAATAAATAACATAGCACATATTGGTAAAATTATAAAATATATATGATTGCATGGAACAAGTTAATGCTGACCCTAACAATACCCTCCCACTTTCTAAATACTAAACCCTAAATTATAATCAATAAAAACCTTACCTAAATATAAACTTTGAACCCAAATATAAACTCTAACTCAAATAGAATAAAACAAAATAAATAACATAGTACATATTAGTGAAACTATGAAATGTCTATAATTACATGAAAGAAATTAACGATGATCCCAACCATACTCCTTCACCTTCTAATACTAAACCCTAAACTCTAATCACTAAATTTTAACCCAAATATGAATTCTAAACCTTAAACTTTATTTACTAAACCCTAAAATCAAATATAAATATTAAACCCAAACAACAAATGTAGATGTGGTTAACGAAATTTGTATGAAGTTTACACTTATGTAGACCTGGTTAACCAAATGATAAAATTGAGTTTTAAGTTCTTAGTTTTGATCAATACGCATAAATTAAGATTCATAGAAATGATACAACAACAAAACATAACTTATGCTTATGCATATTACAATCATATTTATATTCTATGTTTCGTAAATAGAATAGAATATAAAAAATAGTAAAGATCATATATTCTATTTCACATGAATGGTCTTTCCATTTTACATAGACACGATCTATTCCACTTATATACATATTGCACCATTACATATAAATGAGAATATATTTACCAGATGACTCAAATCTAGTTTCGAACAATCTACTTGACAACTAAATCTTCAATTTGTAACCTGAGAAACAAAAGCGAAAGATAAAGGTGTAAGGATCCATATAAGAAAGTAAATGTAAAATAAATTGTATAGTATAACAATAATGTGGAATGAAAACCATGTAAGACGTAACGATATGCATAGCTCACGATCTGAAACCACACATGGTAATATATGTATGAAATCCTATCAACTAATCATGAAACCCTACACGAAAATATGACACTTATTCCAATTTTAACCCCAATCTTGCAATGACGAACTCAATATTTCAGAAACTAACTTCTCTCCAATCAGCACTAATCCCTATATAGAAATTTAAACCCTAATACAAGTATAAAAATATGTAAATATTAAATACAAGTATGAATTCATAAGCTAAAAAAAGGGATATTAAACGTTCTAATTTATTCCATTCCAAGTCAAATGGAATATAAACGTCTATACTTTATTCTATTCCAAGTCAAATGGAATATACCTAACGGAGATCATGTCATTTCCAGACAGTGAAACACATATGTAACGCATATGCTATTCCATATCGAAACAATATTACTACATCATTTACTATGCATATCAGATAGAACACAAATAAAATTTAAGAAAGATTACGAACAACCAGAAAACCACAACCGAGTATTCAATGTGGAACTTAGTCGCATAAAGCAAATCCGACATTCACCGTCGACGATGTTGTATTTAAAATTTATAGTACCCTAGTTCTGAGTATAGCCGAAATGGAAAAGAAAATAACAGCAGATGAAGATAATCGAGCGAAAAAACACGAGAACTTACCATAGTTGAACATATCCGGGAAGAATCGAGTGTGGGAAGTGGAATAGACACGAGGTGTTGATAGGCGTCGCTGCAGCTCTATCGCTGGCGAGGTGCGTCTGACTTTCGAATCGGAGTATCTCAGGCGATTACAAACCACGAAGGAGAAATCAAAATCTGAGAGAATCAGAAAGACGTGACGGTGTTTCTTCTCTCGGTGTCAGAGACCTTTCAACTTCGACGAAGTTATCAAATGAAATAAAAAAGGAGATGTGAAGGAAGGTAAGCCACGATTTACCTTTTACAGATAATAATAAATATTTTTAATTATTTTTGGTCGCAGATTTTCACCGGTTGCGTTGAAGGCTAGCATGATAATATTGTATAAAATACACTCTATATCAATGTATGGTAGGGTATTTGGCTATAGAGCTAAAAATTATATTTTTCTTAGCCATACCGCTTAATTTCTCTTAACTGAAATACAATGTAACACGCACTACCAGTTAAAAAAAAATGTTGCAATTTTTTTCTGTCAAAACAAATGTAACCAACTAACCACGACGAAAACCGTTACATTGGTAAAATTAAAAATCAGGGCCGGGGCATGAAGTCGTATAAATTTATCAACTGGGAGTTGCCCCCTCCACGCTACGAAAGTCCCAAATTTATCAATTCTGAGATGATCAAGTGAACTTGTTTGTGATCGTGTTTTGATCGATCTTGATTACATTGCATCAATTACAATTTACATGTTATGACTTATGCCACATTATTATATATATGATTATTCCGATTATATATACCCTATAAAGTTTATAAGTACGTTAGTTTGCAAGAAAGATATGAATATCAAAAGCAAAGATTTGGGTAGATATCCTGGTTCCCTTGTAAACATACACCAGGTCTGAATTATGTTAATAACCTACACGTATAACAATCCACGCACGTACGTACGATTCATCACTCGCTTTCACGTGATCCCTCATCTCTTTTAACATGTTTACATCTATTATCTATATAGTAATTATTATTGTGGTGGAACTGAAACTCATAATTAAGGAAACAGTTCATGTGCCAATAAGTTTTCAAATAAGCTCCATAATTTCCCTTTTACACTATTGAGCATTGGTTCATTGGTTGATTATCAATTTGTTTTATTTTGGTGACCGTTTCTGGTTGTACTATAAGTCTATAAATAATATGCAAGCCTTTAGAAAGGTAAAAAAATTGACTGTTGAACTGAGACTTACTTCATGTCTCTCCTGAACAAATTGTCCCCTATGTTAATAAAGCTACCTTACTAATAAGTAATAACTTTATGCCTAGATACACACATTTGGAATTTACTTTTTGTCGTCATTTGTAAATATTTTTAGTATTAACTTTATTTTTTGTCAGAGTAATTCTCCTGCAGCGAGAGCAACTAACTTGTACATTTTTTGGTTAGCGATGCGTGTGATATACATGTACACATTTCCTATCTGTAAAAAAAAAGTACACGTTTCCCTTAGCAATTCGGATGTCCAAAAATTGACACCCAGTCCTGGTATGTTTGTTAAGATGTCAAAAAATATTGTTTAAATTTAGAGAAAATAAATAGTGAACTTTTTATTATAAAATTGTGAAATTATTACGTGACAGTCAAAATCACAAGAAAAATTGTACTCGTTCCCCTTAGCAATTCGGTTGTCCAAATATTGACACCCAGTCCTGGTATGTTTGTTAAGATGTCAAAAAAATCTTGTTTAATTTTTTAAAAAATAAATAGTGAACTTTTTATAAAATTGGGGAAAATTATTAAGTGACAGTCAAAATCACGTCCAAAAGCTTGGCTAGACTATAAATTTCATCAACAAAATAGAAATAAGAATGTTTTTTTTCTTGTCTTGGTCTAGAATGCTTACAATAGTTTGTAACTGTATCATGCAAAAAAATTAGTCCAACGGGTGTAGAGGATGGATTTGACCATCCCATAAGGCCCGAGGAATAGGAAGGCCTGGCCCGAATTAGGAAGAGCGACGGCTCGATCGGTCGGCTCGAGAGTCAGGTCTCTCGGCTTGACTCTTAAGTACTTTAGTTGATCATCATCGACTGAAGTACGTTCGGCTCAGCGGCTGCTCGGACGCCTACGGGCTTCTCGGCCCAGCAGAGGAGGCCCACCAAGATGGCGTAAATTAGGTCAAGGACGAGGCATCAGGACGTCTATATAAGGGAAAGGAGAGACGACGAGAAGAGGATCCGAAATCACTGACTAACACTTGGCGGCTAGATTAGGGTTTTCACCTTTGCTTCATCTCGCCGTTAGTTGTACTTTTCCGGTAGCTTAT